>NC_053428.1:71009723-71331799 GCF_007990345.1 Gossypium hirsutum
CGGTCTGAATATCCGGTTTATCAAATCCATGAATACTGCAGGTGCATTAGTTAGCCTAAACGGCATAACCAGAAACTCATAATGCCCGTACCTGGTTCTAAAGGCTGTTTTTGACACATCTAACTCCTTTACCCCATAGCTGAAATAACCCGATCGAAGATCAATCTTTGAAACACAGTAGCACTTTTTAGCTGATCAAATAAATCATCAATCCGGGGTAACGGGTACTTATTCTTTATGGTCACTTTGTTAAGCTACCGGTAGTCGATACACAATCTCAAAGATCTGTCTTTCTTTTTCACAAACAGAACGGAGCACCCCAAGGTGAATGACTCGATCGGACAAAACCCCTGTCAACAAGTTCATACTATAAGGGTAATTTCTTAATTTTACCAAATATCAGGGTTTTCCATGTTCATCAACAATTATCAATAGTTTCGAGTGTTTAAACAATGATCTTTAACCCACTTTATCAAACTCGAGCTTTTAGGCCCAAAACCTCTAATGGGCCCTACGAATGCCGATTTAGCCCACTAAGCCTACTTAATCCAAATTTTACAACAGTACTAACCGTGTTATCATGCAACTTTTCCAAATTCCATTTTCTATCAATTTTACCCAAATGGGCCCAAAAGTCCATTGGGCCCAATTCCAGAACCATTGAGGCCCAACTTACCATCGTGCACAAAATTGTGCTCTTACCGGTTCCGTCGATCCAACCACCGATCATATCGTATCTATCGCACTTTAAGCAAAGGCAAAATCACAAGTTCCCAAAATACCTGTATTTTAGCATTTCAGCTTCTCAGCAAATATTAATCTAAGCTATTACGAGGATTAGTACACACTTGTTACGGGTTGAAGTTGAAACGTTTCCATAATCAATCACTTACGATAACCACCACCTGTCACTCAAACTTAACTATTCCAATATCAATATATGTAAATCCTAAGCACATCAGTCATACGGAAATTAAGGGCATATTCATCATTTTACCATACAAGGGTATTACGGTCACCTTACCCTACAGGGGCTTTACGGTCTTTTTACCTATTAGGGGTATTTTAGTTATTTTATCCTACAAGGGTGTTTTGGTAAATCTACAAATCAAGGGTATTTCTGTAATTTTGTAAATCAGGGGTATTTTGGTAATTTTACAAATTGAGGGTATTTCGATAATTTCACAAACCAGTGGTATTTTGGTAATTTTACTAACTAGGGGTGTTTTGGTAATTTGACAAACTAGGGGTACTGTGGTAATTCTATCCTACAGGGTTATTTCAGTAATTTAACAATTGAGGGTAAAACGATAATTTTGTAAACTGAGGGTAAAATGGTAATTTTGTAAATCGAGGGTAAAACGGTAATTCTGTAAATCGAAGGTAAAATGGTAATTCTATAAATCGAGGGTAAAACGGTAATTTTGTAAATCGAGGGTGAAATGGTAATTCTACAAATCGAGGGCATTTCAGTAATTTGGTAAACTAAAGTATTCTAAATAGGGATAACAATATGAATGGGCCTAAAGCCTATTCTCAGCCCAAATGGGGCTACACGCTCGTGTGGCCCTTTTAGCCCAAATCTAGCCACAAATATGAGATTCACCTAGCCTAGTCCAATATTTACTACACAATCAAACAAACTCATCCAATTGGGCTCGCAGGCCCATTAGGCCCACATGACCCCTTACGGCCCATCGCGGCCTGGAGTAGCCATCCTATAGCTAGGGTAGTGAGAAATACACACCTAATAGGAGACTAGAGTTAATCCACGCTCCGAGCACTCTTAGCCAACGCCCAACCCAAACGAGCACGCCATACAGCGAAAGGGATCAGCCAAGAAAGGTACCTCTACTCTCCTCATGGTTCTCTCTATTTAAAGCCAGCTTCGCATCCCCTCTTATGTTAGCTTCCTGATGTGGGATCCCTCCATCATCAGAGTTTAAATTCAACACCAACTCTTGCCGCCCCCTGTTAGCGAAATAAATGCTCCTTGCTTGCCATGGGATTTGAACCCATGCCTCCCTTCAGATGCTCCACATGCTACTTGCCACTAAACCACAAGGCTTTTTGTGTCATACTTTATCCCCAATTAATTATAAGGTCTAAAGGCCAAAGTCCAGGTTCCCTAAAAAAACCAAAATAAATTGCAAGACCCAAGGCTTGAACCTAGGCTCCTATACAACCTTAATGACGCCACAACCACTAGACTACATGCTTCCTTGTGTCATTTATTTACCACAATAATTTAAAAGGCCCTCATCCAAGCATCCAAGTTTTTTTTTCACTTAATACCAAAATTTTTGCTAAAGGCCAAGTTTAAACCCAAGATTTCTCCAACACTTCTCAAAGCCATTAACCACTAAAGCAAACATTTAATTGTTTCATTTCATTGCACAATTAAATACCTATATACAACCTCCTTACGGACCCCCACTCAAGGCCCAATACTTCTAGGCCCAAATTCGGGGTGTTACAATTCTACCCCCTTAAAGAAATTTCGTCCTCGAAATTTTCCACTCTCAGACTACAACACCACACTTCCGCTACGCACTCTGATACTAATAATACTAACATACACCCAAAACATTTGTCCATCGGAGCGGATAGATTTCACATGCAACCAATTTCTACATTTCCAGAACACCCACCAAATAAATACTAAATCTAAATTCAAGCGTTACAGTTTACTCTTAACTAGAGAGTTTCAGTATAGTGCTACTATCTATAGTGGTTTCTCAATATAGCATTTCAATCTATAATAGTAAACAGAGTTAGAGAACTTACAGATTTGGTGTCGGAGACTCGGTGTGCCGCACCTCCAGTAACATATTTTCAGAAACAAGTCAAGTTTCATTGAGAGATTTCAAACAAAATTTTAGAAAAACCCTTTTCAAACCCCAATTTCGAAAAAAGAAAAACAACAATAATTTTCTGCTACCATACCACAGCCGAGTTTTACAACCTAAGCTCTGATACCATTAAATGTAACACCCCAATCCCGGCCCAGACGTAATGGCCGAATCTGACGTGCCACATTGAAGTTAAAAATCCACGCTTTGTTTTAGTGTTTTAAAAAAAACCGTCGTTTGATAAGGCTTAACCAAGTGAATGGAAGCTGCGCACCAGGTAGGTATCCAAAAACAGAAGAGGTGAGCCATGAAGGCTGCTTAAGTACCGAGCTCTTCGAATGGATCCAATCCTATACATGCCCACAACCATTGCCACACTTTGGTGTGAGGTTAAGTTTTGAGAAAAACGAGTTAGAATTCATTTAAGTAGATATTTTTGATAAACCGATTAATTGTATCATTGCGTTACTTTGAAAACAATTATCTTTTTGAAAACGCGACCTAAGTCTAACCCATTTTGGATTGTTATCAGTAAAATATAGGGTATAAAATAAAATAATCCCAGAAAAATAATTAAAATGGCCTTATTAAAACCCAAAACCAAATAATAATATTAATATGATAAAACTTATAAAGAAATAAATCGGCTACTTATTGCAATTAAAAGAAACAAAAACAGTGGTGTGGCCATCTCCGAGTCCCTCACAGCTCCAAACCATCTAAGCTTAGGGATTACCTACACAGTTAGAAATGGGGTGAGTTTACGAAAGCTCAGTGTGTAATCCCAATAACATACAAACAGTGAAAACACAGTATCAGTACAATCTGGGCCAAAGCCCTATTTAGTCTTGACATATACTGGGCCGAAGCCTTTCGTTTAACAGTTACTGTGCCGAAGCCTTTTCATAAATCATATCACTGGGCCGAAGCCTTTTCATAAATCATATCACTGGGCTGAAGCCTTTTCATAAATCATTTCACTGGGCCGAAGCCTTTACTGTAAACGGTATGGCCCATAGGCCCATTTCAATATCACATGTAATGTCAATGGATGTATGCAAGCTCATTTCAATATCATATGAAATACCAATGAATGTATGCAAGCCCATTTGGGGAGACTACTCGACCCACCATCCGCTACTCTCCATCCATACCAACCAACACACCATGTGGGGAATGATTCAACCCACCCAACCAACACACCACTGGCAGCATAGATGCTTTATCATATATCTGGAGGCCTAGCCTCTTTTAATAACTGGGGCAAAGCCCTTTTCGGTAAACTGGGGCAAAGCCCTTTTCAATAAACTGGGGCATAAGCCCTTTTCGGTAAACTGGGGCATAAGCCCTTTTCAATAAACAAGGGCATAAGCCCTTTTACACTTCCTCCATCCATATAAAAACCCAACCCAATGCATTTATGAATACATCATATGCATTTCATACATATCATGTGCATTTTATACATACCATGTGCATATCACATCAATCATGTATATCATATCCCACGTATCAAATTTATAATTAAACCCTAGGGGTATAATGGTCATTTTTACCTAGGGGCAAAATAGTCATTTTCATACTATAAGGGTAATTTCATAATTTTACCAAATATCAGGGTTTTCCATGTTCATCAACAATTATCAATATTTCTGAGTGTTTAAACAATGATCTTTAACCCACTTTATCAAACTCGGGCTTTTGGGCCCAAAACCTCTAATGGGCCCTACGAATGCCGATCTAGCCCACTAAGCCTGCTTAATCCAAATTTTACAACAGTACTAACTGTGTTATCATGCAACTTTTCCAAATTCCATTTTCTATCAATTTTACCCAAATGGGCCTGAAAGCCCATTGGGCCCAATTCCAGCCCATTGAGGCCCAACTTACCATCGTGCACAAAATTGTGCTCTTACCTGTTCCATCAATCCAACCACCGATCATATCGTATCTATCGCACTTTAAGCAAAGGCAAAATCACAAGTTCCCGAAATACCTGTATTTTAGCATTTCGGCTTCTCAGCAAATATTAATCTAAGCTATTACGAGGGTTAGTACACACTTGTTACGGGTTGAAGTTGAAACGTTTCCATAATCAATCACTTACGATAACCACCACCTGTCACTCAAACTTAACTATTCCAATATCAATATATGTAAATCCTAAGCACATCAGTCATACGGAACATAAGGGCGTATTCATCATTTTACCATACAAGGGTATTACGGTCACTTTGCCCTATAGGGGCTTTACGGTCTTTTTACCTATTAGGGGTATTTTAGTCATTTCATCCTACAAGGGTGTTTTGGTAAATCTACAAATCAAGGGTATTTCTATAATTTTGTAAATCAGGGGTATTTTGGTAATTTTACAAATTGAGGGTATTTCGGTAATTTCACAAACCAGTGGTATTTTGGTAATTTTACTAACTAAAGGTGTTTTGGTAATTTTACAAACTAGGGGTATTGTGGTAATTCTATCCTACAGGGGTATTTCAGTAATTTCACAATTGAAGGTAAAACGGTAATTTTGTAGATCAAGGGTAAAATAGTAATTCTGTAAATCGAGGGTAAAATGGTAATTTTATAAATCGAGGGTAAAACGGTAATTTTGTAAATCGAGGGTGAAACGGTAATTCTATAAATCGATGGTAAAATGATAATTCTACAAATCAAGGGCATTTCAGTAATTTGGTAAACTAAAGTATTCTAAACAGGGATAACAATACGAATGGGCCTAAAGCCTATTCTCAGCCCAAATGGGGTCACACGCTCGTGTGGCCCTTTTAGCCCAAATCTAGCCACAAATATGAGATTCACCTAGCCTAGTCCAATATTTACTACACAATCAAACAAACTTATCCAATTGGGCCCGCAGGCCCATTAGGCCCACATGACCCCTTACGGCCCATCGCGGCCCGAAGTAGCCATCCTATAGCTAGAGTAGTGAGAAATACACACCTAATAGGAGACTAGAGTTAATGCATGCTCCGAGCACTCTTAGCCAACGCCCAACCCAAACGAGCACGCCATACAGTGAAAGGGATCAGCCAAGAAAGGTACCTCTACTCTCCTCATGGTTCTCTCTATTTAAAGCCAGCTTCGCATCCCCTCTTATGTTAGCTTCCTGATGTGGGATCCCTCCATCATCAGAGTTTAAATTCAACACCAACTCTTGCCACCCCCTGTTAGCAAAATAAATGCTCCTTGCTTGCCATGGGATTAGAACCCATGCCTCCCCTTAGATGCTCCACATGCTACTTGCCACTAAACTACAAGGCTTTTTGTGTCATATTTTATCCCCAATTAATTATAAGGTCTAAAGGCCAAAGTCCAGGTTCCCTAAAAAAAACCAAAATAAATTGCAAGAGCCAAGGCTTGAACCTAGGCTCCTATACAACCTTAATGACGCCACAACCACTAGACTACATGCTTCCTTGTGTCATTTATTTACCACAATAATTTAAAAGGCCCTCATCCAAGCATCCAAGTTTTTTTTTTTCACTTAATACCAAAATTTTTGCTAAAGGCCAAGTTTAAACCCAAGATTTCTCCAACACTTCTCAAAGCCATTAACCATTAAAGCAAACATTTAATTGTTTCATTTCATCGCACAATTAAATACCTATATACGACCTCCTTACGGACCCCCACTCAAGGCCCAATACTTCTAGGCCCAAATTCGGGGTGTTACAATTAGCTTATATAGCCATTGTTTTCCAAAATAAAGTTTCTTTATATACCGAAATCTTGAGGTTGATAGTGTGATGTGCCTCCGACCAAATCTGACCTCCGAGCTCTTAACACTACAAAATAGGGGAAAATGAAACAGGGTAAGCACTTTGTGCTTAGTAAGCTCATGTAACAAGAATTATACTTACCTAATGTTTTAGATATAATACAATAAACATTCCTATATCCATTCAATGCATTATTACCCTAACATGCACAAACTCAACATTCAAGTTAGTACAATAATTTCTATGTACCTATAATATATACCATGATTAATAAGCTCATCAATACCATGATTTCCATTTCCTTGTTATTTTTCCATATTTATCCCGTTGAATTTCTCGGAATTTCGATGGATTTTCAAAGGTACATTTTTAGTGTACAATTTCGGGTCTGCCAATTCATATTCATGTGCGCACATTTCCATTTCAGAGAGAACACTCCCGCGAACCTTAACCTTGCAGCGGGATTACTAGTCCAGGCTAAATCCCCTGCAATATAAACTCATAGAGTATTGTTGGGATTACCAGTCCAGGCTAAATCCCCTGCAACGATAATTACTCTAATGAGCTTGGATCTAAAGTACCAGTCCAGGCTAAATTCAGACCCTAATTTGGATTTCATATTCTTCAGGAGGGCTATATCAGGATAGGATCATCCGTCAGGGCTAGATCCTTTTTACCGTCAATTCCTTTTCAGAGATCCATTAAAATTTCCTTTCATTCAATCGAGATTTCTTCCCCTTTTTATCAAATATATAAATGTTTCATCAATTTTCATACAATGAACATTCAAATCATATTCATATCAAAAACATGCATTTCAAGCATTTAAGAATATAATTCAAGTTACATGAACTTACCTCGAGACTTGTATGTAAACAAAAATCTACTAATCCCGAACTTTTTCCTTTCCTCGATCTAGCTTCATATTTGAATCTTCTAGATCTAAATAAATAAATTTAATTATCAATTTAATACATTGCATGTTCATATGCAACATTCTCTATAATTTCATTATTATTTATAGTTCATTCAAAACTGTCTACTTGAGTCATAGTCACTAAATTATTTTTATCTTGAGCTACAGAATTCCAAATTAGGATCCGTTAATTTTCCCTAAAACTAGACTTAAATATATTCTTGCCAAAAAAATTTTAGGATTTTTGGTTTAGCCAATAAGTACAGTTTATTCTTTAAATTCACCCCTGTTCTGCTGTCTGACAGTTCTGACCCTTCTTCACTAAAAATTAATTATCTCTTCATACAGGATTCAAATGATGTTCTCGTTTGTTTCTATTAAAAATAGACTCATTCAGGATTATATACATATAAATTTAAGCCCCTAATTATTGTTTCAATTGTTTATTCTTTAAATGATGTTCTGACCTTGTCTCACAAAATTTATTATATCTCAAAATTTACAGATCCATTGCTTACATCGTTTCTTTTATGAGAAACTAGATTTAATAAGCTTTAATTTCATATTTTTTTCATCTTCTAATTTGATTCCTAAAATTTATGGTGATTTTTCAAAGTTAGTCTACTGCTGCTGTCCAAACTATTTTAGTGCAAGCTGTTTATTACTATTTTCCCCTAAGTTTTTAATAAATAATAATTTCGTCCCTACTCAATTAGCCTCTCAATTGAGCTGATTTTTCTCAATTAACACTTTATTCTATCACCTAAAACTAGTTTACAACCTTTGGAAATCAGAATTTCAGAAATATACTTTAATTCCAAACATTTTCACAATTAGGTCCTAAAAATCAATTTCCATTGAAATTACCTAATAAAATCATCTCATAAACAAATTAAACTTTATTTTCATTCTATTTCATCATAAAATTACAGAAATAAAACATGGTGACTTTCAATTTCATCCATGAAATCAAAAACTAATGAATTTATTAGTAGGACCTAGTTGTAAAAGTCTTAGAAACACAAAAATTACAAGAAAAAGGCAAGGATTAACTCACTTGGTCCAAAAATTATAGAATACCAGCTTAGAGAACCCTCCTATTGTGTTTTTAGCTGCTGGAATTGAAGAGAAATGAAGAGAAATCTAGATATTTCCTATTTAGTCCTAGCTTTATTTAGTTAATTTTGCAATATTCCAATTTTGCCCTTAATTTATCAATTTTCCTACTGATTTCATGCCCTTTCCGTCCAGCCCAAATAAATTTTGGGTCTAATTCCCTTTCAAATCCTCTCTCATTAGACACTTAAGCTATTTAATCCTCCCATCCACTTTTACACCTTTTACAATTTAGTCCTTTTCATTTAATTAACTACCCAAACATTAAAATTTTCTAACAAAATTTTAATACCACATTACTAACATTTCATAAATATTTATAAAATTATTTTTGATTCAGTTTTATGAGATCGAGGCTCGATACTTTGTTTTTATCCAATTTCTTCAATAATTTCTTTTTCTAACTAACCACTAAATCGGTAAAAAAAATTTATCGATATTTTCAAACGACTTTCCTATTATATAAATATTCATGCAAAAATATTAAAACAAATTTCACTTTAAATCAGATTTGTGGTTACGAAACCACTGTTCCGATAGCCTTGAATTTAGGCCATTACAGTATAGGGTGAAGGTTGAATTATAGATTAAAGAATAACTAAAGGGACTAAAGAAGCAATTATGCCTTATTCCATTAAGTGGAGAGCATTAGTATGTAAATTTATTTTATATATTATAATAGTTAAAGCTAAAATATATTATAATATTAAGAAAACTTAATAATTAAGTAAATGCATATATATTATATAATAATAAAAGTTAGTATAATAGATAAAAAGAAAAAGAAAAAAGAAAGAAAGCCATACAAACTAAGAAAGAAAAAGAAAGAAAAGGAAAAAGAAATGAGACGCACGGTTAGGGCTCCAAATTGTTCAAATTCAATTGGTTAGTCAATTTAGTCCATTTTTCTAGTAATTTTTATGTTTTTGAAATCTTGGTACCTAGTGTTGCCCGACCCATGTTAAAATTTTAGCAATTATTAAGTTTTTAAGTGTTGTTAATGTTGAATAATTTTAGTACTAGGGATTAAATTGATAGATTTTTAAGTTAGAAATGGAAAAGGATTAAATTGTAGAACAAATTGTAAATTTTGAGTAATATGCATTAAATTGTGAAAAATTCAAAATTTAGGGGTTTAAGTGAAAATAGAGAGATAAATTTATTTTAAAGTGGAATTTGTATGAAAATATAGAATTAAATGTGAAGGATAAAAATCACTCTCGATTTAGGGACTAAATTGAAATTTAGACAAATATTGAGTAAAAAATTAAATATTCAATATTCAATATGAAATTAAAATATTATTGTATTGATGAATTTTAATTGTTTCAATTCCATAGCTAACGTCGTGCCGGAATCCTCGACTAAAAAAGGGAAGGATAAAATCGACATCGAATAGCTTTGAATTCTTGGTTTATATTTCTATAATCTGAACTTAGTTGTTAATTATTATAATTTAATTTAATGCATATGGTAAGTGTTAAGGTGAGTAATTGACATTTTTATAATTGATTGAATGGATTGAATTGGTAGATACATATTGAATGTATTGATTATTGAATTGAAATGAATATATGTGGATATTAGTTATACCTGAAATGTGAAATTAAACCCTATTAACTATATCGGGCTGAGTCGAATATAGATGGTATGCCATAGGATAGGAAGAGTACAAGGATTTCTTTGACTTTGAGCCGATGAGGCACTGGGTGCCAATTTTGCTTTGGTTTAACCGATAAGACACTGGGTGTCAAATGTATATAGTGCTGGACGCATATTTCTTTGGATTTATTCGATGAGGCACTGGGTGCCAAACTGGTGTGTTGGTTGGATCCATGTATCTGTCCGAGTCTGACTCATGTTAATAGGGGTAAATAAATAATAAAGTTTTATAATTGATATTGAAATGGCATGGTGTGAGAAATGGATGTGGTATAGTGAATTGAAAATAGAATGTGAAAAATGTTGTAAATACATGGAATATATGAGTTATACACTCATGAATTGAATATGGAACGGATAATACCATTGTTTAAATGAAATGTGAATCAATTTTGTGAAAAGCTATTTATCTAGCAAGTATGAGAATTGGGACATTTGTGAAACAAATGAATTGATATGCTATTATGTAGTAATTCAAAGAGTTGACATATGGTAGTTGTGAATTTAAAATATTAATGTGTCTATTGTAAGCACTAAATTTTTGTCCGACTAGAATTCGTGTTTAATTTACAAAATTTCAAAAAAAATAAAAAATAAAAAAATTGCATTTTGACCCCTAAACTTTTCTTTAAATTTCATTTAGACCCCTAAACTTTCCTTAAATTACATTTTAACCCTAAATTTTCTAAAAATTACATTTAGCCCCAGAAGTTTTACTGCATTTGTGATTTGGTCCTTCAGACAGATTACGTGATTTCGGGCACCCACTTCCTAGATTTTCAGGCCAAAAACATGGGTGGTTGTTCCTTCTTCACCCACTACTTGCAAATGGCATAAAAAAGAAGCAAAAGGGTAGAAATAAAGGAGGAGACCACACCAAAAAGAAAGGATTCTCCCATTTGAGAAAAAAGAGCAAAAAAAAAAAATTCCAGAAAAAAAATTCCAACAAAAAAAAACCAAAAAAAGGAACATTCAGCAATCTAAGCAAGAAAAAACTTCAATATCCGGCAAGCAACCAAGCAACCAAGGACTAACCACCATTAACACCACAACCAAGCTCCCAAACCGAAACCCACTCTAAATACCCGAGCCAATCGATTATAAGCCACCCCAAAACCAAAACCTCAACTACCCATAGCTTGATTTCACGCGGCGCATACGATGGCTGTTGGTGGCGCGCACGGTGGAAGGAGAAAGAGGGGTTCGGCGACTTGAAGCTTGGATCTCTTCTTTCTTTCTTTTTTTGCTGCTGGAGATTTGTTTTTTTTTTAGGGGGGTTAGTATTAAAAAAAAGAAATATTTTAGTTAATGGGTTGGTTTATGTAAGGTTTGATGGGTTAAATTTAGTTTGGGTTAATTAGTGGGTTGGGTGATGATATGTTAAGTTAGTGGGTTGGGTTGATTGTGTTGGATTATTAAGTTAGTGGGCTGAATTTGGTTAATGTTGGGTTGAAGTAATTTGGATTTTGTATATTTTATGTAGATTTTATTTGTAATTGGTCTAAACAAAAATTGGTCTTAAAAAAATAAAAAAAAATATTAAATTTTAAAATGGTTGGGTCAACCTGACTCTATTGGCAACAATCTGATCCGGTTAAGATCACCCACAAAGGCCCATTTCAACAGCCTGAGAAGAAAAGAGATTAATTTCAGTAATCCATAATATTGGGGCTTCGGTATATTCTTACCTTTTTTTATTATTATTTACCTATTTTGAATTTAATATATATATATATTTTATAACTATATTATATACATATCATTATTTTGTACATATCATTATTTTATATTATTGTTGTAAAAAAAATTTATGTATATATTTTTATGTACATTTCCTAATATTTTCTTTTATTGTAGATATTATTATTACTACATACTTTTATTATATGCATATATATATGTATTTTTATGTACATATTATTATTATTATTATTATTACCAAATATATCATTTTTTTCCTATTTTATTATTAGTACATGATTTGTTTTTATTTTCCTTTTTTGTAAATATCATTATTATTGTTATTCTAATATTCTAGTATTCCATGTTAATATTTTTCATTTATGATATCATTTTTCCGTTGTTTATCTATTTTTAATTTCTCACTTTAGGAATATTTTTTCTCATGTTTTAATTAATTTCAATAAATAAGGTAATGTTTCGCATTTTGGAACATCGAAGAATTGTGCCCTAACTTACAGGGTTTCGGTTCTCTCGTTGGTTCTAAATAGCTAAATATCCTTTTGAGTTTTGAAATACATGGATTTCCAATTTAAATTAAAAGACGACCTTGTGCTCGGGAATTTATGGTATTGTGTCCTAACTTACGGGATGTAATACTCTAATATCTCGAGATAAGGAAATCTTTAAACAAATCAATTTAAGCCAATTCAAGAATTTTAAAATCAGTATTAATAGAAAAGATCGTATTTCAAGTCCCTTCCCGATTTTTAATTTTCGACATTAAGACACTAACTGATCAATTCGGTACCAGTTTTTGGGCGTGTCGAGGGTGCTAATCCTTCCTCGCACGTAACTGACTCCCGAACTCATTCTCTCAAGTTTCGTAGACCAAAGGCACTGTTTTAGTAAACTAAAATTGATTTATTAAAACAAGGGTGATCCGATCACACCTAATAAAAGATTGCTGGCGACTCCCGTTTTAATTTCCACTTTCAAACAAAGTTGATCCCCGTTTTCAAAAGAATGGTTTCAACAGCTTGGCGACTCCACTGGGGACCTCGAGAGTCGAGCCTTAAATTGATTATTTTTGTCATTTGTCAAAAATCAAAAATCGGTTTTAAATTTACTGCATTGCACGTTGTCTGTTATTTTCACGACTCTCTTCATAATATGCTTGCTTTAAGTGGTTTAATTCTTTGAGGTATCTTTGCATATCGCATCGCATTATTGGTCAATTTCACCCTCTTAAGTGGAAGTGAAAAACTACTCCTTCGTGAGGTCTTCACCTCCGTTGTGACAGCCCTAAAGTGACCCTAGTCGGAAAGCAGTTTCGGGACCGCTAAACCGAGTCACCAAATTATTTGAATATGATAATTATTGTCTAAAATATGTGAATATGAATGTGTGAAAGTTTTAAGCTTTGATTTAGTTAATTGCAAGTGAATTTAGTTAATAGGACTTATGTGTGACACTTTTGAAATGTGATAGGTTAATCTATAAGGGTCTATTAGTGCGTGTAATCAAAGGGGTGGACTTGCATGTCAATTTCCCCCATTTAATTAGTAGTGGCCGGCCATGACAATAAAGGTGGACAAAATGTGATGGGTAAAACATGTCATAAACATGTTGTGTTAATGGTTTATGTTAGAAATGATAAAATAAGGAGCATGGTAATAAAATAATGAAAAGGAAAATGATGAAGAAAAAAAAAAGAAAAAAAAGTTCTCATGTTGTGAACTTGGCCGAATAGAAGAAAGAAAGTGAGGGAAAAGAGCTTGGAGAAAATCGGCTATGGTGGTTCACTAGGCTAAGGTATGTTGATGTTGTTCCATGAGATTCATGCATATTTTTAGTTGTTAGCTTGAGTTCTACCTATCCCATGGTCTAAATCTTTGCTATGAGATGGAGATGATATTCGGCCATGGGTGTTGCCTTCTTGGTTGGTGGTTGATGTTGTGGTGATGAGGCATGAAGATGAGCTAAGTTTCGGCTAAGGTGGACTTGTGTTGATGTCATTTGCATGCTAAGTGTGAAGCTTTGTAATGATACATGTGATGGTGATTGATGACTCTTGGATTGTCTTTTTAGCATTTTTGAGTTAGACATTAAGTTCTTTGTTTAACCCATGACCAAAATTGAAATGGTATGGTGTCTTGATGCATTCGGCTATGGTAGGAAGTAGATGAGAATTGATAGTAAGGTGAAGTGCAAATGTTAGTATTTGATTATTAGTGTATATATGTGTATTAGCCGAGTTTTGAACTTGAAACAAAATGGTATGTAGTCAATACAAGTAACCATATTTGTAGGAAGTATTAAGCATATAATCGGCCTCAACATAGACATGCATATTCGGCCACATGAGGTAGATTGGTGTTGCATGTATTCGGTTAGAGGCAAGCATATTGATGCTTTTATCTTGGCTTAGATAATCGGCTAAAAGAGAGTGTGGGCTAATATGTTGAGTTGATTCATGATTTCATATATATGTGACTCTAATGTCTAATGTACATATGGGTTAATTACCTTGAGTTTCTCTTTTTGATGTTCAAATGATTAAATCAATTTATTTGTTAAATTAAGCTTAAGAGCAAAGGGGAACTAAATCCGATAAAGGGAAGGAAAAAGTGATCGAATAGCCGTCGAAATCGTTCGACAACATCCGAGGTAAGTTTTCGAGTAATGAAACTTAGTTTACGATTTGATTAAGTCATGACGTATAATCATAACTAATATACGGTGATATAATGATTCTACTTGAATTATATGTTGAGTTAATTAGTCTATACGTATGATGGGTAGCCGTATGTGCATAGAGATCATGTCACAAAGCAAACCAAATCATGCTGTTTGTATGTGGCTATTGAGCCGAAAATGGGAATACTTAATAATTGACTTGTGTTTGAATTCTAGTTATGAAAATGAAATAAAGATGTGTCATGATTTACTGATATGTGCATGAATATTCGGATGATAACCGGGTTAAGTCCCGAAGGCATTTGTGCTAGTGACTGATTCCGGGCTAAGTCCCAAAGGCATTTGTGCGAGTTACTAATTCCGGGCTAAGTCCCGAAGGCATTTGTGCGAGTTACTATATCCGGGCTAAGTCCCGAAGGCATTTGTGCGAACTACTGTATCCGGGCTAAGTCCCGAAGGCATTTGAGCGAGTGGCTATATCCGATTAAAGCCCGAAGGTACTTGGTTTGGGAATGAGCGATCTTGCTGTAATAAATTTCAATTATTATGCTCGTAAAATCCCAATGATGAGGTATGTTTCGTATATGCATTAGATTAGTTGATTCCTTTTAAATAGTATTCGCTCAGTCGTTTAATGAGCTTCCGGCTTTTGGTTAAGTTGATCTCTTGTATGAGTACAAGGGTTGGTAATGTGAAGTAGGTATGATTTTGAGAATGTGTGTATATGAAATTATCCGTTTAGTCATATGAATGCTATACTTCAATTGTGCCTAATTTCATTGCTCAAAACTTACTAAGCATTAAATGCTTATTCCGTTTATTTGATTCTTTGTTTTATAGATTTTGGTTCGTCAGCTATCAGACTCGGGATTGTCGAAGTTGAAGTCGTCCACACTATCAAAGCCCTTTTGGTACACTTTTGGTTGAACTCTGAAAATGGCATGTATAGGACTACCCCTTTTTGTTGTTGGTCATGTACCCTTTGGTTTTGTATAAATTTGGATAGCCATGCGAAAATGGCTTATATATACTTTGAGCATAGTATTATAACCGTTTTGTATGTTGTTCATTGAGAGGTATGGAAATGTTTGGTAACGATTAGCCATTGGAATGGTTAATCATGATCATTTTGGTGCTATGTATGACAAGTTCTAGTTGATTCATGGAAACTATGAAATAGGTAAAGTCTACCTTAAAGGCAGATGCTGACAGTAGCAGTGGTGTAAATTTGAAAAATCACTAAAAATAGTAGGAATGGAATTAAATAGTGAATAAATTATGTAATTTAACCTTGATGAATCTAATTTCCTATGGAAGAAACGAAACGAACATATGAGTCGTATTTTAAGAGATATTTAAGTTTTCGTGGAATAGGGCCAGAGCGATTTCTGGATCCCCTGATCTGACTTTGGAAATTCACTATAAATTAACCAAAGATAATTAGAAGTCATGCCATATATTTATAGATTCCTTTTTGAGTCTAGTTTTGTTAAAAACAAACGACATAAGTATTGAAGCCCTGTACAGGAAGATATCTAAGTCGAATTGCATGAAGGTCAGAGTAGTTGAACCCTGTAACAGGGGAGACTTTAACTAATAAACTGTACTAATTGGCCTGACCAAAAATTCTAGAAAACATATTGTAGATGTACATATGAATATAGTTTCAGGAAAAATTTACGGAACTGGTTTTCGAGTTTTGGAACTCGAGATATGATTTTTAAGGTGACAGTGACGCAGTTAGCCAGCTTGTCTGGAAATTTTAAATGAACTGTGTTTTACAATGAAATAAGTCTGTAAATACCTCGTGTTCGACTCCGGCAACGGTCTCGAGTACGGGGCGTTACATCCGTATAGGATAGCGGATCGCTTTCGGGATACATCCGTACCTGCGTCTTCGTGAGGTTTTCACCTCCGTATAGCCGTAGGGAAATGTATTCCCCTGAATCGAACTCGATCTGTATGAACCTATAATGGGTGAGGATCGAGGAATCTGCCGGTTTGGGTACCCCTACTTTAGAACTAAGCAGCATATAGAAAGACCTAGGAGCTCACCCTAGGTAAAGCCACTCCGAACACCTAGTAGTCACCCGACTAGGTGCTTTATTTGATTTATTTCTCCTGTGCTAACGTGTTTTGTTTTTGTTTTGTTATATAAATGCATTACATTACATCATTATAAAAAGGAGGTATTGATTCATATTTGATTGCTAAATAGAGCAGTTTGTCATAAGAAAACGAATTTCTTGATAAAGTGGATTATAATACGGTTGTCTAAATATGGTCCAAGTGAACACATGAAAGAAGACTGATAGCTCGTGAAGAAATACAAGACTTTGCTTTATTGCCTGAAGACAGAAACTGAAAAAGACTATTCGAGAGCCGTCACGTCTTGACCTTCTTAAAGGAGCTGACAAGTATCACAGTAATAAGTGAGCAACGAGTCGCAGCCTGGATTGAGCAAAAAAGGAGTTAATATAGACATCTCTTGGAGAATTCGTCAGACTCGACCATAAGATCCGGATATGAAGAGGAAGATAGGTGTCTTCACTTGGAATATGAGAGAAAAGCCGTATATGTAGTTCGTTTTATGTAAAGGAATTTGCTTTCTAGAAAAGTTGTTCTAATGAAATTAAATTTAGAATCAATGCCTTCCTTTATTTTTTTTTTGCATTCATGCATTTGCATTATATTACATCAAAGAAAAGAATGTGTTGATTCGAAATTCGATTCCTAAATAGAATAGTTTGTCATAAGGAAACGAATTTTTTGATAAAGTTAATTATAGTGGGGTCGTCTAAATATAGTCCAAATAAACACGACGAGAGAAAGCTGATGTCCACGGAGGAATACATGATGTAATTGCCGGAGATTCAAGCCGACAAAGGTTATCCAAGTGCATGACAAGAGAAAGCTAGAAGTCCACGAAGGAATACATGACTGGATTTAATTATCGACGAAGATTATCCGAGAGCTGGTACTTTTTGATGAGTATCATGGAGATAAGTGAGCAAGAGATCGAGGCTTAGATTAAGCAGCAATGAGCTAGCAAAGGCATATTTTAGAGAATTTACAAGATTCGACCATGAAGAAAAGATCAGCGTTTACTTGGACTATGAAGGGCAAGACTGCATATGTAATCTATTTTCATGTAAGGGAATTTGTTTTTTAGAAAAGTTGCTCTAATGGAATTGAATTCAAAATCAACGCCTTCCTTTTTTGCATTCATTCCATACATTTGCATTGCATTGCATTACATCATTTGCATTAAACTTTCATTAAAAGACCCTAATTAGGTAAAATTATTTCAGAACCGACAAAGGATATAGACCAAAGGTTGGAAAGAATAGAGCAAAGGCAAATACGGATGCAAGAGCAATTGATCCAAATTTAACAAGATATGCGAGAACAAATGCTGGAACTCCAAAAAAATATGATGGGCCAGTTAACCCATTTACTGGCCAAAGAATTTGAAAAAAAGAGTAGCCCAGTGGTTAATAGTGAGGATGATGAAGACATCGTCTATTCCCCAAGTCTTGCCCCACTAAGCGTCCTGACCCAACCAAACATGCAAGGGGCACCCGTCATTATCGGACCCCAATATCGGACTGATGCGTCGGTACTATCGAACTTCCTGATAGGTTTAGGTTTTAACCCAGAAAATGATCGAGCCAAACTAGTTGTTCTGGAAAATATGAAAGAAAAGGGAGAGTGGACTTTAAAGGCCTCGGAGAAGAAGAAAAATGAATCGAATGATGCGAGTAGGTATAACAAGGGTCGTTCGAAGGCAACTACCAGCTATCAGGTTTTTCAAAGGCAAGGACCCAATCCGAGACTGAACTCGAGAAAAACCCAGTTCGCGTCCACCCCATTCACGTATAGGGAGTTGTACCATATTTTGTTCGACGCACATGTCGTATCCCCTTTTTACATGAAACCCCTGAAACCCCCGTACCCGAAATGGTACGATCCAAACGCTAGTTGTGCATACCATGCGGGAAACCAGGGACATGCCACGGAAAACTGCCTAGCCTTTAAGAGGAGAGTTCAAGGACTCATTGATGCGGGTATCCTATGATTCGATAGTGCTAGTAACGCAACTGGGAACCCATTCCCTAACCATACCGAAGGAAATGTGGGCGCAGTAGGGAAAGAAGGGGAATGGCAAGTCAGAAGATGTGTTTCAGAAATAAGGACGCCTCTGCAGAAAATTTGGGAAGCACTGGTTAAGAAGGGATTGCTCTGACGCCCCGACGATAATCTCAGAGAAGAAGGTCAGGTTTTTTGTGATTTCCATGGAATTGTAGGGCACGACATTCAATCGTGTGAGGAATTTAAAAGGTTACTTCAAGACTGGATGGATAATAAGGAGATTAAGGTCCTTAATAAGAGAGAAGAGGCCAACGAAAGAGAAATATGCGCCTCTAATAGCCAGTCATCAGGTCCCCCTTATAGCACGGATCAACCGTTGGTAATTTATTATGACGCGACGAAAGAGCCGGTGAAACCAAAAATGATAATCGAAGTACCGTCTCCTTTCCCGTACAAGGACGACAAAGCCGTTCCATGGAAATACGACGTCAATATCGTCACACCTGAAGATGAAAAACCTAAAGCCATGCCTGAAAGTGTTGGGAAGGTAGGTCATTTCACTCGTAGTGGAAGATGTTATTCGAAAGATGTCGAACCGGTGAAAAAGAACAGTGACTGGAAGCAAATAGGGAAAGTAGTGATGCATGAGGCCGAAGTAGAGCAAGAAATTCCACCGGTGAAGAAACTAAAAAGCCTGTGGATGAGGGGGAAGCACAGGAGTTCTTGAAATTTATCAAACATAGTGAATACAATGTGGTGGAACAATTGAATAAGCAACCAGCACGAATCTCAGTTTTATCTCTGCTGTTAAATTCGGAGCCACACCGGAACGCTTTGCTGAAGGTGTTGAATCAAGCTTACGTGGCAAATAATATATCTTTGAGAAGCTTGACAGATGGGTGAATAATCTAAACACAGATAATTTCATTTCTTTTAGTGATGATGAGATACCACCCAACAGTAGAGGCTCAGTGAAAGTACTGCATATTACGACTCGCTGCAAGGGCTACATAATACCGAACGTGCTCATCGATAATGGGTCAGCACTCAACGTTATGCCTTTGGCCACGCTTTCCAGAATTCCGATGGATCTATCTCATTTAAGGCCCTGTCATTCTACGGTAAGGGCATTTGACGGGACAAGCGTGAAGTCATAGGAAAGATTGAGATCCCTCTAGAAGTGGGTCCCTACATATATGATGTCGAGTTCCAAGTCATGGACATTACACCCTCATATAACTGCCTTTTGGGAAGACCCTGGATCTATTCTGCTGGAGCGGTCCCATCATCCCTCCATCAAAAGGTGAAATTTATCATGGATGGCTGTTTGGTCATTGTCGAGGGAGAAGAAGACATTGTCGCATCTATCTCTGCTGATGCGCCAAACCTTGAAGTGAGCAAGGACACAGTGGAATGCTCCTTCCGATCCCTTGAATTCGTCAATGCCACATTCGTCACTGAGGGAAACAAAATTCCCGTGCCTAAATTGTCGAGAAATACTAGAATGGGTGTCAAGTTGACCGTAAGAAGTAGAGCTCGAGCGAAAAGAGGTTTAGGGAGATATCTGTAAGGAATAGTCAGGGCTCTAAAACCAGTGCACCACAAGGCCCGATACGGTTTGGGGTTCCAGCCAGACATGCGTCAAAGAAGAAGACAGTGGAAGAAAGATCAAGAAAGAAGGATCACGAGAACCTTAGGCTGAGAACCGGAACGTGAGCCTATGGAATTCCCTCCTTTGTCAAGAGCATTTACGTCTGCGGGAATGATATACCCAAGGCAGGATAATGCACAAGGCACAATGCTAATGATCGGAAAGGGTTTTCAGAACATCAGTATAAATGTCATTGACAAGGGATCTGACACAAGTAAAGATATCTCAAGGATACGCCTTTGTCCCCTGGGTTTCATGTTGAACAATTGGACTACCGAGGACCTTCTTGTAGTTTATAAGTCTTCAGAGTAATGCTCAAACATTAATATTCTATTGTGTCCTTAGACATAATAGAATTCTTTTGTAAGAGCTTGCATTTCGCTCTTTATCATTCAAATGAATATCAATGAAGATGCATTTTGTCACGATCTTTTGCATTATCACTAATTTCATAATCATTTTCTCATTTCATAGCCTATCCTTACATTTGCCTCATGCCATGCCATAACATTTCGTTTGTTGGTTCCAATACTAGGATGCCCCTCTATAGTTTCCTTTTTCATTCAAATTTCAGGTGCTCAGATGTCAACAGCATGAACAAACCCGTTACGAGTCCTGAAATCGATTTTGAGAAGGCTATTTGTTTAGGAGAATTCGAAGCTGAAAAAAATGCTGAAGACTATGTCTCGTCTCCTGACTTGCTAAGAATGCTGTTGAAATAATAAACTTGGGAGCTGAAGAAAGGAAGCAAGAAGTGAAGATTGGGACCTCTATTTCAGGGTGCACTAGGCATAATTTAATTGCTTTGCTCCACGAGTACAGAGATGTATTCGCATGGTCATATCAGGACATGCCAAGATTGGATAAAGATGTAGTGGTCCATAAACTCCAATTAAAACCAGAATGCAAACCCATTCAGCAAAAGCTAAGAAGGATGAGACCTGAGATGTTGTTGAAGATCAAAGAAGAGGTCAAAAAGCAATTTGATGTGGGTTTCTTACAAGTTTCCAAATATCCAAAATGGGTGGCTAACATAGTCCCGGTACCAAAGAAAGACGGTAAAGTACGAATGTGCGTGGATTATCGTGACCTGAATCGAGCAAGTCCTAAAGATAATTTTCCCTTACCACACATTGATACGTTGGTGGATAACACAGCAAAGCATTCATTGTTTTCTTTCATGGATAGATTCTCGGGGTATAATCAGATCAAGATGGCCCCTGAGGATATGGAGAAAACTACCTTTGTAACAATGTGGGGAACATTCTGCTACAAGGTGATGCCATTTGGGTTAAAGAATGCTAGGGCAACATATCAGAGGGCTATGGTGACGTTATTTCATGACATGATGCATATGGAAATAGAGGTCTACGTAGACGATATGATCGCTAAATCCCGAGGAGAAGAAGAGCATGTAGTGAACTTGAAGAAGTTGTTTGACAGACTGAGAAAGTTCCAACTGAAGCTCAATCCGGCCAAATGTACATTTGGGGCTACCTCGGGAAAATTGCTAGGCTTCATTGTCAGTGAAAGAGGTATCGAGGTTGATCCAGATAAAATAAAATCCATTCAAGAGTTGCCACCTTTTCACACACAAAAGGAAGTCAGAGGATTTTTAGGGAGGTTAAACTACATCGCCCGATTCATCACTCAACTTACCAACCAATGCGACCCAATTTTTCAGCTTCTTCGAAAACATAACCCGGGAGAATGGAATGAGGAATGCCAGGTAGCTTTTGATAAGATAAAACAATATTTGTCTAATCCTCCAGTGCTAGTACCGCCAACTCCGGGAAGACTATTGATATTGTATTTGACTGTGTTTGAAAATTCAATGGGTTATCTACTGGGGCAACATGACGAGTCAGGAAAGAAAGAAAAGGCGATCTACTACCTCAACAAAATGTTCACTGAATATGAGGCAAAGTATCCGTCCGTTGAAAAATACTGTTGCGCTCTGATTTGGGTAGCTCGGAGACTTAGGCAATATATGTTGTATCATACAACATGGCTAATTTCAAAGCTGGACCCAATAAAATAAATGATGGAATCACCGGCACTTTCAGGAAGAATGGCACGATGGCAGATCCTCCTATCGGAATACGATATTGCCTATGTAAGTCAGAAGTCGATAAAAGGGAGCGCAATAGCTGATTTCTTAGCGACTAGAACGACAGAGGAATATGAGCCCTTGAGATTCGATTTCCCAGATGAAGACTTAATGTGCATCACAGAAAAGGAATTCGAGTCATCAAAAGAGAAGCCATGGAAGATGAGTTTTGATGGTGCGTCGAATGCTTTGGGGCATGGAATTGGAGCAATCCTAGTCTCACCAGACGGGAATCATTATCTGTTCACTGCTAGGCTGAATTTCTTCTGTACCAATAACATAGCAGAATATGAGGCCTGTATCATGGGACTTTGTGCAGCTATTGAACGAAACGTCAAAACTTTAGAGGTTTATGGAGACTCAGCATTGGTGATTTACCAAATCCGTGGAGATTGGGAAGTAGGGGATTCGAAATTGGTTAAATATAGTGATCTAGTGGCAGAGCTGATTAAAGAATTCGAAGAAATAACTTTTAATTACTTCCCATGAGAATAAAACCAATTGGCTGATGCCCTGGCCACTTTGGCTTCAATGTTCAAAGCAAATAGAGAAACAGAAATAATGCCTCTTCAAATGAGCATATATGAAGTCCCTGCACATTATTTCAGCATTGAAAAAGAGCCAGATGGACGACCATGGTTCCATGATGTCTTAGAATATATCAAGAATCAAAGGTATCCCGAACAAGTAAATGAGAACGACAAAAGAACAATTAGAAGAATGGCAGCTAAATTCGTTCTTGATGGGGATATCCTGTACAAAAGAGGAAAAGATCAGGTGCTCTTGAGATGCGTAGATGCTGTTGAAGCCAGAAAAATACTTGAAGATGTTCATGAAGGAATTTGCGGGACACATGCCAATGGTTTCACTATGGCCAGGAAGATTATGAGACTCGGTTATTACTGGCTGACGATGGAAAGCGACTGCATTAATTTCGCATGAAAATGCCACAAATGTCAAATTTATGGTGATAAAATTCATGTAGCCCCTTTGCCCCTTCACGTCATGACCTCTCCGTGGCCCTTTTCTATGTGGGGCATGGATGTTATAGGGCCAATTTTCCCAAAAGCTTCTAATGGACACCGATTCATTTTTGTGGTTATTGATTACTTCACAAAATGGATAGAAGCTGCTTCATTTGCCAAGGTAACGAAGACTGCAGTTTGCAAGTTTTTTAAAAAGGAAATCATTTGCCGATATGGTTTGCCTGAAAGAATCATTTCAGATAACGCTTTGAATCTGAACAACAAGATGATGAAGGAAGTGTGTGAGCAATTTCAAATAAAGCATCATAACTCATCGCCCTATCGCTCGAAAATGAACGAAGCTGTTGAAGCGGCCAACAAGAATATTAAGAAGATTATTGGGAAAATGACCGAGACATATAAAGACTGGTACGAGAAGCTACCATTTGCTTTGTATGCATATCGCACATCTGTACGGACATCTACGGGAGCAACTCCTTTCTCTCTGGTCTATGGAATGGAGGTTGTGCTACCCATCAAAGTTGAAATCCCCTCTTTACGAGTCTTAATAGAGTCGAAACTAGAGGAAGCAGAATGGGTTCGAGCTCGATATGACTAGTTAAACCTCATCGAAGAAAAATGTTTAAAGGCAATTTGTCACGGACAGATGTACCAGAAGAGAATGATCCCGGCCCATGAAAAGAAAATACGGCCAAGAGAATTCCACGAAGGAGAACTCGTACTGAGAAAGATTCTTCCAATACAGAAGGACTTACGAGGAAAATGGGCACCAAATTGGGCAGGACCATACATCGTAAAGAAGACATTCTCGGGCGGAGCTTTGATTCTCACTGAGATGGATGGGAAGGAGTTACTGAATCCAGTGAATTCAGATGTTGTGAAGAAATATTATGCCTGAAAAAAAATAAAAAAATTTCAAAAAAAAGAAAAAAAAGGGATCAAGTTGAAAACCCGAAAAGGGCGTCTTGATTAACACAAAGGATTAGAATGAAAACCCGAAAGGGCATTCTAATGAAGCAAACCCGGGTTTAAAAAGTAAGGCGGTTGAACGGTGGGTCAAACAGTGAGACTACAACATTTGAAGCATTTTTCAGTAGCTTAAAATCTTCTACGCAAGAAGCCATGCTTGAAAAGATTCTTGATAAGAAACGTGGAAGAGTTCATGTGTTGAATATCTAGGGCATTTGTATCCATTGAATGCGATCCCTTTTCTCTTTATGACACTTTTTCACTATCATTGGTTAATTTTCTTTGTTTGCTACATTTGAAATAAATAAATGTGAGGTGTCCCTTTACCCCTACCTGACCATTTTCATGTATCTCATTATGTGGTTTATTTAAATGATAAATAGACAAAAGAAATGTTGAGCATTACCCGGATAAGAATTTGATAAATACAAGAGTCTCAAGGTAAGGACAAAGTTCAACTAGGGGCATCTGAGAAACGTTGATTACTTGTAAAGCTTGAGGATAGGTACAGGGCCTAAATAGAAAGTCAAGAGCCGAAGAAATGAATGCAGATCATCACAAAAAAATCGTGGCGAAAAAGGACATAAGAGAAACATGCCAAAGGCGCATAGCATAATCATGTAGGCATAAAGGCATTTAAGGCAAACATATGCATATCATGATAACGTTATGCATGACATCTACAGGTACTCCAGTAGAGCGAGAGGACGTGATGATAGCTGTACTGAATTAAAGGAAAAGACACCTGAGTTCCATCAGATAACATGTTTTGGTATTCTAATGCTTTTATTTCTGTTTCAAAAATTCAACTCATATTGCGAGAAATGAGTTGAGCCTCAAGACACGTTGAGGTAATTTCAATTTCTGTTTTCAAAATTCAACTCATATTACGAGAAATGAGTTGAGCCTCAAGACACATTGAGGTATTTTCAATTTTCGCTTTTCAAAAAATCAACTCATATTGCGAAAGGTGAGTTGAGCCTCAAAACACGTTGAGGTATTTTCAATTTCTGTTCAATTTATGTTTTTCAAAAATCAATTATGTTTTTCAAAAATCAACTCATATTGCGAGAAATGAGTTGAGCCTCAAGACACGTTGAGGTATTTTCAATTTCTGTTTTCAAAATTCAACTCATATTGCGAGAAATGAGTTGAGCCTCAAGACACATTGAGGTAATTTCAATTTCTGTTTTCAAAATTCAACTCATATTGCGAGAAATGAGTTGAGCCTCAAGACATGCTGAGGTATTTTCAATTTTTATCTTTAAAAAAATCAACTCATATTGCGAGAGGTGAGTTGAGCCTCAGGACACGCTGAGGTAATTTCAATTTATGTTGTCAAAAAAATCAACTCGTATTGCGAGAGGAGAGTTGAGCCTCAGGTCACACACTGAGGTATTTTCAATTTCCATTTTTCAATTTCTGCCTTTAAAAAAAAATCGACTCATATTGCGAGAGGTGAGTTGAGCCTTGGCTCACGCGCTGAGCTATTTTTAATTTCTGTCTTTCAAAAAAATCAACTTATATTGCGAGAGGTGAGTTGAGCTTCAGATCACACACTGAGGTATTTTTTCAATTTATATTTTTCAAAAAAATCAACTCACATTGTGAGATGTGAGTTGAGCCTCGGGTCACATGTCGAGGTATTTTCAAAATCTATTTTCAATTTCTGTTCGTCAAAAAAATCAACTCATATTGCAAGAGGTGAGTTGAGCCTTGGCTCATACGCTGAGGTATTTTCAATTTCTGTTCGTCAAAAATCAACTCATATTGTCAGAGGTGAGTTCAGTCTCGGGCCACATGTCGAGGTCTTTTCAAATTCTGTTTTTAATTTCTATTTTTCAAAAAAAAATCAACTCATATTGCGAGAGGTGAGTTGAGCCTTGGCTTGCACGCTGAGGTATTTTCAATTTCTGTTCGTTAAAAATCAACTCATATTGCGAGAGGTGAGTTGAGTCTCGAGCCACATGCCGAGGTCTTTTCAAATTCTGTTTTTAATTTCTATTTTTCAAAAAAAAATCAACTCATATTGTGAGAGGTGAGTTGAGCCTCAGGTCACACTCCGAGGTATTTTTCAATTTCTGTTTTTCAAAAAAAAAAATCAACTCATATTGCGAGACATGAGTTGAGGCTCGGGTCACGCGCTGAGGTATTTTTTAATTTCTATTTTCAAAAAAATCAACCCATATTACGAGAGGTGAGTTGAGCCTCAAATCACGCACTGAGGTATTTTCAATTTCTGTTTTTCAAAAAAAAAATCAACTCATATTGCGAGAGATGAGTTGAACCTCGAGTCACACGCCGAGGTATTTTTCAATTTCTATTTTTCAAAAAAAATCAACTCATATTGCGAGAGGTGAGTTAAGCCTCAGGTCACACGCTGAGGTATTTTCAATTTTTTGGCTTTTTTAAAAATCAACTCATAATTCGAGAGGTGAGTTAAACTTCGGGTAGCATCCCGAGCTATTTTCAATTTCTTGTTTTTCAATAAAGAATAAAGATTGGACATTTGAACAAAATTTAGTGCTTTTAAGTCTTTGCACTACCCTTGTTTCACAATGATGAGCAAAGAGGGGCAGCTGTAAGCACTCAATTTTTGTTCGACTAGAATTCGTGTTTAATTTACAAAATTTCAAAAAAAATAAAAAATAAAAAAATTGCATTGTGACCCCTAAAATTTTCTTTAAATTTCACTTAGACCCCTAAACTTTCCTTAAATTACATTTTAACCCTAAATTTTCTAAAAATTACATTTAGCCCCAGGAGTTTTACTGCATTTGTGATTTGGTCCTTCAGACAGATTACGTGATTTCGGGCACCCACTTCCCAGATTTTCAGGCCAAAAACATGGGTGGTTGTTCCTTCTTCACCCACTACTTGCAAATGGCATAAAAAAGAAGCAAAAGGGTAGAAATAAAGGAGGAGACCACACCAAAAAGAAAGGATTCTCCCATTTGAGAAAAAAGAGCAAAAAAAAATCCAGCAAAAAAAATTCCAGCAAAAAAATTTCCAGCAAAAAAAAAACCAATAAAAGGAACATTCAGCAATCTAAGCAAGAAAAAACTTCAATATCCGGCAAGCAACCAAGCAACCAAGGACTAACCACCATTGACACCACAACCAAGCTCCCAAACCGAAACCCACTCTAAATACCCGAGCCAATCGATTATAAGCCACCCCAAAACCCAAACCTCAACTACCCATAGCTTGATTTCACGCGGCGCATACAATGGTTGTTGGTGGCGCGCACGGTGGAAGGAGAAAGAGGGGTTCAGCGGCTTGAAGCTTGGATCTCTTCTTTCTTTCTTTGTTTGCTACTGGAGATTTGTTTGTTTTTTTGGGGGGGGGGTTTAGTATTAAAAAAAGAAATATTTTAGTTAATGGGTTGGTTTATGTAAGGTTTGATGGGTTAAATTTAGTTTGGGTTAATTAGTGGGTTGGGTGATGATATGTTAAGTTAGTGGGTTGGGTTGATTGTGTTGGATTATTAAGTTAGTGGGCTGAGATTGGTTTATGTTGGGCTAAAGTAATTTGGATTTTGTATATTTTATGTAGATTTTATTTGTAATTGGTCTAAACAAAAATTGGTCTTAAAAAAATTAAAAAAAAACAATAAAAAAATATTAAATTTTAAAATGGTCGGGTCAACCTGACTCTATTGGCGGCAATCTGATCCGGTTAAGATCACCCACAAAGGCCCATTTCAACAGCCCGAGAAGAAAAGAGATTAATTTCAGTAATCCATAATATTGGGGCTTCAGTATATTCTTACCTTTTTTATTATTATTTACCTATTTCGAATTTAATATATATTTTTTATAACTATATTATATACATATATATATTTTGTACATATCATTATTTTATATTATTGTTGTAAAAAAATTTGATGTATATATTTTTATGTACGTTTCCTAATATTTTCTTTTATTGTAGATATTATTATTATTACTACATACTTTTATTATATGCATATATATATATGTATTTTTATGTACATATTATTATTATTATTACCAAATATATCATTTTTTTCCTATTTTATTATTAGTACATGATTTGTTTTTATTTTCCTTTTTTGTAAATATCATTATTATTGTTATTCTAATATTCTAGTATTCCATGTTAATATTTTTCATTAATGATATCATTTTTTGCATCGTTTATCTATTTTTTATTTCTCACTTTAGGAATATTTTTCTCATGTTTTAATTAATTTCAATAAATAAGCTAATGTTTCGCATTTTGGAACATCGAAGAATTGTGCCCTAACTTACGGGGTTTCGGTTCTCTCGTTGGTTCTAAATAGCTAAATATCCTTTTGAGTTTTGAAATACACGGATTTCCAATTTAAATTAAAAGACGACCATGTGCTCGGGAATTTATTGTATTGTGTCCTAACTTACGAGATGTGATACTCCGATATCTCGAGATAAGGAAAGCTTTAAACAAATCGATTTAAGCCAATTCAAGAATTTTAAAATCAGTATTAATAGAAAAGATCGTATTTCAAGTCCCTTCCCGATTTTTAATTTTCGACATTAAGACACTAACTAATCAATTCGAAACCAATTTTTGGGCGTGTCGAGGGTGCTAATCCTTCCTCGCACGTAACTGACTCCTGAACTCATTCTCTCAAGTTTCGTAGACCAAAGGCCCTGTTTTAGTAAACTAAAATTGATTTATTAAAACAAAGGTGATCCAATCACACTTAATAAAAGATTGGTGGCGACTCCCGTTTTAATTTCCACTTTCAAACAAAGTCGATCCCCGTTTTCAAAAGAATGGTTTCGACATCTATATTTCAATTATACATTTGTAATCTCTTGTCTTTAAATATTCGGATTATAGAAATACCACTGAGTTTTACTCAACGTACGGTTTTGTTTTTCCGTGCGCAGATTATGTACTTCACTTTTGATCAGCGATTCAACATCCAACAATGATTCCGAACTCAAATATGGTGATGTTTATCTTTTGTGTTGGCATGTACCTAAAATTTCTAAATGATAGTTATTTTGTAGATGGATTGTAAATGAGGTTATAGGTGTAATGTTAGTTTGGTATATATATATATATAAACATGTGTTTGTGTTTGAAGCCATAGTATGGTATGGTAAATTGAACCAAAGCTTGGTACATGCATGTGAATTTAAGTTAATGTTTTAGGTAGATATGAACTAGACCAAATTGATGGATTTTGGCATGTTTACAATTTTAATTTGAATGATGCATTGATGATATGTTTTGATGAATCATTTTATGATTTCTGAAATGTTTGAAATGAATTTTTAGATTACGATTACTTGACAATGCTCTGAAACCCTATACTGGTGACATATTCGAGTTAAGGGTGTTACATCTACTATGTTAGGTACGTCTTTTCCTATAGCACATTATGTTAATTGTGACAAATATACTGCGAAACGTAGAAATTTTCTTGCAACAGTAATTGCAGGGGTGGAGCCACAGTCTTTAATGAGGCTGTGAAAAATGCATGGTGGTGTAGTGCTATGCAAAAGGATGTTCGGGCTTTCAAGGCTAATGACACATAGACTATGGAGTCTCATCCTCCAGGAAAGAATGATCTAGGTAGCAAATGGGTGTATAAGATAAAATACAACTCCGATGGTACCTTTGAGAGATTGAAGGCCCATTTAGTTGTCCTTGGCAATCATCAGATTGAAAGAATCGATTATAATGAAACTTTTGCTCCGATGGAAAAATTGGTGATTGTCGAAACCTTCTTAGCCATCGTTGCATCAATGAATCGGGAGCTTCATCAAATGGATGTTCACAATATCTTTCTGCATGGTGATCTTGATGATGAGGTATATATGAAATTTCCACTTAGGTTTGACACTTCGGATCCGGGTATGGTGTGTAGGCTTCGAAAATCATTGTATAGTTTGAAACATGAACCTCACTATTGGTTTGCCAAGCTTGTTACGGCTTTAAAAGAGTATGGCTTCCTACAATCTTACTCTGATTATTCCTTTTTACATATATTAGGTGTTCTTTGCAGATTAATGTGCTTGTGTACGTCGATGACTTGATAATTTCTGGTAATGATTCCGCTGCATAGAAGTTTTTTAAGGTCTATCTCAGCAATTTGTTTCATATGAAGGATCTCAGAGTACTGAAGTATTTTTGGGTATTGAGGTTGCTCATAGTACTCAAAGTTTGTTCTTGTGTCAACGTAAGTATGCACTTGATATTATTTTTGGGGAAGGATTATTAGGAGCCAAACCAATTGGATCTCCTATTAAACAAAACCACAAACTTGCAAATGCTATAGGAGAATTGATTACAGGTCTTGAATCCTAATGATGATTGATGTGTTGTCTTATATATTTGGCTGTTATCCATCCAGATTTAGCATACTCTATGCATGTTTTGTCTCAATTTATGCAGCATATTAAGCAGATGCATTGGGAGGTGACAATTTGAGTAGTTTGTTATTCAAAAGGTGCTCCAAGCAAAGGTATCCTCCTTTATTGAGATAGTGAGTTGTCTTTACAAGGCTGGTGTAACTCAGATTGGGTCGTGTGCCCCATCACTCTACGGTCTCTAACTGATTGGCTCATGTTTGTTGGTAAGTCACCTATCTCTTGGAAAACTAAAAAGCAACTCACTGTATCTCGATCCTCAACTGAAGTAGAGTATTGTTTTATGACTTCTGTTACTTATGAATTGGAATGGTTAGAGGCTCTACTTCTATTCCTTCGTCACAAATGTACAAAGCATAATGAGATAGATTGTCGTTTTATTTGGGATGCAATTTAGAAGGTATTATTTCTCCTTCATATGCCTCTACTATAGACTACCTAGCATATATATTTACAGCAAGTTGTGCATTTACGATTGGCATGCTCCAACTTGAGAGGATTATTACGAAAAAATGTAAATATTATGAGATAATTTATTTTAGGAGTAATTTTTTATATTATAGGAAGTAGGGGGTGAATAAGAGTAGTTTTCTATATTATAGGAAGTAGAGGGAAAATAGGAGTAGTTATACCATTTCGATTTTAAGTGCCATATGACATGTATATATATTCTCTTATGTTGATGAATGATATTTGAGACTTGACCCTACTATTTTCAGACTCAATGTTTTTAGACATGCTTCCATTATTTCTTTTATATTATCTATATGATTAGTTTTTTACTAGTGCAATACATAGGTTTATTATATTTAATATTAAAAATATATTTGATAAATTTGCATTATGTTTTTACGTCAACATAATAATTGATGACTAAAATAGTAAAAAAATAATTAGTTGATTTAATATATTTTTTATATAATTTATGTATTAAATAAATGGCATTTTTATTTTATTAATATATTGATGTGTAGAGGATTACATTAACATTTACTGTTGTATACATGTATGAATAGGGTTGAAATTTTGTCCTTGGGCTTTTTGAAGGAATCAAATCATTTGATCATCGTTACAAGTTGGAAAACTAAAAAAATAAAATCAAAATCCAATGAGCCCAGACATTAAGGTCTATTGTATGAAAATGGTGCTTAATAAGACTCATCTCAATAAAATTAAAGCTCCGATGATTCTAGTGGACTAAAAAGGTAGACGTAAGCCCAAAATTAATACTTCTTTTTTGGGCTAAGTCCTAGATAATCTGTTGGATTGTTATGGTTTAAACCTTATAACAAATACCTCTACACTATAATACAAATTTGATTCAATTAGTATGATGAGTTAATTACACCAATTTAGTTCATAAAATACTTTTACAATTAAAATGAATACTTTTGTTTGAGTAGGCAGAATGGAAAATTTCTTTCAATATATTTCAACTAGTATAATAATAAAAAATTACATATAATTATTATTATATTATAGATTATGATAAAATATATAGTATTACATGATATTATAATGGTTAATCATTAATGCATATATATAATCTCTTAATATATTATATATGACACCCCGCACCCGACCTAGTCATTAGATCCGAATGTGTGACATCACATTACATTGCCGAAATAGTTTCGACTAATTCCAATCATTAATTCAATCAAATGGACATTAAATCATATTAATCACCATACAATTATAATTATAGCACCTATACTCGACCCAATTGTTAGGTCCGAACTACAAGATGCCACATTCATTGTCCAAGTAACTACGATCAATTACAATTCAATATCATAATTTGTACATACTGTTAAGTTTAAATCATCATTAACATGTAGTATATAGTCATTTCTGGGGTTAAAATGAGCTTCTCAAAGGTCTTTTGGTAACCTAAGATCGAATAAGGACTAAAATGTAAATATTTCAAATTATTGGGATGATGTCGTTAATTCGGGTGTTCAGGGTCACGACGCCACTCACTGTCGATTTTCTTGTAGTGACATTAAAGACTCAACATCGTGACATGACTGGATGTTTTCATAAGGCCGATATGATGCCAAATTCATAACACTTAAATAAATAACCAAATACAAAATTTCAACCATTCTTATCATTTTATACCATTCACCTACACAGTTTACAACGATATGCTCAATTCAAGTTGAAATTAGCTACCAATTTTCCAAGTTGACCACTTATAGAACAAAATCGACACAAAACTTAAGTACATACCATTTATTGAAAACATAAGGGAAACTTTACAAACTCTGCTAAGTCGAGGGCTAGGGATTGGATGTTGGATAACTTCTCAGGACTTCGGGATCTATCGATACCTGCGCACAAAAATAAACAAATTGTGCGCTGAGCTATAAAACTTAGTGGTACTTTCACGATTCAAATCAATATAACAATAGCATTAGTCATATAAACACAATCAATTCAACCAATTTATATACCATTCATGCCAAATACTTCAATTAACAAATCACTTATGCATATACCTACTTTATATACCAATTCATTTGACATTTTCAATTAAACATATCATATAAAGCTATCTAACAATAAGGTACATACACTTTCATTTTATAACATATCAATTATTCATTTCTTTATCGCATTTCATTCTTGAATCTATTGATTTGTTCCGCTTGCATATCGGCCCTCAGGCTCGCAATAATCGGTTCGCATGATCTTTCACATACTATTTCTAATCATATTTCACATATACGCACATTTAGTAACATTTCATAATATCATTTCAATTCAATATCATTTATCAAGTTCATACTTTATAACCCTTATTAACCAAACTCGGACTTAAGATGGATACACAGATCATTCAACCAACACACCAATCTAGCACCTTCGTGCATCATCAGATAAATTGAAACAAATATATTGGCATACGCAATGCATAATCAGATGAATTGAAGCAAATATACTGGCATCTATTGTACATCATTGGACAAACCGAAGCAAATATATTGGCACACATAGTGCATCATCAAACAAACCAAAGGATAAACTCCTACACAATCTAATCCTATGGCATACCAGCTATATCCGACTCTGCTCGAATAATTAATAGGGTATGAAATGTCCATTTACATATCATTACATAAACAATTTCACAATTCCATACAATTTCCATCATTAATTCATACTATGAATAATTTTTCAATTTATAACATACTACTTCTACTATATTCAATTCAGTCCAATCAGTCAATATCATCATGTATGAACTGAGTCATACGATATTGATATACTTACCTCAATAGATAGGTTTGCAACATTCACATACATATATATATATGCATATGTATATATATTAATGTATTGAACTCAAATCATAAAAGTACAAACTGAAAGTTCTATTACCCGTCTCAGACATTTGCATTTCCCTTCTCTCGTGATGGCTCTACGTTCGATAATTTGATAATAAAAACATATCAAATTATATCCAATTCCCATCCAAATACATAACTAGTATATTTTGCATTTTATTCAATTTGGTCCCTATACTCGAGATACACATATTTTTTAATATCTAACATCATATCAAAATTCAATTTCATATTCTTTCATTAGTGACATTATTCTCTCTATTTATAACATAATTTCATAAAAGTTTTCAATTTATTCAATTTGGTCCTTATTGTTACAAAGTTACCTAGCAAGCTTAATTAGATTTCTAATTTAGTCCTTATCATAATCTAAGCTTATTAAATATCAAATTCAAGTCTAATTCATTAGTTTCTCTTTAATGGCAACTTGCTAAAAACTTATCAATTGAACAAATTAATACATAGGTTAGATAAATCAAGCTCTCATGATCATAAATCTATAAAAATTAAAGAAAACTAGCTTAGTTACCTTGATATTTTGTATGGCCGAATGAAGCCTTCAACAAAGGAGCTTTTCTCCTTTTTTTATTTTCTTTCAAGTGGACGGTGGAAGAAGATGGATGCTTTTTATCTTTCATCCCACTTATTTAACTATATATATTATGATTAACATTTACTTAAGCTAACTAATTATGTTTATTAATTAATCTTAACTTTTACCATTTAATGGCCATCATCATCATTACCTACTATTAACATAAAGAAAAATGGATTACCATCATCATCATTACCCACTATTAACATAAATAAAAATGGATTAATAACCATTTAAGCCCTTTGGATAATTGCTAACTAGGTCTTTAATAAATTTCTAAGTTAAAACTAAATAGCGATTGTACTTTTACAATTTAGTCCTAAGGTTCAATTAACTATTTTATCGATTAAATTACTTAACTAATCTTCAATATATTTTCATGATAGCTTCATTAATCTATTTATTTTATCCTTATAGACTCGATTTACGAAAATGAGGTTCAAAAATCATATTTTTTTGACACCAAATCGATGCATAAACATGATGAATAAATGTTAATTGATCTCTCAAATAGTGTTAAAAGTTAAGCGAGGTCAAAAATGAAGTTAGAATTCAAATTTGAACTCAATATATCAATTTCAACAATGTGTATCAAAACATGCAAGGCTATTTCTCGATACATGCTTCCCTTGATTTCCTATTTTTGATTTGATGATCTGATGTCTCGATACATTAAACACATGTCTCAAGACTTTACCTCATATGTATCAAGACAAGTCCCATAACTTAGCTACTCTATTTCAAACCTCTAGCTTTGATGTTTAGGTGTCTCGAGACAAGGGTTCTTGTTTCAAGACTTAGAACATGCAAAACTAGCTTATCTTTGATGTTTTGCTTGTCTCAAGACAAAAGATCATTTGTCTCGAGACATGTTCAATGTGCCTCAAAAATATCACTCAAAAATGTGTGAAATGGTCTTTTTTGTTCATAGTGTCTCAAGACATGACTACTATTGTCACATCCTATATAATTTTTATTATTTTTGTGCACAAGAATGAGAACAAGGGAAATAATGGCCCAGTGGTTTAGTAGCCATTTATATATCCTAGTAATCCAAGGTTCAAGCCTCATCGCTCACACTCTTTAATTATTTTGTTTTCCAATTTTTCCTCATGTTTAATGAGCATTTTCGTCCACCTCTATCACCATAATTAAGAGGATTTGTTTCCTCCATTGAAGGTCAAACTTGCCATAGTTGGGGGACCATGTCCCCTTTTTACTCCATGTCGCCCTCACTTGCTATAACCTCACATATTGCCTATTTACAAGATACATTGAACACGGCCAAGGTTGACCAAACATTCCACCCTTCCACTTTCGCCTATACTCTCTCTCACTTTCTTCTAATTTTTAATTATTTTATCACATTTTTCTCTCCATTTTGGCCAACCACCATCACTCATTTAATCATCTTTTTCTTCCTCCACAGTGACCCAAACCTTCTTCCACTGATCACCACCTTAAGTGGTCGTATCACCTCTACTCTTCTCATCTCCCTTCTCCCATCACCATTGTGGTCACCGTCATGCACCACCATAAGTCCTCCTCTACTTTTATTTATTTTCTTCACCTACTCCTTTCTTCCCCTCTCCTTAGCCGAACTACATAACTCCACCATCGTTGGACTGCCACTTAGCAACCATTAAACATAGCTTCTCCACCATCAGACTGTTGTCGAGCTACCACCGCCGTCGTCGTTGCCAGACCACTGTCACCGCCGGTGACTAAAAATCTTTATTTTCTTTTCCTTTCCCTCTCCTTGTGTTGATTATCTTTTTCATTTAATCAAACCCTTTCTTTCATTGCAATTATCCTTTCTAGATCAAATCAAGTGTAAGTAAAGATCATTTTGGGTTGTAAAAACCTTTCTCCTAGTGTTTCCTTAACATGGCAAAATGGTTTAGCTCCATGAGTCATAGTGGTATTTTATTATATATTTAAGTACTATGGTACTAATACTACTTCGTATCACTTTAAAGGGCCAAACAATAATTGTAGGGGAGACCCCTAACTTTGCATCAGAATTTATTCTTCTTTCAAGAGTCTTAGATCATGGGGTAAGTAATGTTGAGACTATATTTGATAGATCTCGTAAGTGACAAAATATTTTCAAAGATCCACACTAATACATGTTACTTATGTGATAGATTGTCTTACGAGATAGATAGAGTGAAACCGTTAATAAGGGTTGAGGTGACTCAGATCCACAATCTAAGGTGTGGAATCGATACCATTTATTTGTGTAACATCGATATTTTATAATTAATAATTTAATTATATTAAAAAATATGAATATTCTAAATATTTGTGAAGAGTTGTATAGCTTATCGAGATGGATGCCAAGTAAGTGATTCTAACCAAGTGGTTCTATGAAATGCATGACACTCGATATGTTTATGTTTGTGATTATATTGTATGTGTAGATCTTATGCTCATGATATGTGATATATGGCTTATGTGTTATATGTGATGCTTTAAACATGTGCAATTTATGTATATGTGTATGATAAATCAAGATCTATGATCTAATGTGAAAAGCATGTTAAACATGTTAAAAGTGATTATTATGTGTTAAGTGATTATGAAAGCATGTTTACATGCATAAGTGTATAAGTGATCTACAAGGGTTATAAGTGAAAATTACCATATCACATGCATGGGGTGGGATTTTGTAAAAGGTGGAAGCAGTGATAGTATATCTGCAAATTAATGGCAGTTCATCTACAAATTAGTGGAAATTTAACTGCAAATCAGTGGTGGCTTGTCCACAAATGGTGTTTTGGATGGACGAGTTCTGGGGAACTCGATATAGGTGTGTAGCAAGATGGGTAGGAATTTTATAAAATGTGCATCAATTTTAAATATGCATCGATATGTTCATGCATAGATATCAGTGTTAAATTCCATGGTCTTGATGTTGTATGATTATACCGTGATTGTTATATGTATATTGATATGTATGCAAGTATATATTTTATGTGTTGATGTCACACTAAGCCTTTTAAAGCTCACCCACATTACTTATGTGTTTCAGATAATCCTCGTGGTTAGAACTCAGATTCGAACATCAAAAAGGCTCTCGAAAATAAATAATTTTCATGGTTATGGACTATTTTATATTTTTGGGACTTTTATGGACTTCTAAACTTTTATTTTGGGATTTACATTTTGAGGTTATTATTGAACTGTGGCATGGATGATTTAATTTAAAAACTATAGACAATTGAACCTTCTGCATGGGTTTTAGTATGGATAAATTGTTTTAATGTTTTCTTAATAAATTTCGCTTTCCGCAAACTCGTTTGATTGAAATTAAATTTTCTTTAAAATCAATCATAATGATTTACAAATAATAATAAATAAGATTTCTTCTCATTTTATGTTTTAAAATATCATATTTAAAGGAAATATTAGTACGTGTTTTCAAAAAATTAATCAGTTGGTTTTAACTCATGTTTTGGCCATCTCCATGGCCCATGTAATCATTTAGATTGGGTCGTAACGTCTAGGCCAGTATGAGGGATTACAACTGTGTCTCAAGACTAGCATACCAAATGGTCCAAAATGCATTATCTCAAGCATTAAAATAATATCTAGGTATTACTTTAAACTCTAAATTGTATAAAAGAAATGTAGTAATTTATGGCACATTTTCACTTAAAAATAATGTTAATCCTGAGTATTTGATAGTTAAATGGGTAAATTTTGTTCATATTACGATAATGGGCATGATTTAATAAAGTATGCAATTTTATGCTTTTATGTATTAATTTTGTACATAATTTAATCAATTCATGTTACATATTATTTTCCTCTATTTAAATGTTGCAATGGGGTCATGGATGACAAAGGCATGCAATTTAGGTCATGAAGAGGTCACCTTGATCCAGTTAAAGATGATTAAATGGAAGGACAAGTCTGACAACTAAATGGGTCACAAAACCGTCCAAACAAAGGGGCAAGAAGCCTAATTTGACAAGGGCATTTAAGCAGTCCAACATTAGCTTTTGGAGGAAACTTTGAAAGGTTCTTATACTTGATAAATAATTAAAAATCAGCTCTTAACAATCACCCATGAAACTGTCCACCACCTTGCTTGATTCAAGCATGATTTCATGCTTGAATCAATCAAACAACAACCTCCCCTCTCCACAATTCATGGCCAGCCAAGCAAGGAAGCATATCAAGGGATCCCTCAAGATATTTTTAGCAAACACTCATGTCACCCCTCTACTATAAATACCAATCCTCACTTCTCATTCTATCATCTCTTATTCTTCACTTCACATTCTCTTCTCTCATTTCGTTTTTCTCTCCTTTTCACACATTGTAACAGCCCGTTCTTAGTCAAATCAAAACAATGTTTTTGGGACCACAAATTTGAAGTCAAAATATTTATTTTATTATTATTTTAATGTTTACAACATGATAGCATGTATGTGTGAAAATTTTGTGAAGTAATTTTATCGTTTAAATGGTCAATTTGAGAAAAAGAACTTAATCACATAAACTGCAAAACTTGGATTTTAATAGCTAAAGGTGTCAAACAGTTATAGAACCTTAATGTTAAGGTTATTATGTTGTAATTAGACCATTACTTATTGAGTGGAAATTTATGTCCATGATTTATGTGAAATACTAATGTTTAATTAAAGGTTAATAATGTAAATTGTTAAATAAAAGTTAAATTAATAAAACAAAATGTAAATTTTCTTCATTCATCATCTTCCTAACCGATTGTTGAAGAAGAAAAGTCATTGAAATAGCTTCAAATGTTCGGCTTGCTATCACCTATGCATGTAAGTCTGTTTTTGCTCGGTTTTTAATGATTTCTATGTTTTTGTGATCGTTGCATCTAGTACTAACTAGCCCAGGGACTATTTTGAAAAACTGTTAAAGATTTTGAAAGTTGACATTGATGAATATGTATGAGTTTGATGTTTGATGATAGATTATGAATATTTATTATGAATTATGCAAGTTTTGTAAAGTGATTTTTAGTGAAAATGTAAAATAGGGATTAAATTGAGAAATGTGTAAAGTTAGTGGTTAAAATGTGAAATAAATGAAAATTATGAGCTGCTAGGGGCATTATGGTAATTTGGCTAGCATGGGTGTATTTGGAATTTCATTAATTTTTGATTTTATGAAATAAGAACTAAATTGTGAAAAATATGAAATTTGTAGGGCAAAAGTGCAAATGTGTTTTAAAGTGTGTTTTGGACTAAGTTGAATGAATAGTTGATTAAATAAGTTAATTTTGAATATATTTAGACCAAGAAAAGTGGAATTTGGATTTAGATCGAGGAAAAGATAAAGGTATCGACTAATCAACTCGATTTGTCATTTTAACATCCGATGTAAGTTTGTATGTTATAATTTTGTTTCAAATGTATTTTATATGCTTTGATATAGCATGAATTGTGATTATGTGGTTACAAAAGAGTTTGGAAATGATTCAACGATGATTCCACAATTAGAGTCCCGGTTGAACCTTAGGAATAGTTTAGGATGCTAGTGACATGTCATTAGGTATACATTGAGTTGGCTTCAGGCCATGTTATTAGAACTTCGGGTGAAAGATATACCAATTTAGCTTCGGGCCATGCATATCGGTTGATTCGGCTTCGGGCCATGATATTAGAATTTTGGATAAGTTACCTTGATTTGGCTTCGAGCCATGGTATAGGTACTTATCATATGAAACCTTGAGTATCCGACTTCTATTCCGAATGGTTCAACAGGTAAATGAAAGATATGGTTGAGTATGAGATTGCTACGAGATGGTACAGGTACGTACAGTAATGAATTGAGTATTGAAACAATGGAATTGATAAGTTCTTTGGTAAGTTATGTGAATGACCATTTTAAAGCTTTGAGATTTAATAGAATTGTTGTATACACGGCCGTGTCATCAGGTCGTATGTGTTACACGGCCGTATGATAGCCCGTGTGATCCATAATTTGACCCTAAATTCATGCCATTTCAATTCCAATTCATACCTAACCTTTTTTATCGTTTGGGCACACATTCAAGGGATTTAAACATCATTCAAACACACATATCATTCCATTTCTAACACCCTAATTAATCTAACAAATATGCTATTCAAACGCACCACAATTGTATCAAAACATCATTTACCAAAACAAGTCAATATGGCCATATTCCAAGCATACTACACTAGTTCCTTAAACTACAAAATAACATCCTATATGACCATTTCCATATCACCAAAAACATACCAACAAGGAACTTATACACAAGCACATAAAAATGATCAAAATGACATAACTTGGCAAGGTATTAAAGTTCATCAATCCAAACATAACTTCAAAGCATTTACATACCAAATCACCATTATCACATTCACAAAATACCATTACAAAAGATCCTATACATGTCATTATTAACCTTGGCCAAAATACTCAAAACTACCGAATTTGTTGCTGGATAGTATGATGGGTCTCCAATGAGCTTCCAACCGATTGAGCTTCTGATTATCTATATAACAAAGTAAAGTAACTACATAAGCAACTAGTGCTTAGTAAGTTCGTATAAACTTAAACATAACTTACCATTTCATTTGTACAATTCATATATTAAGCAATACCATAAGCTTAGTATAAGCCTATACAACATCATCAAACTCACGATCAATCCATAGATACTGATAGAAAATAAATAGGTACTCAAAACAAGTATATGTTCGAGCATCATTAACCAACTCCTTATCAATTTCAATTCATTATTAATAATAACAATAATTCAACAGATTTGACTTACTAGAGTATAACAAAAAAAATAATCTATTAGAAATATATCGATAAATGAATTCTTATTTTATACACGAGCAATATTCAAATAGAATTCAAAGAAAATGGATGCGATCAGACAAAAAAAATAGAAATAGGTTTAATTTTGGTTGCTTGATATTCCAAGTTAGAAAGATTTGTTACTGACGAGCCACAGTAATTGCACCTATTAAAGCAACTAAAAGAATTATTGAAATGAATTCAAATGGAAGAAAAAAATCAGTTTTTAAATGAATTCCAAGTTAGAACACTTGTCCATTATACAAATGAATTCAACCATAAAATAAGTAGATTTCCATATATAAGTACATCATTTAACTCATCAAGCTTTTCATATGATCATGATTCATTCCATTTGCATACTTACCATTTCATTTCCTTTTCTTACCGGTTGAACCATCTAGAATTACATCAGATACTCAAGAATGCTCACACATAGTGTGCCTTTCCATATAACTGTAACCTTTCATTTACATTAATGATCACATGAGTGTGAAATGGGTCTGCTCACACGAGTTGTGGGTCAGAATGTAAGCTACACGATGCTGCTCATGTAAACTATGGAGAATCTGCAACAAATGCAGGATCTCAGCCATCAGTAGGACATTCAAGACCAGCATCCCAAACATGAAATCTCTAATGACATGTCATTTGTATCCTAAGAATTCTTAAGGTTCAAACGGGTCTTGATATCCATCAATTCATCATAGCATTGATACATTTATATTTAAATTCATTGATATTAAAACAAAATAGCAAATAGTCAATTTAGCTAACATTAAAACTGTTATAGTTTATACGAACTTACCTTGATAAATAGGGTCGTAGTAATAGAGTCGAACTAATTCGAAGCTTTAGCCTTTCCTCGATTTAAGTTTGATTATGATTTATCTTTATGTAAATAAATAATTTCATTCAATTAAGTACTTCTAGGATTAAATTTAATCCATAATTCATATTTATGCAAAATTACAAAATTGCCTTAAACAATTTAACTTTTCACAATTTAGTCATTAAGCTCATAACTTGAAATTTAACCATTTTAATCCTCCATACTAGATAGCCGAATTTCATAGGGACTTATACTAACTCACTTAAACCAACATTTCATAATTTTAACATGAAATTTTACTATTTTCACAAATAAATCCCTCAATGCAATTTCATCAAAAATCACTTGACAAAATATGTTTGTTTCAAAACCAAGATGAATAATCTATCAAATAACTTCAAAAACATCCATGTCAAGTCCCTCAACCTTTATCATTTTTGAAAATTAACCCCCAGACTAGTTAGATTAAGCTAAAACGAACTCAAAAACATAAAAATCACTAAAAATTTGTTGAAAAACACATATCATGCATCAAAGGAAGCTTGGCCGAATATTATCACCCTAAAAATGGTGATTTTCAATAATAGGAAGTGAAAATGGAAGAAGATGATAACTTTTACTTAGTTTATTTTAGGTTTATTTACTAAATTACCATTTTACCCTTATTAATAATAAAAAAATTTCAATAAAACCTTTTCCATATACATCCACTAACTCTTTAAATGGTATAATTACTACCTTAGTCCATTAATTTAAAATTTCATAGCCATTTGACCCCTTTAACTAATAGAACTCAAATTTTCACCTTTTACGATTTAGTCCTTTTCACCTAATTAACTAATTAAACTTCAAAATTTCTTAATGAAACTTTAATACAACCTTAATATAATCCTATAGACATTAAATAAATAATAAAATAATAATTCACTTATCAAAATCGTGGTCCCAAAACCACTGTTTTGACACTACTAAAAACGGGTTGTTACAACACTGATTTTATATTATACATTTTTTATATATTACTCAAAATTAAGCACCGAATATAATTATTTTGTTTGATAATAGTAAATTTTTATTTTTCAAAATTTATTATTTCATAACTTTAATCTTATTGGTATTGTATTATTTATTTTATTTTGAATAGTTTGAATAAAAGTTAAAAATAATATTTTAATATTTTTAATGAAATTAAGAAGTCATTTATTTTGAAAACAAAATTTTGAAAAACAAAATCAACTTAATATTTTCCATAATAAGTGGTAATAGCTATCTACTTGTCATATTCAACATTTTTTTGTTGATAATTTTATATTAAGTAAGAAGTTAATACAATTATCAAACACAATTAAAAAAATTAAATGTTTCATTTTCAATTAAATGAAATTTTTTAATGATTTATCAGACACACCCTTAATTTGAATCAATTTCTATTTAGATCATCTTAATCTTGAGTTATTTCAATTTTTTAGGGTCTAAATAAGCACACCGATAAGATACAATTTGCTTGTTAAAATTTAAAATCAAATAAATAAACCTAAGTTAAATGAATTAAAAGTTTTTTAAGTATAAAATACAACTTTTTTTTCATGCCAATCAATTTAATTTTTTTCTCTATTTCCAGGCAGCCAATATCTTTAACATTTCATTCTCATCTGAAGCCTGACGCCAAAGTGGACACAAAAGGGCTCTTAGGGAGATAGCGGATGTTCCGGCATAATAAAGGTCAAACTCGAGTTGACACAATAGCGGTTATAGTTATTAATGGGTTTTTTAATAACAACAATCATTTTCACCCCGAAAGGAGCATCGCAACAACCACTGTCCGCCTAAGAGTCCTCCTACATGGAAATGGAAGGTTAAAGATACTGGCTACATGGAAATGGAGAAAAAAAATTATTCCAATGATAGTGGGAGGCCCTACAGTTTTTCCCTATGGTTATGCCCTCAAACTTCTATATGGTATTTCTAATGCAACATTTTTGGGTATCCGAAAAGTTTGAGCACATGGCCACGTAATGACCATCAACTGGCTCCCCCATTATACTTTGATCCATGATTTCATAGTTGTCATTGATTAAGACCTTTACATAGATTTCCATCCATGAAACATGCAAAGAAAAATAACCATGGATCCCGACATCTACGGGATAGGTTTCGAAGGTAATGGTCCCATTTCGGCAGGATATATGAAATGTGTGTATTGATTGAGCAACATCGCATCACCAATGACTCAAGAATACCTCAAACCAAAAATTATATTATCAACGGAAATTTTTAACAATGAAGCGGGAAAGAAAATGAAGAGAGAGAAATACTGTAAAGTTTGAGGGGTAGAGGCCGGGAGAGATGATGTCTTCGGGATGATGAAGTATGGAGAGGAAAGCCCCTTTTATAGGTGCGGGGGAAAGATCATATTGCAAATGAAAAAATATGGCGGTTGAAAACTCATTGTAGGACTAGCATTTTCATCAAATATCACTTATACATGTTGAAAATATGCAAAAATATTGCCAAGGTCAGGTACTTTTATTCAGGCTTTTTCAAAACGTTAAAGAAAACTCGTCTAGTTAGGCACGATTTCCTGCTATGTCAGCAGAGAAGCCTGCCCAACTGGACGAGTTTGCTCAAATTTTTTCAAAAAGCTTGAAACCCTGTAACACCCCGAACCCGAAACCGACACCGGAGTCGGACACGAGGTGTTAACTGACTTTAACCCCTTATAAAATTTATTTTCCAGACACTGCCCAATCTGTGTACCAGTCGTTTTAAAAATCATATCTTGAGTTTCGTAACTCGAAAATCAGTTTCGTGATTTTTCCCAGAAACTAGACTCATGTGCCCATCTATGTATTTTTTTCTAGAATTTTTGGTCGGGCCAATTAGTACAGTTTATTAGTCAAAGTCTCCCATGTTGCAGGGGTCGACTACACTGACCTTTGTCCATTACGACTTGGATATCTCCCTGCACGGGGCTTCAATACTGATGCCGTTTGTTTCTATGAAAACTAGACTCAGAGAGGAATCTGTACATATATGGTACGACCCCTAATTATCTCTGGTTAATTTATAATGAATTTCCAAAGTCGGAGCAGGAAATCCAGAAACCGTTCTGCCCCTGTCCCACAAAAATCTGATTATCTCTTAATATACTGCCCATATGATCTTTTCGTGACTTCCTCATGAAAACAGACTCATCGAGCTTCGATTACATAATTTATTCATCAATTAATTCCACTCCTACTATTTTTAGTGATTTTTCAATCTCATGACACTGCTGCTGCCAGCATCTGTTACGAAAGTAACTAGGTCCATTTCATGCCTACCCTTGATCCAACTCAATCGAACATTCGTGCCATTTTCGCATGGCTTAAAGTTTACATGCCAAAGTTCAAACACAACGTAATAGCTTATACATGCCAAAATGTTCTTCTAAGCCAACTAAGAAGAAAGTACCAAAACTTGCTATCCGGTGTGATGACTTCGATGACGGCCTGACCCCGCAAAAATAGATGAGTCCAAGCAACCTATAATGGGTGACAAGGAAACACCGAGTGAGTTTATAACTCAGTAAGTCATAAGCAATGCACTACCATCCATCAATAACATTATCACAAGAGGAAACAAAATGGAACGAGACAATTTACTCCATCCATACCGAACCATACCATAGTTCCTCCAACCTATCGATTCAGTTTCATATCAATTCATGCATTCACATTCCATATACTCATCAATAGGACATTGAGGCATTTTCATAAATCAATTTATTTTCGTTACAATCAAACGACTAAACGGCCTTTCACCCATCCTGCAATAAATTTTATGTACGTGACTTCAAGTATATTTGTCACATAGGTTCAAACTTACCGAGCTCAACACCAAGTATAAGCATAGCACCTATTAGCCATGTACTCAAGACACTTACCCGATCCGCTGTCCGTGATCGACTCAATAGTGTCGCACACATAGTGTCCATAATGATTCACGAATGTATATTGAGTCCGCACACTCAGTGCTATATAATCAACTCGCACACTTAGTGCTACGTAATCAAATCGCACACTTAGTGCTACATAGTCAAACTCGCACACTTAGTGCCGCATGGTCAATTCGCACACTTAGTGCATCATATTCATTTCGCACACATATACATGAATCTCAAAGAATAACATTAAACATACCTCAATCTAGTTACATGCATGGCCAAACTTCCTCCTAATCCTCTTCCTTAGGATTTTCGGTCAAAAGAGGTTGAAAAAGGATGAACAAAACCTTTCTTTTCCTTCCTTTAGCTCACGGCAATGGGGTGTATGCATGAGACCATTATTTTTTTTTCTTTTTTTTTCATCACCCTTCCTTTCATTATTTAATTATCATGCTTATTATTTTATTTTCCTTACCATACATCACTAACACAACATGTTGGTGACATGTTTCCACCCATAGCATGGCCGGCCACTACATATTAGGGAGGGGAAATTTGACATGCAAGTCCCCTTTTTCTTCCACATGCACTAATAGGTCCTCATGCATTGACCTATCACATTTTAAAATTTTCTCATATAAGTCCTATTGACTAAATTCACATGCAATCGACTAAATCGAAGCTTGAAATTTTCACATATTCATGATTACATATTCTAGACAATAAACATCACATTCAAACCTTTCGGTGACTCGGTTTAGCGGTCCCGAAACCACTTCCCGACTAGGGTCAATTTTGGGCTGTCACAAACCCCTAGAATCCTTGGCAAAATCGGAAGCATGTTTTGATCATTGAATGCCTTCTGAAGCACACGTCTGATTTAAATTAGTGATTTCCAAAACGCATTTTTGAGCACTGATTCTATTTTTCTATTAAAGTATCAAAATATTTAGAACTTAGGCATGCAACAAAATCATATTAAACATCAAAGAGTTGAGTTGCGAGAGTTGTCTGCATTTCATTGGGCTAATCTGTGATACGGAGGATTTTTTTTGTTATAAACATCCAATTCGTTTTAAATTGAAATGAGTCGACGAGTAAAATATGTCATTTACTATGATGGTCAAATCTCTAATCAAAAGTCAGGGTCGTATTTCCAAGAGCCCAATCTATGGATTGGACTTTCAACTGTACCATTGTAACATCTCAATTTTGGGCCTAGTCGTAACAGTGGTTTCGGGACCACAAATCCGATGAGAAAAATTTTACTTTTATTATATTTTTATGGTCTACAATTTCACAAAATTATTTCATGAAAATTTCGTTCGAAAATTTTGACGTTTGGGCACTCAATTTAGTCAAAAAGACTAAATCGTAAAAAGTACAAAAGTTGAGTTCTCCATGCTAGAGGTATCCAATTGTTATGAAATTTTAAATTGGAGGTCCGTATATGGTAATTATACCATTGGTTAAGTTGGTGGACAAAAATGGACATGGTTAGGCATGTTTCCAAAGTTTTTCATTAAGGGCATTTTGGTCATTTAGCTATTAAAATGAATTAAAAACAAAATTAAAAGCCACTTTTTGTCCATCTTCAACCTCTTGGCCGAAAATTTCATGGAAAAACCATGGATATGGTTTTTGAAGCTTCGAAGCTCGATTGTAAGTCTGTTCTAGCCCTATTTTTATTGAGTTTTACATTTTTTTCAATCACTGTAACAAGATCTGTCTATTTCTACCATTAATTTGAGCTAGGGTTCATGTTTGAAAATATACTCATGTGTGACATGCATGCTTTTTGATGTATAATGGTAGAAAATGAGTGTTGGGTGTTAAATAAACGACTTTTACTAAGCGATTTTCGATGAAAACGTCTTAAATGACCATTTTGTAAAAGTTGTAAAAGTGGTATAAAAAGGTGTTTTGATGAGAATTTTAGTTTTCTATAGTTATAAAAATGGTTCAGATAGGCCTATAGAGTGATAAAATTGAATAAAAATCACTTTACGAGCCTAGGGCCAAAAGTGTAATTTTGACTAAGTTTAGGGGCAAAAATATAATTTTTCCAAAATATAGTTTTTGGATCACATTAAATAATGTGACTAATAATTAGACTAAATGTGATATTATAGATCAGGGAAAATGAGGATTGAACCTAGATCGGGTGAAAAATGAAAAATCGACTGTTAGGTTCCTTTTTGCTATTTTGGTCCCGAGGTAAGTTCGTACGGTAATAATAATGCAATATCATGCTTGAATTGTAATTATCTATTATTATGGTATAAAATGCATGATTTAATATAGTAGAATAATTTATGGATGATAAATATGATGTGAAAAATGTGATGAATGTTAAATTACTATTACATGAGTTGTGTGAATTGCTACACGGTTGTACCCGACGAGATTTCGACAAGTTCATGTGATTAAATAAGCATGATATTCATGTTATTGTTTGTACACTTTAAATCTATTTTGCTATGGTTGTATTGATTTATATGTTAATGATATTGTGTATGGGAACGTGATGTACCCATGAAGTAATCGATAGCTCAAATGTCGATAACATGTGATTGGATGATTGCATATAATGGAAATTTGATGAAACATGATATTTCTTTGAAACGAGTAAGTTTGTATGTAAATAATTTATCGATTCTTTTTTTTATATTATTATCTTTTGTTATTATATAAGATGTAGCTGCTTATAGAATGATCATTTGATGTAAATTACGAATCGAAATTGACTAAGAATGAATTAGTAAAATGTTGAAAAGTGAAGAGTTTCCCAGTTGGACCTTCAGAATAGAAAAGATACGAATGATCCATTGTGAGAACACATGTGTAGTACTATGTGCAGGCTACTATGTGTTTAAGACAGTTTTAGGTCACGTGTGTAGTACTAAGTGCAGCTACTACGTGTACCAGATTGTTAGGTCGCATGTGTAGTACTAAGTTCAGGCTACTATGTGTACCCGATAGCTTCGATCACATGTGTAGTACTAAATGCAGGCTACTACGTGTATTAGATGGTTAGGTCACATGTGTAGTACTAAGTGCAGGCTACTATGTGTACCAGATTGTTAGGTTGCATGTGTAGTACTAAGTGCAGGCTACTATGCGTACCAGAGAACTTCGGTTATAAGGGTGGTAATATGTACAGGCCACCAGGTATCTGTTATTATTCCGATGAGTTCAACGAGAAATTTACTAAGTGAAAATACTTATGAACATGACTATGTAATGAATAAGTGAAGGTTCGCGTGTGTAAACTTATGAGCAACATGCTCAATATGTGATCGAACTTTGGTAAGATTGATATGGAGTAAGTGTTATAATGACAGTTACTACAAAGAAAACATGAAAGAGTGAAATTTAGTAATAAAACACTTTTAGACAGCAGCAGTTGTGTGGCTTTGAAAAATCACCAAAAATGGTGGAAATCGAGTTATAAGTTGAATAAGATATGAAATAAAATCTTATTGAGTCTATTTTTATATAAAGGAAACGGTGTAAGCAAAAGAATTTCATATTATGAGATATTTGAATTCTTGTGAGATAGAGTCAGAATGAGTTCGGAATCCCCTATTCTGACTTGGGAAAATCATTAGAAATTGTACAATAATAATTAGTTATAAATTATATGATTAAAATCCTTAATGAGTCTATGTTTAAAGGGAAATAGACAGAAGCATCATCCGTGTCCCATACTATGAGATAATTAATTCGTAGTGAAGAGAGGTCAGAACTATCAGACAGTGAAACATGGGTAACTTTAAAGAATAAACTGTACTTATTGGCTAAACCAAAAATTATGCAAATTTTATGTTAAGAAGATATGTGAGTCTAGTTTCAGGGAAAATTAACGGATCTTAATTTGAAGTTCCTTAGCTCTGGATATAAATAATTTAATCACTACAACTCAAGAAAATAGCTTGACTGGACATTGAATAAATAAAAAGAATTTGAAAATAGCATGTTAATACATTGCTTATTATTTTTCATGCAAGCTTACTAAGCGTAAAGCTTACTCCCTCCTTTCCATTCCTTAGTGTTCTCAGGTCGGCTCGGGGTTGGATATTGTTGGAGGCAGCATCATACTATCAAGCTAATACCTTTGGAGTATTTATACATAAGTTAGAAATATCAAGTGAGTGGCATGTATAGGGACCTAGTTTTATAACATGTGTTATTATAATTTGGCCAAGTGTATTGGCCTATATTGAGCTATTGATTACAACTTGTAAATCTAGCTATTCATGTTGTGTCTAATAATTGTGATGTGAATATGGTTGTTTGCCATGCATGGTTGGTAATATGTCATGTGTGTTGAATCCATGTTTTATGACCAATTGAGGTGGTCATGACCATGAATTAAATGTGTAATGTAGAAATAAAATGATAATGCCTTGAACATGGATGCTTGATGGATAGTTTGGTAACCATGGTATAATGGTATAAAGTGAGAAATAGTAATAATGTTAAATTGAATATGGAATTGGAGTAGAATGTCTTAGTCAAGCATATTGTTTTATGCAAGTGAAATGTGGACACTATATAAAGTTATGACTTGGCTAGAAGGTTATGCTTGATGATAAGTTGGAATTAAATAGACATGAAGATAACTATAGTATAAAGGTATAAGTGGTAAGGTATTTGATAAAGCCAAATGAATAAGATATGGTGTGTCTAGACTTGATTTAATCTGAGAATGTGTAACACATGTATGTTGATAAGTAAATGAAATGTCTGCATCATAATTGAGGATGTTGAATGCTTCTGGATCCATGTTTGTGTGTGTGCATGTAAAGGGTAACAAAAAGGCTTGGAAAATAGCCTATGTGCTGGCCACATGGCCTACCCACACGGGCGTGTGACTCTCTAAAACATGAAAAATTTTCTAAGTGATATAAAACTTTTGGAGGTTCTTAATTTAGTCTCGAGCCCCTTCTAAAGTATGATTTGAGTTTCGTAGACCCAAATAAGGGGCTATGTACATATGATTGAATATTTCAAAATATGAATGAAATTTTATGGACGGGTTTGCATGATTGACTGCGTTTAAGTCTAGTAATGCCTCGTATCCTGTCTCAGCATCGGACACGGGTAAAAGGTGTTACAACCATTCAATTGCGTGAACTACAGACTAGAATTAGGAGGAAAGTCAGGGGTTTAAGCTGGGGAAGAATTCAAGCTTGCAATGAAGATATTTGGCATCAGTTGACCCCTTCAAGTATGAGTTATTTGATGTAAAAGGTGAGATCGAGCTAGAGACAATCATATCATGACACTACTTAAGTGGAAATACTTTAATGGAGTTATATGTTGAGTTTGCTGAGGCTGATGGAGCTGGTCCATCTTCAAACACTGTTGAGACTAATGTTAGAATTGAAGCACAAACAATAAGTCCTACTACACCTGGTTGTACAGTGGGTTCACTGGTTTGTTACAAAGCTCCTATTATGATGTCCTCGAAAAATCAATGGGTAGACATTATTCGATTTCTACACTAAATTAAACTTTGGCGGCCACTATCAATCGGGGTTTGAGCATAACCCAAACCATAAAACCTGGGTACAACATTCAATCAGTGCTTTCGATTTCAACTTCGATGGATAGATATCTTGGGGAGGAAGCACTTATATTAGGGGACCATCATCCTACGCTAGTTCACAATACGATGCAAATTTTTTCGGGTAATTAAGGTACAGAAGAACTGATGACTTACTCCCTACAATCGAGCTTGGCAAGGGTACATTGAACCCTTTGGTTGAACAAGACAATGAAGGCGCAGATTTAGAAGAAGATGCAGCCGAAGAAGAAGGGGTAGCAGGTGTAGCTGATGGATTAGAGTCAGAACATGATCTGTAACACCCCATATCCATAACCCACACTGGAGTAGAATACGAGGCATTACCTAACTCGATCTCATGCACCCAAATGTTTGCAAGTCACCCAGACTCGGTCCAATTTAAAACTTTTTCAATTTCTACTTTAAACTACTTGTTATGAGCCTAGAGCCCCAAATCGACCATTGAAAACTGTTCGGGATCAACCAGGGTCCTTCAACAATCTATAAAAAAATTGACTTTGAAACAAGGCACACTCCCCTATGGAAGGGTAACACGCCCGTGTGGCCATTTCGACATGGTCATGTGATGGCGCGTGTGACTCACACAGCCTAAGCAATATAGGGACACGCCCCTGTCCTCCACTCGTGTGGAAATAATTTTAAATGTACACCTACAGGGGTTTCACATGGCCAGGCACACGCCCGTGTGCCTGGCCCGTGTCCTTTACACGGCTATGACACGCCCGTGTCCTAGCCCATGTGCAAAAACATGGACATTCTGTTTTTGACATCTGCATCCCCAAAATGTCAGATGGCCAAGGCACACGCCCGTGTGCTAGGCCGTGTCCATCACACGGCTGAGACACATGGTTGTGTCTCTGGCCGTGTGTTTATTATCATGCATACTGACTTGAAATCTTTACGTACAGGGCACACACGGCCGGACCACACGCCCATAGGGTAGACCGTGTGTAACACACAGTCTAGACACACTCCCGTGTGTCTACCTGTGTGGACCATATAAGGCTATTTACCTAGCCTATTTGCCACCCTTACTTACACAACCTGCATGGTAACAACCGCATTCAAGATAAGACTATTCCGAGTAAGCCAATCAACCACAATATACAACATTCCATTTGTGCATTTTACTTATCTATGAAAATAACATCTTTGTATATAAATCAAAATAAATATTAACCATCATTCAAGGCTTAATACAAAATGAAGGGTTCTCAACCCAAGCCAACACATTTGGCTAGTTTTCAATGGCACAAAAATAGCAAAGTCTAAGACCTATACATGCCATATTCAAAAATATAAATCAAATTATACCGAAAGCTTTGATTGATAGTGTGATCGATATCTCTGACTTCTGTTGATCCTTGAGCTAGATAGGTGGCACTATAAGAAAATGGAAAATGAGAGGGAGTAAGCATAAAGCTTAGTAAGTTCCACATAATTAATTATACAACATAACTTTGCCATTCATCAACAAGTATCATAATACACAAGTGGCATAAGCAAAACTTACTCATCAAAACTCAATACACCTCATATAGCATATATTGAGCTTACATTTCATACATACCAAATAGGTACTTGTGTCACTCACAACGATGTTATACTTTCCTTGTTAACTTGAAATCATATTTTTACCATTGAACTATTTGGAACATTATCGAGTACTCATTTAGCCTCAAACATGGGTGCAGGTGCTGATGCTATGTCCCAGACATGGTCTTACACAAGCTCTAGCATATCTGTGTCGATGCCATGTCCCATACATGGTCTTACACTGACACTTTCGTAGTCAATGCATGTCCCAGACATGTCTTACACTGGCTTACGTCTCGAGGTCGATGCATGTCCCAGACATGTCTTACACTAGCACTCATCTCAATGCCGATGCCATGTCCCAGACATGGTCTTACATTGGCTCTCATAGTGTGGCCAATGCATGTCCCAGACATGTCTTACACTAGCTCACAATAGCCCATATGCTATGGCATGAATATTCGATTTATTTCCTAGGTTCAAACAAGAACACTACTATCTCTATTTTTGTCTTGCTTTCTCAATTCCAAAACCAAGCAATTCATGCTATATTAAGTTCAAGTACAATTCAACACCTACATTCATATTGTAGTTGTACTATTTACACACAACTTACCTCGGATTACAAAATGTGGCAACTAGTCGATTTAGTCGATTTGCTTGGCTTTCCCCCAGTTTAGGTTTGGACTCGATATTTCTTGATCTATAATAGGAAAATGCACTTATTTAGTCAATAATTAAAATTAGGCATTCGAAAATTCATATTTTTAGTAAAATGACTATATTGCCCCTAGACTTTGACAAAATGACCATTTTACCCCTAGGCTCGAAAATTGATTTTTATCAATTTTCTTCGCATCTTAAGCCTAGCCGAACCCTTTTTACACTTATAGCAACTCCAAATTCTCACTATTTCACATATTTAACATCTATTTTACAACTTGTGCAAAATGGCCTTTTTAGGTGTTTTCATGCTAACTTTTTTCACAAAAGTTGTTTATAAGACACCTAAGACTCATTTTCTTCCATAAAACTCAGTAAAAATTACAAATCCTTTCATGGAAAAACCCTACACTCTTAATCATTTTGCAAAATAGCACCCTCATTTGAAAGTTCATACTTCAAGGGTCCCAAAAGTACAAAAATATTCAAGAAAAGCCATTAAAATCACTTACTTGTGAAGACTTAAAGTTGTTGAAATTTTTGAAGCTCAAAGCCCCCCAAAAATGGTTGAAAAATTGGTGGAGAAGAAATGGGAAATTGGATGATATCATCTTTCTTTTATTTATTTCTATTTTAGTCAAATTAGCCACCAAACCCACCAAACTTGGATTTTTTTACCAAATTACCTCCTATGGCTGGCCATACACAATCTTAGGGTCTAATTGCCCTTTAAAGATCCCCAATTTAGGTTCTCTAGCTATTTGGCACTTTTAGCTATCGAAATAGGACTTTTGCATTTTAAGCGATTTGTTTTCTCAATTGAGCTCACGAACATCAAAATTAACTCACCAAATTTTCCATGCATTCATATAATCATGCTATAACATCAAAATAACTATAAAATAATTTACTCAACTCTGGATTTGTGGCCCCGAGACCACTATTCTGACTAGGCCCTAAATCGGGCTGTTACATTTCTCCCCATTAGGGATTTTCGTCCCTAAAAATCTTACCGGCGAATAAGTTTGGGTACTGATCTATCATAGTCTCCTCGAGTTCCTATGTGGCTTCCTCGACTCCATGTCTATGCCACAAAATTTCACGAGTGCAATACTCTTATTTCTTAACTGTTTGACTTTCCGAGCCAAAATCTTGACCGGCTCTTCGCCATAAGTCATGTTCGGATAAATCTCAACCTCTATTGGCGCAATTACACGCGAAGGGTCTGATCTATAGTGGCATAGCATGGATACATGAAACACTTCGTGAATCTTTTCCAACTCCAGTAGCAAAGCCAATCGATAGGCGACCAGTCCTACTCTCTCGATAACCTCATAAGGTCCTATGAAATGAGGACTCAACTTGCCTCTTCTACCAAATCTAAGGACTTTCTTCCACGGGGATACATTTAAAAACACCTTTTTGCCAACTTGAAACTCAATTTCTTTTCGTTTTTTAATCTGCGTAGGATTTCTATATATCTGAGGTGCCCTTCAACCAGTCACTAATCACTTTAACTCTCTCTTCTGTCTCTTTTATTAAATTGACCCCGTGAGTCTGATTCTCTCTGAGCTCAGTCCAATATAAGGGCGTTCGACACTTTCGCCCATACAAAGCCTAATAAGGTGCCATTTTCAGACTTGTCTAATAACTGTTGTTGTAGGCAAATTCAATCAATGGTAAGTACCTTTCCCAACTGCCTTGAAACTTAAGAATACAACACTGCAACATTTTTTCTAAAATCTGAATCACTCTTTCCGACTGGCCGTCAGTTTGTGGGTGAAATGTCGTGCTAAAACTCAACTTTGTTCCCAATGCCTCTTGTAATTTTTTCCAAAACCACAAGGTAAATCTCGGGTTTCTATCCTAAATAATTGACAAAGGAACTCCATGTAGCCTCACAATCTTAGAAACGTACAAGTTAGCCAATGTTTCAAGGGAGTAGTAGGTACGCACTGGTATAAAATGTGCTGGCTTTGTTAACCTATCCATAATAACCCAAACAACATCCTTTTTCTTCAGGGTTACCGGCAAGCCCGTCACAAAATCCGTGGTAATCCGATCCCACTTCAACTCTGGAACTGTTATAGGCTGATGTAGACCTGAAGGTACTTGGTGTTCAGCCTTCACTTGTTGACACACAAGAAACTTGGAAACAAACTCCGAAATATCTCTTTTCATCCCCGAACACCAATACATTTTCTTTAGGAAATTATACATTTTTACAATGCCCAAGTGGACGAACAAACAACCATTATGTGCCTCTCATGAAATCTTCTGAATAAGCTCATTGCCATTGGGTACACAAACTCTATTTTTGAACATTAAACATCCATCAACACCAATACGAAACTCAGATTCATTATTCATCTCACACTGAGTCTTTTTAGCTTGCAACTCCTTATCATCTTTTTGAGCCTCACAGATCTCTTCTAGAAATGTCCGTCTAGCTCTCAACTTTACTAGAACTGAACCATCATCTAATAAAGCCAGTTGGGCATCCATTGCTCTCAACGCAAATAATGATTTTCTACTCAAGGCATCAGCGACCACGTTCGCCTTACCCAGGTGATAGTCAATCACCAACTCGTAATCCTTTATTAGCTTTAACCATCATCGTTGTCACAGATTCAACTCATTTTGAGTCATAAAATATTTGAAACTTTTGTTAACGGTAAATATTCGGCATTTCTCACCATACAAATGGTGTCTCCAAATCTTCAATGCAAACACGATGGCGGTCAACTCTAGATCATGTGTCGGGTAATTTTTCTCATGTGGCTTTAACTGTCTTGAAGCATAGGCTATAACCTTGCCTTCTTGCATAAGCACGCACCCCAAACCATTCAAGGAGGCGTTGCTATATATCACAAACTCCTTGCCAGACTCTGGTTGCACTAGCACTAAGGTCTTGACCAGTAAAGTCTTTAATTGCTTGAAACTCTGTTTGCACTTTTCTGTCCATTTCAACTTAACATCTTTTTGCAATAGTCGTGTATCAGGGTAGCTATCACAGAGAATCCATTTACAGACCGCCTCTAGTATCCGACCAAACCCAAAAAACGTCGGACCTCTGTCACATTCTTCGGTGGTTTCCATTCAACAATAGTCGAGATTTTGCTTAAGTCAACTCTAATCCTGTCACCCGACACAATATGTCCTAAAAATCCAACCTCCTTAAGCGAGAATTCGTTCTTACTAAACTTGGTGTACAATTGTTTGTCTCTCAGGTCTGTAATACAGTCCTCAAATACTTTGCGTGCTCACTCTCATCACCCAAGTAAATTAGTATGTCGTCGATAAAGACCACCACAAATTTATCCAAATACGGTCGAAAAATGCAATTCATCAAATCTATAAACACCGCCAGGGCATTTTTCAAGCCAAAGGACATGACGAGGAACTCATAATGTCCGTATCTTGTCCGAAACGTAGTCTTCGGTACATCTTATTCTTTTACCCTTAACTGGTAGTATCCTGACCTCAGGTCAATCTTGGAAAATATAGTGGCTCCCTTTAACTGATCAAATAGGTCATCGATTGATAAACCGTAATTTATACATATTTTTACCCCATGTTTAACGCATTTTATGGATGATTTTCCATTAGAATTGGTGAATTCGATGCTCCTAATACTTTAATTTCATGTTTTATACTTAGGAGAGCATAGGAGAGCGAAAAGAATAAGAAACGGGCCAAAAAAGAGAAAATGGACCAAAGTATGAACTTAACACGGCCTAGACTTCCTCACACGAGTATAGCACACGCCCGTGTCATTCTAACAGGCTCGAACATGGCCTGAAGTAATCGCACACGGGCGTGTCATAGGGCGTGTCCCTGCCGAGCCCAAGTTAAGTCCAATCTAGAAAAGGCCCTCCAAAGCCTATAAATACACCCTAGAAGAGGAGAAAAGAGGAGACGAAGAATAGGGGGTAAGGAATTACTCCAAGAAAGCCGATTGATCCATCTCAAAAGCCGATTGATCCATCTCAGAAGTCGGATTCATCATCAAGACTGAAGATCTCTCCTCAATTCCCCTTCAGGAGTTTTGGGTTTTCTTTATGTTTTGTATTCTTTATTTTTCTGAGATGTTTTCTTATTTAGTTATGAACTAAATCCCCTAAATACCTAAGGGGCTTATTTAGTTATGAACTAAATCCCCTAAATACCTAAAGGGAATGAAACCTAAGATGAATCTTGTTATTATTTTCTAAATTGTATGATAAATATTTAACTTGTTCTTAATTATGTGTTCTTAATTCTTGTATTGATTCAAGATAAGCTCGTATTCGAAGGAGGAATAGACCCTGTCTAAGAGTACATTTATCATAATTAAGCGGAGTTGATTGCACGCCTAGACATAGGGTGACAAGATTTTGCCAGATTAGGGTGAAACCTAATAAGGGGATCCATAGATCGAGTTAATGCAACCCTAGAGTGTTAATTAGAGAAAAGTCTTGGGTATTCAATCTAGGGATTAGACGTTATTAGTCTTGAATAGGGATAATAACATAACTTAGAGATCTCTACGAAACAAGTTGAATGAATAAATCGTTCGATTCGGAGCCAGAATAACAAGTAAAGTCTAGGTGGATTTTTCCTTAGGTATTGTCTTAAGTCAATCAATTTTTCCGAAAAGCAGTTCCCCAATTCTTTTCTCTGTGAGTTCTTAGTTTAGATAATTAGTTAATTAAAACAAAACCCCATTATTCTTAGGCCAGATAATAAAAAGACAATCATTACCAGTACTTTTAGTTCCTTTGGGTTCGACAATCCGGTCTTGCTAAAACTATACTACTGTTCAATAGGTACACTTGCCTACATCACGATAATAGTTAGTTTCAAGAACGATTAATTATAAATATTTAAAACCTATCACGAAATAATGCGATCAAGTTTTTGGCGCCGTTGCCGGGGAACTAAGATATTAGGAACGCTTAATTTTTATTACTTTAGCCATTTATTTTTCTTGCAATTTAATTTAATTTTATTATTGTTTATTAACTTACTTTTTCCTTCTCTTCGCTGGCTTTTTTATAGTTTCTGACTAGAAGAAACCCGTCGGGACCATTACTTTTCGATGAAGAAATCAATCGTACAGTTCGTAGAAATCAAAGAGAAATAAGGTGTAGCTTAAGATACATGGAGAACGAGCAAGAAGAAAATACTCAACCCCCAACCTAAGAGATGGCTGAAAACCAAGGCAATCAGCTACCTCCTGCAATTGCAGCTAATCAAAATCCTGCTCCATGCATTATGTATGATTATGCTAAACCATCTTTAACAGGAACTTAATCTAGCATAGTTAGACCTGTTGTAGCTGCAAATATTTTTGAATTAAAACCTAACACTATTCAGATGATACAGCAATTTGTTCAGTTTGATGGTTTGCAGGATGAAGATCCCAACGCTCACTTAGCAAACTTTCTGGAATTTTACAATACATTTAAAATTTATGGCGTTTCTGATGATGTCATTTTCTTCAGTTGTTTCCCTTTTATTGAGGAACAAAGCTAAACAGTGGTTGAACTCGTTACCACGAGGGCCAATTACTACTTGGGAACAAATGACCGAAAAAATTTTACTAAAATATTTTCCACTGGCTAAAACAGCTAAATTACGAAATGATATCTCTTCTTTTGTGTAGATGGATTTAGAAACACTAAACGATGCATGGGAGAGATACAAGGACCTTTTGAGAAGGTGCCCTCACCATGGGTTACCACTTTGGCTCCAAGTACAAACATTCCACAATGGTCTGAATCCTTCGACTCGGCAAATGATTCACGTAGCGGCGGGCGGAACCATCAATAATAAAACACTGAAAGATGCCTATAAGTTTATAGAAGAGATGTCACTGAATAACTATCAGTGGCAAGTCATGAGGACAAAGCCAACAAAAATAGCCAGCGTTTGTAACGTCGATTCGGTCACCATACTTTCTAATCAGGTAGAACTCTTAAATAAAAAGATTGATGGTTTTCTTAATTCTTCACAGGTTCACTCAATAATGCAGTACGAAGCAAGTAGCGGTGGAACAAACCATTCGGAATACCAACCTTATGGCCACAGCATGGATAGCAAGCAATTAAACTAAATGGGTAATAATCACTCGACCTCAAAACAATCCATATAGTAACACTTATAATGCAGGTTGGAGGAACCACCCCAATTTTTTCATGGGGCAGTCAAGGAAATCAAAGACCACAACATCCTCCGGGCTACCAACAACCACCCTACCAACAGGGAAAGAAGCCAAATCTTGAAGAGATGCTCTTAAAGTTCATATCAGTGTCAGAAACCCGTTTTTAGAACACCGAGACAGCACTTAAGAATCAACAAGCGTCGATCCAAGGGCTCGAGACTCAGATAGGCCAGCTTTCCAAACTAATCTTCAAACGACCACAAGGTAGTTTGCCAAGTAATACCGAACCTAACCAAAGGGAATAGCTCAACGCAATTAATATTCAAGATGATGAAGGAGTCGTTGAGCCTGAACTAAAACTGAGGCATGAAACTGTGATAAGCAAAGGTCGAGGTGAGGTAGATTATAATAAAAACAAACCAGTGACTGTCGAATATAAACCTCGTGTGCCATACCCCATTGCGACAAGGAAAGACCGCTTAGATGAACAATTTGGTAAAGTCCTTAAACTCTTAAAAAATTACATATTAACTTACCATTTATTGAAGCTCTATCGCAGATGCCAAACGCAATGAAATTTTTAATGGAGCTTTCAGCAAATAAGCGAAAGTTGGACGAGGCATCGCATGTGGAGCTGAACGCAGTTTGCTCAGGCATTCTCCAAAATAAACGACCCAACAAACTAAAAGATCCAGGGAGCTTTACTATTCCTTGCTTAATTGGTAGTTTAGATATTAATTATGCATTGGCTGATCTAGGGGCTAGTATCAACGTCATGCCTTACAAAATGTTTAAACAACTAGGTCTCGGGAAACCCAAACAGACTAGGATGAGCATTCAAGTAGCAGATAAAACTATAAGATTCCCTAGAGGTATTATTGAAGATGTGCTAGTTAAAATCGATAAATTTATATTTCCCGTTGACTTTATTGTTCTAGACATAGAAGAGGATATCAACACTCCCTTAATCTTAGGAAGGCCCTTTTTAGCAATTGCTAAAACCATCATTGATGTTGGCACAAGTGAACTCACACTCCGGGTGGGACACGAAACAATCACCCTTCAAGCTCGAAATTCTGGCAACACACCAGGCATTGAAAGTAATTATTTAAACCATCCTACTAAAACTAACAATATGGTGCAACCTACTTTGCAAAAATTGAGCCTAAAGGAAGCACACGAGTCATTCTTAAGCAATAGTAGAGGACCTGTTCATGAAGATCAAAGACTACAAATCGAGGAACTCGATGATGGCGAACAAACAAACCAAGAACACCCGACAAACCAAAACTATGCAAAAATAAGCCCGATACCTCTCCAAAACAACTTAAGGTTGGTGATAAGGTCTTATTAAATGCCGCAGATCCCCACATTGTCACTACCACACCGAATAAGAAAATAACTCTTACGGTACTCAGCATTTTTCCATTTGGTACAGTGGAGGTGAGTCATCCCAAGTTCGGCACTTTTAAGGTAAACAACACCCGTTTAAAACATTATTTTGATGAGATTGATAGCAAGAATGAGGAGAATAAACTTCTCAAACACCATGATTATTCAAACGGAGAGGTAAGTCGAGCTTAGACTATAAATAAGCGCTTCTCAAGAGGCAACCCGAGCACTAATAATATTAATTGCTTTAAATTTTGGTACTAACTCCTAACTTACTAATAGAAATCTTAAATACAGGTGTTTCCACAGAGACACGGCCAAGCACACGGGTGTGCTTAAGGCTGTGTGAAAACAGGGCAAAATATTTCTCCAACACGGGCTAGATTAAATGCCACGGCCGTGCGATATGGTTGTGGTCGAGCCTGCCAAAACAACACGGGCGTGCCACACACCCGTATGAACGAACCGTGGGTGAACCTGTTAAAGCAGCACGGGCGTCCGACACGCCCATGTGGAACACCCGTGGTCGAACCTGTTAAATTAACACGAGTGTGGGGCTTGCACACACGAGTGTGGGCAAAGCAAACAATGCTAGACACGGTCGTGCAACATGGCTGTGTGAACCCACATGCCCAAGAAACATGGGCGTGTACTAAATGTTAGACGTGCCCAATTTTGAAATTCGCGAATCACATGGGCTGAAATTGGGGAATACGGGCATGTGCCATGGCCGTGTGTCCCAAAATCAATAAATACCCTGTACTATTGACTTTCTTCCCCATTTAAAAACCCTAACCCTAGCCGCTGCAACTCCACACGGCCTCCCTGCCACGCCCATGCGTCGTCTATAACTCTATTTTCGTTGCCCACTCTCTTCCCTTAGCGTTTGTTTACTCCTTTTTCTTTTTATTTCACTAATTTATAATGCTATTTATCATATAATCTATGTTTTTCATGTTATTTCCATATTGATAATCACATAAATTTCATTTAGTAAACCATCTTTCTCATGTTTAAAATCTTCCTTATTACATGATTCCTACACTTCATGTAATTAGTTAAAAGTAAATATTCATGGCTAGAATAGTTGAAATAATCATGCATATTGTGTTGACATCTTTTTTTCATTCATATAGTATTTTGCATTCCATTCCTTGCCATTTTTTTTACTTATATCACCATGCTCATGCCACATCAAAGTGGGTCATTAAACTTATTGTTTTAATTTAGTAATTGTGGTTGAATATATTCATGCATTTTCCTTTTCGAATTTAGTCGCATTGCTTTTATATATTATAAATTATCCACCCATCAAAATGACGAATTGATGTTTCCGCTTGCAGGTGCACGATGTCATCTTTAAGAGGAAAGAAAACTGCTGTACTGGCCTCGAAGAAGAGGAAGGGAGTGTCATCTTCCACGAGTCCAACTGCGGAAATTCGTCACCCTCTCCTGTAGTTCCCCCAAAGGCCCTAAGAAGAGCCTTTTCAAATACTACGGGCCCGACCCTTAATTGCGGGCCTCTGCATCGACTGGGCTGCCATAGAACAAGTTTAGATGGCTGACGCGATTCAGGCTCTCCTAACCACCGACCCTTGGGAGCTGTTCTTCGGGATTATCGAGCTGACATACCTCGAGCTCACAATGGAACTCTACTTAACGTTCCATCTTCAGACCGTAATGATAAGGTACGATGATCCCGGCACGGTTCAATTTCGCTTAGATGGGTTAATCTGCCAACTAAGCGTCCCATAGTTTGGTGTTGCACTAGGCCTATATACGGCAGAGTTCAAGGAGGAGAACGAACTACATGCTCTCAGTCGCCACATACATTTCTCTCCCTCAAAATGCTGGACACGTTGGCCCCTAGGACGGCCTCCTACAATCCTAGCCGCTCTAAGGCATTAGTTCTCCCAACATCCCTGAGATATTTACACGATATTTTAGCTCACACGATTACAGGGAGGCGAGAGAGCACTGGCATCGTCAACATCCGCGACGTCTACTTCTTATGGTGCATGTCGCAAGGGCACGCCATCGACCTTACCTATTTCATCGCCCTTGCGATTCAGCACTAGACAAAGCGGCATCGGAAGGGGGTCATCTCCATTGGCCCCTACGTGACCCGACTGGCGCGACACTTCGGGCTCCTCAACACCGTGACCCAAGAACCATCCCTCACCCTCATCACCAGATATCTCCACAAGGCATCTCGAGCATGCTTAGTATGAGGATGATCGAGAGGCACCGAGGAACCTACCCTCCCCAGTACTGTCTCGCCCAATCTATCGAAGAGGAAGCCTACAAGGACATTCCTGATGATGTCCCCCCACAGCACGAGGGACCACCGACTTAGCCACCACCTCCCTCTCGTCCAGTTCATGCGGTGGCTTCATATGCTGACATCTCTGAGCGCCTCACTTGATTTGAGCAGTAGTGTTTTCAATGATTTGACAACATTGATGCTACTCTACAGCAGATTTGTCAGCACCTCCAAATCTCATCGCCAGTCCCACCTCGTGAACCATCCAGAGATGAAGATGTTTAGAAATATTTATTTCTTATTTTATGTTTTTAATTTTTATTGAAACTATTTTTTATTTTTATTAGATTTTAGAAAATTTATTTTTAATTTTTAAATTCGGTTATTTCTTTTTGAGTAATTATTCTTCCTAATATCCCCTAAAAAGTTCATTATTTTATCACAGTTATATAGAGCTCTTAAGCTCATCGTCACATAGGAACTAAAACTCCACCGGGAAAAGTTCTTCACGACTGCCATGTCCTGATCGACCACGACCATAGCTACCACTAGATATAATATTCTTTTGGCACAGGACTTATGGCCTAACGAACCTCTACGACCACCGGAGTATCCTCCTCCACTCTCGAACCGATTCCTCTCCAGAACTTCAGTTCGAGGATTTCATCATACAGGAAGTTTCACTTCTCTCCCTATCTTATTTTTATACTCTAATATCTCTCTTTGTACATTGAGGGCAATGTACATCTTAAGTGTGGGGGGTATTTATTTCATTATCAGAAAAATCCCTGAATAATCACCTTGTTCTCTTGAAAAGCTTTCATATCATATTTAGGATAAATTTTAATTGATTTATGATTTTGATTGATATATCTTGAATTAAAACATAGGCATTTATGCATTGATTGTTTAAACTTGAAGACATTAGGGAATCAAGCATGATGAGTTGATTTTTAAGAATTTAAAATTATAGGTTGTTTCCCCAAGTCTAGGTATTACTTTGAATTGGAATTCACGAGTCTAAACATCAAAAAGCCATAATTTTTGTGAGATTTTTGAGCCTTTTGAGCATTTATTAATCCCTTCATGCTCACTTTTATTATTGCTTTGAGTGCGTCAGTATTGAACTATTATTCTAGAACTTGCTTGATTATGCATGCCAAGACAACACCATTTTATTTGATATATCAAAATGATTAAGGCACTTAGGATTAACCCACTCATGCCATAAAAGCCTACCTCTACGATTAACCCTTAGTAAACCCCTTTGAGCCTAACAAGCTATTCCTTGTATTAACCTCAATATTGACCCTTAACCCATTATTGTTGGAATCCCCTAAATTAATTTGATCCCTATTTTTGTCGAGATTTGAGTTGAAGAAATTGCTTAGCTATGTCTTGTCTGTACTAAGTTAGCCTATGTATTTAACTTGTTCTTAAAAAAAATGTATACATATCAGTAATTCCATATTCTGAGAAGACGCTCTGTTCTACGCAAGTGAAGATTAACTCTTTTTCTAGTTAGGCAATCCCTCAATTCAATCTCGATTCTAACCCTTTCTTTTAGCTTGTGACTACACCCCCTAACCAAGCCGCACTACAACCCTTTAAAGACCTTTTGATTGATGTATCATCTTAAATTATAGTGGTGGAGATTTGATTTTCATGCAAGCTTATGGTAATGACTTTTCATTATTGGTTATTAAGTACTTCAATTATTGTCCTTAAACACCTCGAGTGATTTGATTGAATCTTTAGTGAGAATGTGAAACTCTGTAATATTCTGAATCAAAGGTAATTACTTAAATGAGGAGAGATACCTATGTTTGCATGATTTAATACTCAACTCAGAATGTTTGAAACTTTTATGTTCTTTTAGTTGGATTCTCAATGTATGATTACCTATGGATTATTTTGAGATATTATCAATTGAAATTATAAGTTGAGGAGAATTTATTTTGATTATGAGTTGAGAATTTTGCTTGAGAACAAGCAAATGCTTAAGTGTGGGGGTATTTGATAAACCGTAATTTATACATATTTTTACCCCATGTTTAATGCATTTTATGGATGATTTTCCATTAGAATTGGTGAATTCGATGCTCTTAATGCTTTAATTTCATGTTTTATACTTAGGAGAGCATAGGAGAGCGAAAGGAATAAGAAACGGGCCAAAAACAGAAAAAATGGGCCAAAGTATGAACTTAACACGACCTAGGCTTCCTCACACGGGTATAGCACACGCCCGTGCCATTCTAACAGGCTCAAACATGGCCTGAAGTAATCGTACACAGGCGTGTCACACGGGCGTGTCCCTGTCAAGCCCAAGTAGTCCAATTCGGAAAAGGCCACTTTTGGGGGCTCATAGGCATTCCAAAGCTTATAAAGACACCCTAAAAGAGGAGAAAAGAGGAGACGAGGAATAGAGGGTAAGGAATTACTCCAAGGAAGCTGATTGATCCATCTCAGAAGTCGGATTCATCATCAAGACTGAAGATCTCTCCTCAATTCCCCTTCAGGAGTTTTGGGTTTTCTTTATGTTTTGTATTCTTTATTTTTTTGAGATGTTTTCTTATTTAGTTATGAACTAACTCCCCTAAATGCCTAAGGGGAATGAAACCTAGGACGAATCTTGTTATTATTTTCTGAATTGTATGATAAATATTTAACTTGTTCTTAATTATGTGTTCTTATTTCTTGTTTTGATATCCCAGGATACTGATTCAAGATAAGCTCTTATTCAGAGGAGGAATAGATCCTGGCTAAGAGTACATTTATCATAATTAAGTGGAGTTGATTGTGCACCTAGACATAGGGTGACAAGATTTTGCCGGATTAGGGTGAAACCTAATAAGGGGATCTATAGATCGAGTTAATACAACCCTAGAGTGTTAATTAGAGAAAAGTCTCGGTTATTCAATCTAGGGATTAGACGTTATTAGTCTTGAATAGGGATAATAACATAACTTAGGGATCTCTACGGAACAAGTTGAATGAATAAATCGTCTGATTCGGAGCCAGAATAACAAGTAAAGTCTAGGTGGATTTTTCCTTAGGTATTGTCTTAAATCAATCGATTTTTCCGAAAAGCAATTCCCCAATTCTTTTCTCTGTAAGTTCTTAGTTTAGATAATTAGTTAATTAAAATAAAACCTCATTATTCTTAGGCTAGATAATAAAAAGACAATCATTACTAGTACTTTTGGTTCCTTTGGGTTTGAAAATCCGGTCTTGCTAAAACTATACTACTATTCGATAGGTACACCTGCCTACATCGCGATAATAGTTAGTTTTAAGAACGATTAATTATAAATATTTAAAACCTGTCACGAAATAACGCGATCATCGATCCTTGGTAAATGATACTTGTTCTTCACTGTTACTTTCTTGAGCTATCTATAGTCGATACGTAACCTCACTGACCCATCTTTCTTTTTCACAAAGAGCACTGGAGTACCCCACGAGGACAAACTCGGTCTCACAAAGCCCTTGTCAGTTAACTCTTATCGTTGCACTTTCAACTCCTTTAACTCCGTAGGAGGCATCCTATATGGAGCAATCGAGATGGGTGTCGTACCGGGGACCAACTCGATTCCCAACTCAATTTCCCTCACTAGAGGTAATCCGGGTAATTCCTTCGAAAACACGTCTGTAAACTCACAAACCACTGGTACTGATTCTATTTTCGATTCAGACACTTGAGTATTAAGCACAAAAGCTAGGTACGCCTCATATCCTTTCCTCAAATATTTTTAGCAGTCAAAGACGATACTATTACAGGCAAATTATTCGATTCATCTGACCCAATCCAAAGAATATTCCCATCTTCACATTTCAACTTAATAACTTTTCTCCCACAATCCACTACAACACTATGAAAAGTCCACCAATCCATCCCAAGGATTACATCAAATTTATTAAACGGCAATAACATCAAGTTAGCCAGAAAACAATGACTTCTAATTGTCAAAGGACAATTTCTACACACTTGGTCTACTAACACATATCTACCCAAGGGATTGGACACTCTTATCACAAATTCAGTGGACTCTATTATCATGTTCATTTGAGGTATCAATTCCATACAAATATAGGAGTGGGTAGGCCCCGAGTCAATTAAAGCAATGATAGATATATTATGGATATAAAAGGTACCCATGATCACGCCAAGAGACTCTACCTCTTCACGGGCACGAACAGCATAAGTCCTTACAGGCGCTCTGCCCTTGGACTTCACTGCAACATCTCTTGGCACACCTCTACTAGTAGCCCCACTTCCAGAGTTCTTTTGTGGTCTACCCCTACATGGAGCACTACTTACCTTCGCTTCTTGCTTTTTCTCATTCTCTTCCATTTCAGGACAGTCTCAGATGAAGTGGTCCAGTGACCCACATTTGAAGCACCCTCTTTCTTTACCTCGGCACTCGCCAAAGTGACACCTACCACATTGCGAACATTCTGGCTTATCTAGCCGAGCACTGCCAACACTCGCGACAAAAGTGGTTTGAGCTCTAGAAGTTGTGTTCTGCCTATTCTTATTTCTATTCGAAAACCCCACTGAAGCATTTGCTCACGAAGTGAATTCCTTCGATCTCTTAGATGAGGACTGATGTGACTTTCGCATCTGTCTCTTCTTTAAATCTCACGACTAAAAAGCCACTTTCCTCCTCTCTTTTACTAACTCCTCTGCCTTGACTGCTTTCTCAACGAGTACCACAAATTCTCTTAGTTATAGGATGCCAACAATACTCGGATATCTTTATTAAGACCATCCTTGAACCTTTTACACATAGTGGCTTCTGAAGATACGCACTCCCGCGTATACTTACTGAGCCTCACAAATTCACGTTCATATTCCGTCACTGACATTCGGCCTTGCTTTAGCTTTAGAAATTCCTTCCTCTTTTGATCTATGAACCTTTGGCTAATATACTTCTTTCAGAACTCTTCCTGGAAGAATTCCCAAGTTACTCTCTCTTTCGGTACCACCTACACGAGAGTGTTCCACCACTGGTAGGCCAAATCGCACACTTCATACACTCTTCAAGGGTGCACGGCAGTTCATCAAATACTCTGATGGTATTTTCTAGCCAAAACTCTGCTTTCTCTAGGTCGTCATCTAAGTTAACCGAAACTCCTCGGCCCCTTGCTTCCTAATCTTGTCTACTGGAGGCTTCTCCCTCCTAATCAAGCCCGCGCCTTGCAGAGCTATTGGGGCATACTGAGGAATTGGATGAGGTGGGGGAGGTAGAGCATTCGAATTTGTATGAATGAACTCTGGTACCAAGCATCCATCATTCAAAGGTAGGTTTCTCTAGTCCCTTCGTCTTAGCCTATAGTTACAAGCTCACTCTCAACTGGCGTCGTCCCTTCGGTGGGAGCTGACGCATTACTCTCCACATCATCTGCCATGGCTCTATCAGGATCCATTTACTATATATAAAAAATACAGTTTATAATCGTCAGAAGTCATCACACTATCAATATATAGTTATGGCATGCATAGCTAGACTCGTACTCTCGCTAGGTTAGTCCTAGAACCGATTAAACCATAGTTCTGATACCACTAAATGTAACACCCCATATTTGTAACCCGCACCAGAGCAAAATACGAGGCATTACCTAACCCGATCTCACGCACCCAAACGTTCGTAAGTTACCCAAACTCGGTCTAATTTAAAACTTTTTCAATTTCTACTTTAAACTACTTGTTATAAGCCTACGAGCCCCAAATCGACCATTGAAAACTATTCAGAATCAACCCAATTCCTTAAACCATCTATAGAAAATTTGACTCTGAAACAAGGCACACTCCCATGTGGAAAGGTAACACGCCCGTGTGGCCATTTCAACATGATTGTGTGATGGCCCGTGTGGCTCACACGGCCTGAGTAATATAAGGACACGCCCGTGTCCTTCACCCTTGTGGAAATAATTATAAATCTACACCTACAGGGGTTTTCACACGGCCTGGCATACGCCCGTGTGCCTGGCCCGTGTTGTAATAGCCCAATTCTAAGGCTAGTCAGAATAGTGGTCTCGAGACGAAAAATCTGAAGTTAAAGAAATTATTTTATTATTATTTTAGAGTCATAGCATGTTTATCTTAGTGAATGAAAAAATTGGTGAGCTAATTTTAACGTTTGTGAGCCCAATTGCGAAAAAGGACTAAATCGTATAAAGTGGAAAAGTCCTAAATTGATAGCTAAAGGTGTCAAATAATTAGAAAACCAAAATTGGGGGTCTTTAAAAGACAATTAGGCCCTAAGTCAGAGCTGGGCCTGCCATGGGAGACAATTTGGTCAAAAAGTCAAAATTAGATGCAAACTTGGTGGCTAATTGATTAAAATAGAAATAAAATAAGAAAAAGATGATATTACATTTTCATCTTCTTCACTACCACCTAAATTTTCAGCAAAATAAGGGTTCTTGGAGCTCCAAAAATTTTAGTAACTTTAAGCCTTCACAAGTAAGTGATCCTAATGGCTTTTCTTAAATATTTTTGTACATTTGAGACCCTTGAAGCATGAGCTTTCAAATGAGGGTACTATTTTTCAAAATTATTAAGAGTTTAAGGTTTTGCCACGAAAGCATTTGTAATGTTTGCTAAGTTTTTATGGAAGAAAATGAGTCTAAGGTGTCTTATAAACAACTTTTGTGAAGGTATTAGCATGAAAACACCAAAATTGTAAAATAGATATTAGATATGTGAAATAGTGAGAATTTAGAGCTGCTATATGGGTAAAAAGGGTTCGGCTAGTCTTAAGAAACAAACAATTCGATAAAAATCAATTTTCAAGCCGAGGGGTAAAATGGTCATTTTGCCCAAAGATGGATTGTTGAGTGCCTAGGTTGATAAAGTGACTAAATAAATGCGTTTTATTATTATAGATCAAGAAATACCAAGTTTAAACCTACACCGGGGGAAAGCTATGCAAATCGACTAAAATGACTAGTCGTGTACGTTTTGAAATCTGAGGTAAGTTGTATGTAAATAATACAACTACATTGTTATTATATGTGCTTGAAATACTATAGCATTAATTGCTTGATTGTGGAATTGAGAATGTGTAACGATAAATGAGATAGTAGAATTTCCATTGGAACCTTAGGAAGTAAATCGGATATTCATACCTTGACATATGGGTTATTGTGGTCTAGTGTCAGACATGTCTGGGACATGCATTAGCTACATTATGAGAGCCAGTGTAAGACCATGTCTAGCATATATCATCGGTATTGAGACAAGTGCTAGTGTAAGACATGTCTGGGACATGCATCGACCTCGGGACATAAGCCAGTGTAAAATATGTCTGGGACATGCATCGGCTACGAGATGTGTCAGTCTAAGACCATGTCTAGGACATGGCATCAGCCTCGAAGATGATAGCCATTGTGAGACCATGTCTGGGACATGGCATCAGCACCTTACCCCATGTTTGAGGCTTATGGAATATCTAGTAGTGTTCCGAATGGTTCAACAGTCAAAATTATGATTGTGAGTTAATAAGGAAAATATAACTGTGTTGTGAGTTGTACAGGTACCTAATTGGTACTATGAGATATGAGCTCATTGTATAATATGTGACTGGTATGGATGGCAATGAGTAAGTTATGTTTATGCCTACCTTGGTATTATTGAGCATGTTGATTATTGATAAAGTACACTTACTTACATGCAACTTACTAAGCTTTTATGCTTACTCCCTTTCCTTTTCATTTCTTTACAGTGCCGCCCATCTAGCTCAATGATCACCGGAAGTCAGAGATATCGATCACACTATCAACCGAAGCATTCGGTATAGATGGATTTATATTTTTGAATATGGCATGTATAGGACTTAAACTTTATTATTTTGTGTCATTAAGGTTTGGCCATATGTATTGGCTTGGGTTGGAAACCCTTCAATTTGTATTAAGCCTTGAATGATGGCTAACATTAATCTTGAGTTTATGAAAGATACATTTCCATGGTTGAATCAGTGTCTAATGTGGCTGAATTGGTTATATGAATTACGCTTGTTTTGATTTTGGTTTCCATTTTTATGAAACTAGGTATGTAAGGGTGGCAGTGAGGCTTAGTAAATAGCCTTATATTGTCCATACGGGAAGACACACGGGCATGTGTCTAGGCCGTGTGTAACACACGGTCTATTCCATAAGTGTGTAGTCTGGCCGTGTGTCCCCTGCACGTAAAAATTTCAAGTCAGTATGCATGGTAATAAACACACGGCCAAAGACATGGTCGTGTGTCTCAGCCGTGTGAAGGACACGGCCTAGAACATGGGCGTGTGCCTTGGCCGCGTGACATTTTGAGCATGCTGACATTAGAAATAGAATTTTAATGTTTTCACACATGGGCTAGAACACGGGTGTGTCATGGCAGTGTAAGGCACACGGGCCATTGACATGGGCATGTGTCTGGCCGTGTGAAAACCCCTGTAGGTGTGAATTAGAAATTAATTCTATAGGGTGTGGGACACGAGCGTGTCTCAGGGTGCTTAGGACATGTGAGCCACACGGGCCATCAGCACGACCATGTCGAAATGGTCATACGGGCGTGTTACCCTTCCACACGGGCGTGTGTCCTGTTTTGAAGGCAAATTTCTTAAGGTGGGTTTAAGGACTCAGAATGTTGAGAATAGTTTTCAATGATCGATTTGGGACTCGTTAGCCCAGTAATAAAAAGTTTAGGTGTAGGGTGTTACATTTAGTGGTATCAGAGCTATAGTTTAGTCAGTTCTAGGACTAACCTAGTGAGAGTACGGGTCTAGCCATACATGCCATAATTATATATTGATAGCGTGACGATTTCTGACAATTATAAACTATATTTTTATATAGTAAATGGATCCCGATAGAGCCACGGCGGATGACTTAGAAAGTAGCACGCCGACTCCCGCTGAAGGGACTGCGCCAGTAGAGAGTAACCCATAACTATGGGCCAGGGTGGAGGGGCTAGAGAAGCCTACCTTCGAATGATGGACGCTTGGTACACGGAGTTTGTTCGTGCAAATCAGAACATTCCACCTCCCCCACCTCTTTCGATTCCTCAGTATGTCGTGGTAGCTCAGCAATGCACGGACATGTTTAAAAGAGAGAAGCCTCCGGTGGACAAGATCTGGAAATAAGGGGCCGAGGAATTCCAGGCTAGCATAGATGATGACCTAGAGAGAGCAAAGTTTTGGCTAGAAAATACCATTAGGGTATTTGATGAACTATCATGTACACCTGAAGTGTACGTGAAATATGCAGTGTCGCTTCTACGAGATTCAGTTTATCAATAGTGGAACACTCTTGTGTCTGTCGTACTGAGAGAGAGAATCACGTGGGAATTCTTCGGAGGAATTTTGAAAAAAGTATATTAGCCAAAGATTCATGGACCAAAAGAAGAAGGAATTCCTAGAGCTAAGGCAAGGTCAAATGTCAGTGACGGAATATGAATGTGAGTTTGTTAGGTTTAGTAAGTATGCACGGGAGTGCATCTCCACAGAAGCCACCATGTGTAAGAGGTTCGAAGACAGCCTCAATGAAGAAATCTGAGTGTTTTTGGGCATCTTAGAGCTGTAGGAATTTGTAGCACTTGTTGAAAGAGCCTGTAAGGCTGAAGAGTGGATTAAAGAAAGGAGGAAAGCGACTTTTGAGTCGCGAGATTCAAAGAAGAGACAGATGGGAAAATCACATCAATCCTCATCTAAAAGATTGAAAGGATTCATTACCTAATCAAATGATTCAATGGGCTATTCGAATAGGAACAAGAATTGGCAGAACACAACTTCTAAAGCCCAGACCACTTCAGTCGTAAGTGTTGGTAGCACTTGGCCAAATAGGCTCGAATGCTCGCAATGTGGTAGGCGTCATTTTGGTGATTGTCGAGGGAATGAAAGGGGTTGTTTCAAGTGTAGATCATTGGAACACTTCATTCGCAATTGTCCTGAATTGGATGAGAGAGAGAGAAAACAAGATATGAAAGCGAGTAGTGCTCCTTTGAGGGGTAGGCCATAAAAGAATCCCAGAAGTGGGGCTAGCAGTAGAAGCATGCCAACAGATGCTGTGGTGAGGTCTGAGGGTAGAATGCCTGCAAGGACTTATGCTATTCGAGCTCGGGAAGAGGCAAAGACTCTCGACATGATCACGGGTACCTTTTCTATCAATAAAATATCTGTTGTTGCTTTAATTGACCCGAGATCTACTCACTCTTATTTTTTTATGGAATTAATACCTCATATGAGCATGCTAGTAAAATCCACTGAGTTTGTAATAAAAGTGTCCAATCCTTTAGGCTGACATGTACTAATGGACCAAGTATGTAGGAATTGCCCTTTGACAATTAGAGGTCATTGTTTTCCGGCTAACTTGATGTTATTTCCATTTAATGAGTTTGATGTAATCCTTGGGATGGATTGGTTGACTGCTCAGAGTGTTGTACTGGACTGCGGGAAAAAGATAATTGAGTTGACATGTGAAGACAAAAATGTCCTTCAAGTTGGACCAGATGGGTCAAATAATCTGCTTGTAGTAATATCGTCTTTAACTGCCAAGAAATATTTAAGGAAAGGATATGAGGCTTATCTAGCTTTTGTGTTGAGTACTCAAGTGTCTGAGTTGAAGATTGAATCGGTGCCAGTGGTTTGTGAGTTTACAAACGTATTTTCGAAACAATTACCTAAATTGCCGCCGATAAGGGAAGTTGAGTTTGGAATTGAGTTGGTCCTCTGTACGACACCCATCTCTATTGCTCCGTATAGGATGGCTCCAATAGAGTTAAAGGAGTTGAAAGCACAGTTGCAAAAGCTAACGGACAAGGGCTTTGCGAGACCGAGTTTTTCACCATGGGGTGCTCTGGTCCTCCTCGTGAAAAAGAAAGATGGGTCGATGAGATTATGTATCGACTATAGACAGCTCAATAAAGTAACAGTGAAGAACATGTATCCTTTGCCAAGGATCGGCAACCTATTTGATCAGTTAAAGGGAGTCCGGTATTTTCCAAGATTGATCTAAGATCTGGATACTACCAATTAAGAGTAAAAGAGCAAGATGTACTAAAGACTGCTTTTCAGACGAGATATGGGCATTATGAGTTCCTCGTCATGCCCTTTGGTTTGACTAATGCCCCGACAGTGTTTATGGATTTTTTGAACCGCATTTTCTGACCGTATCTAGATAAGTTCGTCATCATCTTTATCGATGACATATTGGTTTATTCGCGTGATGAGAGCGGGCATGCGGAGCATCTGAGAGTTGTGTTGCAAACTTTGAGAGATAAGTGGCTTTACGCCAAGTTTAGTAAGAGTAAATTTTGGCTTAAAGAGGTTGAATTTTTAGGACACATTGTGTTAGGTGACGAGATTAGAGTTGACCCAAGCAAGATCTCGGCTATTATTGAGTGAAAACCGCCGAGGAATGTGACTGAGGTCCGAAGCTTTCTGGGTTTTTCTAGACATTATAGACGGTTTGTAAAAGGATTCTCTATTATAGTTACGCCGATGACAAGGCTACTACAAAAGGATGTCAAGTTTGAATTGACAGAAAAGTGTCAATGGAGTTTCGAGAAATTAAAGGCTTTGTTGACCGAAGCCCCAGTGTTAGTGCAACCGGATTCGGGCAAGGAGTTTGTGGTATATAGTGACTCCTCCTTGAATGGTTTGGGGTGTGTGCTTATGCAAGAAGGTAAGGTCATAGCTTACGCTTCAAGACAACTGAAACCACATGAGAAGAACTACCCGACGCATGATTTAGCGTAGGCTGTCATTGTATTCGCATTGAAAATTTGGGGACACCATTTATATGGTGAGAAATGTCGGGTATTCATCGACCATAAGAGCTTAAAGTACTTGATGACTCAAAAGGAGTTAAACTTGTGGCAACGCCAATGGTTAGAGATGTTAAAGAATTACGAGTTGGTAATAGATTACCATCTGAAAAAAGCGAACATCGTCACCTATGCATTGAGTAGAAAATCGTTATTTGTGCTGAGAGCAATGAATGTCAATATGGCTTTGTCTAATGATGGTTCAGTTCTAACAGAGATGAAAGCTAGACCGACGTTTCTTCAAGAGATCCGAGAAGCTTAGAAAGGTGATGAGAAATTGCAAGCCAAGAGAACTCAGTGTGAGTTGGGAATTGAATCAGATTTTCGTATTGGTACCGATGGATGTATAATGTTCAAAGATAGAGTTTGTGTACCCAAGGACAATGAGTTTATTTATAAGTTTCTGAGAGAGGCATATAGAGGTTGTTTGTCCGTCCACCCGGGCAGTGTGAAATGTACAACGACCTTAAGAAAATGTATTGGTGGTCGGGTATGAAAAGAGACATTTTAGAGTTTGTGTCTAAATGCCTAGTGTGTCAGCAAGTGAAGGTTGAACACCAAGTACCTTCGAGTCTACCTCAACCTATCATGGTCCCCGAGTGGAAGTGGGATCGGATCACTATAGATTTTGTGACAGGTTTACTGGTAACCCCGAAGAAAAAGGATGGTGTTTGTATTATTATGGATAGGCTAACAAAATCGGCACACTTCATACCTGTACGTATTGACTACTCCCTTGAGAGATTAGCTGACTTGTACGTTTCTGAGATTGTGAGACTACATGGGGTGCCCATATCGATTATTTTGAACAGAGACCCGAGATTTACTCGAGGTTTTGGAAAAAGTTACAAGAGGCATTGGGAGCAAAGTTGAGTTTTAGCACTGCTTTCCATCTGCAAACTGACGGTCAGTTAGAGAGAGTAATTTAGATATTAGAGGACATGTTACGGTGTTGCATCCTTGAGTTCCAAGGCAGTTGGGAAAAGTATCTACCGTTGGTTGAATTTTCCTATAATAATAGTTATCAAACAAGTCTGAAAATGGCGCCTTATGAGGCTTTGTATAGGCGAAAGTGTTGAACTCCCTTATATTGGACCGAGCTCAGAGAGGGTTAGATTCATAGGGTCGAATTAGTCAATGAGACTGAAGAGAAATTTAAAGTGATTCGTGACTACTTAAGGGCTTCCTTGGATAGAAAAAAATCCTATACGAATTTGAAACGAAAGGAAATTGAGTTTCAAGTAGGTGATAAGGTATTTTTAAAAGTATCTTCGTAGAGAAAAGTCCTCAGATTTGATAGAAAATGCAAGTTGAGTCCTCGTTTCATAGAACCTTATGTGGTTACTGAGAAAGTATCCAATTGCCTATTGATTAGATTTGTCACTCAAATTGGAAAAGATTCATGACGTATTCATGTGTCCATGCTACGTTAATATAGATCAAAACCTTTGCATGTGATTGAGCCGACAGAGGTTGAGATTCTCCCGGACATGATTTATAGCGAAGAGCCGGTTAGGACTTTAGCCCAGGGAGTCCAACAATTGAGAAATAAAAGTATATCACTTGTGAAAGTTTTATGGAATAGACATGGAGTCGAGGAAGCCACATGGGAACCCGAGGAGACTATGAGAGATCAGTACTCAAACTTATTCATTGGTCAGATTTTTTAGGATGAAAATCCCTAAGGGGGAGAAATGTAACAGCCCGATTTTGGGGCTGTCAGAATAGTGGTCTCAAGACCATAAATCTGAAGTCAAAGAAATTATTTTATTATTATTTTGGAGTCATAGCATGTTTATATTAGTGCATGAAAAATTTGGTGAGTTAATTTTAACGTTTGTGAGCCCAATTGCGAAAAAGGACTAAATTGCATAAAGTGAAAAACTCCTAAATTGATAGCTAAAGGTGTTAAATAGTTAGAGAAACAAAATTTGGGGTTTTTAAAAGACAGTTAGGCCCTAAGTTAGAGCTTGGTCGGCCATGGGAGACAATTTGGTCAAAAAGTCAAAATTAGGTGCAAATTTGGTAGCCAATTGATTAAAATAGAAATAAAATAAAAAAAGATGATATCACATTTTCATCTTCTTCACTACCACTGAAATTTTCAGCAAAATAAGGGTTCTTAGAGTTTCAAAAATTTCAGCAACTTTAAGCCTTCACAAGTAAGTGATCCTAATGGCTTTTCTTAAATATTTTTATACTTTTAATACCCTTGAAGCATGAGTTTTCAAATGAGGGTGCTATTTTGCAAAATGATTAAGAGTTTAAGGTTTTTCCATGAAATAATTTGTGATTTTTGATAATTTTTTATGGAAGAAAATGAGTCTAGGGTGTCTTATAAACAACTTGTGTGAAGGTAGTAGCATGAAAATACCAAAAGGGACTACATTGAATAAGTTGTAAAATAGATGTTAGATATGTGAAATAGTGAGAATTTAGAGCTGCTATAAGAGTAAAAAGGGTTCCGCTAGTCTTCAGAAATGAACAAATTTGATAAAAATCAATTTTTGGGCCGAGGGGTAAAATAGTCATTTTGCCCAATTATGGATTTTTTAGTGCCTAGGTTGATAAAGTCACTAAATATATGCATTTTTTTATTATAGATCAAGAAATATCGAGTTCGAACCTAGACCAGGGGAAAGTCAAGCAAATCGACTAAAACGACTAGTCGTGTACGTTTTGAAATCCAAGGTAAGTTGTATGTAAATAATACAACTACATTGTGTTTATATGTGCTTGAAATATTATAGCATGAATTGCTTGATTGTGGAATTGAGAATGTGTAACAATAAATGAGATAGTAGAATTTCCATTGGAACCTTAGGAAGTAAATCGGATATTCATACCATGACATATGGGTTACTGTGGGCTAGTGTAAGACATTTCAGGGACATGCATCAGCCACATTATGAAAACCAGTGTAAGACCATGTCTGGGACATGGCATCGACACTGAGACCAGTGCCAGTGTAAGACACGTCTGGGACTGCTACGTGATATTCGTGACAGGTTTTAAATATTTATAATGAATCGTTCTTGAAACTAACTATTATCACGATGAAGGCAAGTGTACCTATCGAACAGTAGTATAGCTTTAGTAAGACCGGATTATCGAACCCAAAGGAACTAAAAGTACTAGTATCAACTTTCTTTTTATTATCTAACCCAAAAATAAAAGGGTTTTGTTTATCTAACTAATTAATTAAACTAAGAAATTACAGAAAAGAAATTTGGGGAAAATACTTTTTTTGGAAAACTTGATTGATTGAGACAATACCTAAGGAAAAATGCACCTAGACTTCACTTGTTATTTGACTCTGAATCGGACGATTTATTCACTCAACTTGTTCCGTAGAGATCCCTAAGTTATATTATTATTTCTCTCGAGACTAACAACATCTAACCCTAGATTGAATAATTGAAATATCTTTCTAATTAACGCCCTAGGGTTGCATTAACTCGATCTATGGATCCCCTTATTAGATTTCACCATAATCCGACAAAATCTTGCACCTTATCTCTAGGTGCACAACTAACTCCACTTAATTATGACAAATTTACTCTTAGACAGGGTCTATTCCTCCTCTAAATAAGAGCTTAACTTGAATTAATATCCTGGAATATCAAAAAAAGAATTAAGAACACATAATTAAGAACAAGTCAAATATTTATCATACAATTCAGATAATAATAACAAGATTCGTCTTAGGTTTCATTCCCCTTAGGTATTTAGGGGTTTTAGTTCATACTAATGAAAGAACACATCTCAAAAGAATAAAAATAACAAAACATAAGAAAACCCAAAACTCCTGAAGGAATCTGAAGGGAGATCTTTAGTCTTGATGGTGAATCCGGCTTCTGGGATGGATCAATCGGCTTTCCTTTGAGCAATTCCTTGCTTCCTCCTATGCGTCCCCCCTCTTCTCCTCTTCTAAGGTGTATTTATAGGATTTGGAATGTCTAAGAGCCCTCAAAAGTGGTCTTTTCCGAATAGGACTCTGCTTGGGCTCGACAGGGATATGCCTGTGTGACACGCCCGTGTGCGATTACTTTAGGCCATGGTCAAGCCTGTTAAATAGGCACGAGCGTGTGGTCTACCTGTGTGAGTCATGCTTCGATTCTGCCAACTTGACAAGGCCGTGTGGTCTGCCCGTGTGAGGAAGTCCAGGCCGTTTTGATTTCATACGTTGGCCCATTTTCTCCGTTTTTGGCCCGTTTCTTGTTCCTTTCACTCTCCTATGCTCACCTAAGTATAAAACATGAAATTAAGGCATTAAGAGCATCAAATTTACCAAATTTAAGGATAAATAATCCATAAATGCGTTAGGCATGGGGTAAAAATATGTATATATTATGGTTTATCAAATACCCCCACACTTAAGCATTTGCTTGTCCTCAAGAAAAACCCTCAACTCATAATCAAAATAAATTCTTCTCAACTTATAATTCTTATCAATAATATCTCAAACTAATCCATAGGTAATCATACATTGAAAATTCAACTGAAAGAACATCAAAGTTTCAAACATTCCAAGTTAAGCATTTTATCATGAAAACATAGGTGTCTCCCCTCATCTAAGTAATTACCTTTGATTCAAAATATCATAGAGTTTCACATCCTCACTAAAGATTAACTCAAATCACTCGAGGTGTCTAAGGACAATAAATGAAGCACTCAATAGTCGATAATCAAAAGTCATTACCATAGGCTTGCATGAAAATCAAATCTCCACCACTATAAATTGAGATGTAACATCAATCAAAAGGTCTTTAGAGGGTTGTAACGTGGCTTTGGTTAGAGGGTGTGCTCACAAACTGAAAGAAAGGGTTAGAATCGAGATTGAATTGAAAAATTGCCTAACTAGAAAAATGACTAGTCATCAATTCTGTACAACAGAGCTTTTTCTCAGAATATGGAATTTAACTTCTTTAGCTCAGAAGATTACTACTACTAATATGTATACATGTATTATATATATATTAAGAACAAAACAAATTATAAAATAGAATAAAACATAGCTAAGCAACTATTCCAACTCAAATCTCGACAAAAATAGGGATCAAATTAATTTTAGGGATTTCAAAAATAATGAGTTATGGGTTAATATTGAGCGTAAATCAATGAATGGGTTGTTAGGCTCAAAGGGGTTCACTAAGGGTTAATTGTGAAGGTAGGTTTTTATGGAGTGAGTGGGTTAAACCTAAGTGCCTTTATCATTTTGACATATCAAATCAAATGGTGTGGTCTTGACATGCATAACCAAGCAAGTTCTAGAATAACAATTCAATACTGACACACTCATAATGAAAGTGAGCATGAAAGAAATAATAGATGCTCTAAAGGCTCAAGATCTCACAAAAATTATGGTTTTTTTATGTTTAAACTTGTGAATTCCAACTCAAAATAATACCTAAACCTAGGGAAACAACCTAAAAGTTTTTAATTCTTCAAAAATCAAATTATCATGTTTGATTCCCTAATGTCTTAAAGTTTAAACAATCAATGCATAAATGCCTATGTTTTAATTCAAGATATATCAATAAACATTATAGACTAATTGGAATTCATTCTAATAATGATATGAGAAGATCGCTTGAGAATAAAACAAAATTTAGGGATTTTTCTGATATAAAAGACCCCCCACACTTAAGATGTACATTGACCTCAATGTACAAAGGTAGATATATTGAAAAAGATAGATTTATAATCATAAGGTAGGGAGAGAAGTGAAGCTTCCTAAATGATGAATGAATTCCTTGAACTGGAGTTTTGGAGAATAATCGACGTGAGAATGGAGGAAGGATACTCCGGTGGTGGTAGAGGTTCATTAGTCCATAAGTCCTTTCTCGGTGGAGTTTTTAGTTCCTATGCGACGATGAGCTTTGGAGCTCTTTATAACTGCGACAGAATCAAGACTATAAGGAAACATAATTACTCGTAATGAAATAGCTGAAATTGAAAATTGTCAAAACTCAAGATAAAATAGTATAAACAAGAAATAAAAAGTAATTTCAAAATATAAAGATAAAGCTAAGATAGATAATAGGTGTTTATAGGGAAATTGGGGCACACGGTCGTGGGGCACGCCCGTGTGCCTTCATTTTAGCTCGTACATTTTGTGGTTTTTGAAATTGGGTGCATCGGTGCTCTTGGCCATGTTGCACGACTGTGTCAATCTTCGTTCGCTTCTCCCACACCCGTGTATGCAGGCACACGCCCATGTTAAATTGATAAGTTTGCCCACAGTTTCAAACACGGGCGTGTCGTACGCCCGTGTTATTTTGGCAGTTTCGCCCACGGCCATGTCGCACGGCCGTGAAAACTTATCACATCCCATGTTGGGGAAGGAATTTTTGCCCTGTTTTTACACGACCGTATAGCATGGTCGTGTTTCATCCTGTGGTATGTGCATGGCCTATGGCAAGCCCGTGTGCCTAGCCATGTGGTTCTGAAAATCCTGTGTTCCGTGACTCAGTTAGTTAATTAAATGTTAACAACTAAAATTTAAAGAAGTTAGCACCGTTAGTGCTCAGGATGCCTCTCGAGAAGCGCTTGTTTATAATCTAAGCTCGACTCTACGTTGTGGGTGTATTTAGGTAACTTTATGGAGATGTAGCTCCTCTTTATCGTCTTTGTAATTCTCACCATTATACATTTTGAGACAATGTCCATTTACCTTAAAAGTGCCTTATGATGGATGACTTACCTTTATTGTACCATATGGAAACACAGTTTGAACTATGAAAGGAGCTGACCTTCGTGATTTAAGCTTTCCAAGAAATAATTTGAGCCTTGAGTTTATAACAGGATAAGATCTCCAACTTCAAATTGCCTTTGTTACTTTAAACGGACGTCATGGCAGCGCTTCGTTGCTTCCTTATATAGGCGCGAATTTTCATATGCATTGGATCACCATTCATCTAACTCATTCAACTGCATCAACTTGTTTTCACCTGCAAGTTTGGCATCAAGATTTAGAAATTTTATTCAAACGGTAGGTGAAAACTTTTCCCATAAACAATTCTATAAAGTGATATTCCTATGGGGGTCTTAAAAGCAGTTCTATAAGCCCATAAAGCATCATCTACTTTCACCGCCCAATCCTTCCTGTGTAATTCTACTGTCTTTTCTAAGATACGTTTAAGCTCTCGGTTCGCTACTTCGACTTGGCCACTAGTTTAAGGGTGATAAGGGGTAGCTATTCTGTGATGAACTCCGTATTTCTTGAGGGTCTTGTCAAATTGGGGGTTACAAAAATGAGTACCCCTATCACTAATAATTGCTCTAGGTGTACCAAATCGAGAGAAGAGTTTCTTAAGGAATCGTACTACTACTCTAGCATCATTAGTAGGTAAAGCTTGGGCTTCAACCCATTTGGACATATAATCAACAGCTACTAAGATGTATTTATTCCCGAATGAACTAGGGAATGGACCCATGAAGTCGATACCGCAAACGTCAAATATTTCACATGAGAGCATATATGTCTGAGGCATTTCATCACGTTTGGATATATTACCTATCCTTTGACATTTGTCACAAGAAGTAACATACCTATTGGCATCTTTGAATAGAGTAAGCCAATAAAAACCTGATTCAAGGACTTTATGTGCGATCTTATTTCCACCGTAATGTCCTCCAGCCGGTCTTGAGTGACAATGTTCCAAGATTTTCCATGTTTCTGTCCTTGTAACGCATCTCCTAATGATTTGATCTACACATTTACGGAAAAGAAAAGGGTCTTTCCAGAAGTAGTTTTTCACATCAGTGAAGAATCACTTCTTTTGCTGATGTGTCAACCCTTTTGGGATAATGTTAGCGGCTAAAAAATTTTCAATATCTGCAAACCAAGGTACCTCAGAATCAGATATAACAAAAAATTGTTCTTCAAGGAATGAATCATTTATTTCAATGTCATCTGGTTCTTTGGTACTTGAGTTTTCAAGCCTGGAGAGATGGTCACCCGCAAGATTTTTAGCTCCTTTCTTATCCTTAATCTCCAATTCAAATTCCTACAATAATAAGATCCATCGAATGAGTCGAGGTTTTGCATCAGTTTTAGTCAAAAGGTGACGAAGAGCAGAATGGTCAGTATAAACAAAAACTTTAGACAATATTAAATATGGCCTAAATTTATCGAATGCAAAAACCACAACTAGCAGCTCTTTTTCCGTGGTGGTGTAGTTTTCTTGTGCGACTGAAAAAGTCCTACTAGCATAATAGATAGGTTGAAAATGTTTATCTCTTCACTGTCCCAAAACTGCACCTACTGCAAAATCACTCGCATTGCATATTAGTTCAAAAAGTGAGTTCCAATCAGGTGCAATTATAATTGGAGCTTTAGTCAGTTTATCCTTTAAAGTGTTAAATGCTTCTAAACACTCCTGATCGAAATTAAAAGGTACATTTTTTCTAATAATTTAGTCAAAGGCTTAGCTATTTTAGAAAAGTCTTTAATAAATCTTCTATAAAACCCAGCATGTCCTAAGAAGCTTCTAATAGCCTTAACCGAATTAGGGGGAGGTAGTTTTTCAATGGTTTCAATTTTAGATTTATCAACCTCAATCCCTCTACTAGAAATTTTATGTCCTAACACAATACCTTCTTGAATCATTAAGTGGTATTGTTCCCAGTTAAGCATAAGGTTTGTTTCCTCACATCTTATTAACACTCGTTTTAAATTTTCTAGGCAAAGATGGAAAGAGTTACCAAAAACTAAAAAATCGTCCATAAATACCTCCATGATGTCTTCTATGAGTTCGTCAAAAATGGCCATCATGCAGCGCTGAAAAGTAGCAGGAGCATTACGTAATCCAAAAGGCATTCTACGATAAGCAGACGTACCGTATGGACATGTAAATGTCATTTTTTCTTAATATTCAAGAGCTATTTGGATTTGGAAATAGCCAGAGAGTCCATCTAAAAAGCAGCAGTACATGTGTCCTGACAATCTTTCCAACATTTGGTTAATGAATGGAAGGGGAAAGTGGTCTTTTCTCGTGGCATCATTTAGCTTCCTATAATCAATGCACACTCTCCAACCTGTGACTGTCCTTATTGGGATTAATTCATTCTTCTCATTGGCTGCAACAATCATGCCTCCTTTCTTAGGAACAACCTGCACTGGACTCACCAAAGAACAATCAGAAATAGGATAAATAATTGCAGCATCTAGGAGTTAAATTACCTCAGCTTTAACAACTTCCTTCATGTTGGGGTTCAGTCGTCTTTGGTCTTGCACGCATGGTTTATATTCATCTTCCATTAAAATTTTGTGGATGCAAAAAGAAGGGCTGATCCCTTTAATGTCAGAAATTTTCTAAGCTATAGCCTTTTTATGCTCTCTTAATACTTGGAGTAATTCCTCTTTCTTCTTGGGTTGCAAATTGGATGCAATAATTACCGATAATGTAGAATTATTTCCAAGGAATGCATATTCCAAGTGATTTGGGAATTGTTTAAGTTCCAGTTTGAGAGGTTCGTCAATAGAGGGTTTTTGCTTAAGTTCATCTTTTACCTTAATTCCCTCATATTCTGCTAGTTTTGGGGAGGTTTGTAACAGCCCATTTTTAGGGTTAATCGAAACAGTGGTTTCGGGGCCACCAAATCCGACGAGTAGGTTTGTAAATATTATATTTAATATTTACGAGCTAATTGTGATTTTAAAAAAAATATATTTTTGATATTGTGATTTTTGTTTTATAAGCGATTTATTAAGTTCAAGTGGTATGACCCTAAGGTCAAGTGGGTTTAGAAAATGAGGTATCGGGACCTTGTTTCTATAAACCAAGTCGTAAATATTTTTATAAATATTTATGTAGTGGAAATAAGATGGTATTAAAGTTTCGTTGAAAAATTTTATCGTTTCGATAGTTAATTAAGCAAAAAGGACTAAATTGCGTAAAGTGCAAAAGTTCTGTTCTATAAGCTAAAGGTATTAAATAGATATAGAACTTAAAAGTGAAAGTCCTTGTTTGGTAATTAGCTCATTAAAGAGATAGTGGGATATGATGACTTGGCATTTGGTGTAATAAATAAAGTGTATAAAGTTTAATATTGTAAATTGGTTAAAAATAATAATAAAATGAATAAAATAAAAGAATCAAGGTGTCATCTTTTTCATTCTCTTTTTACCAGCCGAATATAAAGCTTTGGAATCCATGGAAGAAGCTTCCAACTTTTGGCTAATGCATGGTAGGCATTTCTAGTCCCGTTTTTAATTATTTTTATATTTTCGGGATCGTTGTTGCTTAATCTATCTAATGAGGGGGCTATTTTGCAAAACCATTGAATAGTTTGATATTTTCCATTGATGAGTATAATAGGGTTTTGAAGTTTTATGGAAGAATATGAGTCCTTGTTGATAGTTAAACACTTTTTATTAAGTGAATTTTTGTGAAATTGACAATTAAGGGCTAAATTGATAAATGTGAAAACTTTGTGGTTAAAATGTCAAATAAATGAAATGTGTGGGCTGCTAGAGACACTAGTGATATTCTTCTATAGTAGAATTTTACTCAATTTCATGAATTTGCATTTTTATGATATAGGGACTAAATTGTAAAGAAGTTTAAATATTAGGGGCAAAACTATAATTTTTTCATAAAGTGAATTATGGACTATTTTGATACCATGAACATTTGGCTAAGCTTAATTATGGTTAAAATGGTTAATTTGCATGTTTTGAGCTCAGGGACTAAAATGAATAAAAGTAAAACTTTAGGGGTAATTTTGTAAAAATGAAAAAAATGACCAAATTGTATGAAATGAGGTGTATTACTGTCTAAATTAATATATTGAATGAAAATTTTAATTTAGATCAAGATCGGGTGGAAAATCGAGGAAAATGAGAAAATTACCAAAATACCCCTGGAATTTGGTATCTCTACAATTTAGCCAGGTAAGTTCATATGCAATAAGCATTGTTAAATTTATGTTTCTGATGCTTTGATATTGTATAAATTGTTTATACGTGAATATTTTAATGTCTGACGACATATCGACAAAATGTGGCACTTAGTGTGCGGGGCAATCAAATATGGTACTCAGTGTACGAAATATTGAGAATGGCACTTAATGTGCGAGATATTGAGAATGACACTTAGTGTGCAAAATATTGAATGATTAAATAGATCAAAGTGAACAGGTATACATGCTATATTATATGTATTGTTTATGAGATGACTTTATAATGGTGTTATATCCGGGCTAAGTCCCAAAGGCATTCGTGCTGGTGTTATATCCGGGGTAAAGTCCCGCAGCCTTTGTGCTGGTATTATATCCAGGCTTAAAGTCCCGCATGCTTTGTGGTGGTGATTGGATTTGGGTTTTAAACCTAGTAGACTTAATGCCGATGATTGGAGTAAGATTATGATTTCGAATGTTCGTAGTAAACTACCATTGAATATGTTTAATGCATTAAGTTGGTCAGGTATGTATTATATACTTTTATATGTTAGATTGATCGGAATTGAATCATGAATGCGAAATGAGAAGTATATGTGAAAATCTCATATGTGTATGTGTGTATTCGGTTATGGTAAAAGGTTACATGAGATTGATTTGGTGATATACATGTTAAATAATATGAATGCAAAGAATGTGTAATAAATCTGCTTGGGACAGCAGCAGTAACGTGATTTCAGAAAATCATCATAAATTGTGGGAGTTGAGTTAGAGGCTGAATAAATTATGTCGTGAAATCTTAATGAGTCTAGTTTCTTATAAAAGAAACCGTGTAAGCAAAAGAATTGCCAATAATGAGATATTTGAAGTGGCATGGAACAGAGTCAAAATGACTTCGAGGTCCCCTGTTCTATTTTTAGAAAATCATTATAAATGATACAAAAATGGTTATAAGATCAAATTTATATTCTTAGACTCCTTAATGAGCCTAGTTTCAAATGAAATAAACGATAACATATTTTGAATTCTGTATAATGAGAAATTTGATTCGTAGTGAAGAGTGGTCAGAATAGTTAAATAGTGAAACAGGGGAAACCTTCAAGAAAAATATGGTATTGATTGGTCAAACCAAAAATTCTGAAAATTTTATGGATGGAAGATATATGAGTCTATTTTCAGGGAAAATTAAGGGCACTTGATTTGGAGTTTCTTAGCTCCAGTTATAAATAATTTAGTGACTGTTGCTCAGGAAGACAGCTTGTAGTGAATTTGTGATTTTGTTGCAAACATGGTTAAAACTTGTTAATGAGATGCTTTTCGAGTTCTTATGATCTTATTTTTTATTTCAATATTTGGTTTTAATTCAGTTCAGATTCAAGTGAGGTGAATTTGCTACATATGTATTATGTTCATGGATACTTGGCCAAAACGGAAATTATCTAGGAATGATTTCTTGAAAATTTGAATAATCGATCCATAAGTAAATTAATTGTTTGCATTGCTTAAAACTTACTAAGCATTGAAGCTTAATCCGTGTTCTCTTTTCCATTTCTTATAGGTTTATACTTTAGCTCGAGTTGGAAGGGCCGGAGATATCATCACACTATCGAGTTATTATATAAGTTGAGAAGATTGTATATCATCATGGTTTAAGGCATGTATAGGATAGACTATAGGTAGAATGATATTTTGACTTGTATACATTATAGCCATGTGAAGATGGCTTGCTCATTTTGTTTAGAGAAGCCTTATAATTGAACTAATGTGGTGAAATGTTTTAGTTATAACTTGATAGTATTTAAATTGTTATTAGATATTCGGTTATGTTTTGATAGTGAGTCATTTTGGAAATTTATAAGAGCTCCTATGGAAAATCAATGAGACATGTTTACAATGTTGATAATTTATGTCTGGTAAGTATCTTTCACCTTATAGAAGTTTTGTTCAGTCAAGTAATACCTCATAACCTTATTCCGGCGACGGATACGGGTTAGGAGTGTTACAAGGTTTCATTGGATTTTAGCTTGGTTCCTATTTCAGAATCCTCATCCATCCCCTCTCCTTGGGGGAGACACAATCCCATCGTGTCCTTGTGTACGATTTCCTGAAAAGAATCTTGAGTAGCACGATCAATAGAGTCGATAAAATAACATGAGTCATCTTGTTCTCTAGAAAATCTCATGAAATCATAAATTTTAAAGGTAATCTCTTCGTCACCTACTCTAAGTACCAATTTACCATCACCCACATAAATTACAGCTCTTGCAATGGCTAAAACTGGCTGACTTAAAATTCAAGGCACCTCAACATCTTCATCCATGTCAAGCACAATGAAATCAACAGGGAATATAAATTTATCTACTTTTACAAGTACATCCTCTATAATTCCCCTAGGATATTTAATAGATCTATCAGCTAATTAAATACTCATCCTAGTGGGTTTAGGTTCCCTCAGACCAAGTTGTCTAAACATTTTATATGGCATCAAATTAATGATGGCGCCTAAATCAGCCAGTGCTTTATCAACATTCAAACTACCGATTAAGCAGGGAATAGTAAAACTTCTTGGATCTTTCAGTTTGGTTGGCAATTTATTTTGGAGTATGGCTGAGCACTCCTCATTAAGTTCCACTGTGGATAAGTCTTCAAACTTCCTTTTGTTTGTTAAAAGCTCCTTTAAGAATTTTGCATATGTAGGAATCTACGATATAGCTTCAACAAAAGGTAAGTTAATATGCAGTGTTTAAAAGTTCAAGGAATTTACCAAATTGTGCATCCATGCAGTCTTTCTTCAACTTTGCTGGGTATGGGATTGGTGGTTTATATTCTTTTGGCATTAGGTTGTCATTGTTTTCGAGTTCGACCTCCTTTCTATCAGCTTCTTGTGGTGGCTTCTTTTCAAATGCAGTTAACACTTTCCCACTCCTTAGTGTAACTGATTTCACATGCTCTCTTGGGTTGGGTTCGGTGTTACTAGGTAAGCTAACTTGTGGTCATTAGGAAATTAACTTAGCGAGCTGTCCAATCTGAGTTTCGAGCCCCTGGATTGATGCTTGTTGATTTTTGAGTGCTATCTCAGTATTCTGAAAATGAGTTTCTAACACTGAAATGAATTTGGTTAGCATCTCCTCAAGGTTTGGCTTCTTTTCTTACTGGTAAGGTGGTTGTTGAAAACCTAAAGGATGTTGTGGCCTTTGATTACCTTGACCACCCCATGAGAAATTTGGATGGTTCCTCCAACCTGCATTATAAGTGTTACGATATGGGTTATTTTGGGATCTAGAGTTATTGTTACCCATATATTGGACTTGTTCCTCCTCGATGCTAGAGTTGAAAACTTGATATTCTATACATGCTCCTCCTCCATTTGAATCGCACCTCATCACTAGATGTACCTCAGTAGAACCACACAAACCGTCAATCTTTTTATTTAAGAGTTCTACTTGGTTAGATATCATAGTAACCGCGTCGAGATTGAAAACTTCAGCTGCTTTCATCGGCTTTGTTCTCATAACTTGCCACTGATAGTTATTCAGTGACATCTCCTCAATAAATTTGTAAGCCACCTCAGGTGTCTTATTATTGATAGTTCCTCCAGCAGCTACATCAATCATCTGCCGAGTCAAAGGATTCAAGCCATTATGCAACGTTTCAACCTGTAGCCGAAGCGGTAACCCATGGTGAAGGCACCTTCTCAAAAGGTCCTTGTATCTCTTTGATTGACCCTCGTGGTAATGAGTTCAACCATTGTTTAGCCTTATTCCTTAATGAAAAGGGAAACAACCGAAGGCAAATAGCATCATCAGAAACACCATTAATTTTAAAGGTATCGCAAAATTCTAGGAAATTTTCCAAGTGAGCGTTGGGATCCTCGTCCTGCAAACCATCAAACTGATCAAACTATTGTATCATTTGAATTGTGTTAGGTTTCAGTTCAAAATTATTTGTAGCAATAGCAGGTCTAACTATACTTGACTCAGTTCCCGTTAAATTAGGTGTAGCATAATCATACATAGTGCGCGGAGCAGGATTCTGATTAACAGCAATCGTAGGAGACAGCGGATTTTCTTGGTTTTCAGCCACCTCCTCGGTTGTGGTTGAAGTATCGTCCTCTTGCTCATCCTCTATGCATCTTAGGCTTTGCCTTATTTCTCTCCTATTTCTACGAACTGCGGTCCATCTTACCGTCAAAAAGTAGTAAACCTGACATGTTTCTACTGGTCATAAACTAGAAAAACCTATTAGAAGGAAATAAGAGAAAAAATTAGAAAAGAAAATAAAAATGTGACACCCCTAAAGTGACCCTAGTCGGAAAGCGGTTTCAAGACCGCTAAACCGAGTCACCAAATTATTTGAATGTGATATTTATTGTCTAAAATATGTGATTATGAAGGTGTGAAAGTTTTAGGCTTCGATTTAGTAAATTGCATGTGAATTTAGTCAAAAGGACTTATGGGTGACATTTTTGAAATGTGATAGGCTAATCTACAAGGACCTAATAGTGCATGTAATCAAAAGGGAGGACTTGCATGTCAATTTTCCCCCCTAATATGTAGTGGCCGGCCATGAGCATGGGTGGACAAGATGTTATGGCTAAAAACATGTCATAAACATGTTGGGGTAGTGCATTATGTAAGGATTAATAAAATAAAGAGCATGGGTGGACAAGATGTTATGGCTAAAAATATGTCATAAACATGTTGGGGTAGTGCATTATGTAAGGATTAATAAAATAAAGGGCATGGGCAATAAAATATTAGTGTTAGTAGGATGAGAAACAAAAAAAGAAAAGAAAGGATGTGTGTGATTGTCCCCCCCCATTGCCGTGAGTGAAGAAAAGAAAAAAAAGAAAATTTGTTCATCCTCTTTCATTTCTTTTGGCTGAAAATTCTAAGGAAGAAGGAATGAGTTCTTGCTTCATGTTTGGTTTGGAAGAGGATTAGGAGGAGGTTTGGCCATACTTGTATCTAGATTAAGCTCAAGAGCTTAGAGGACCAAAGTTGGATAAAGGAAAGGAAAAAAGTGATCGAATAGCCGCCGAAATCATTCGACAACATCCGAGGTAAGTTTTAAGTGATTAAACGTTGAGTAAATTCAATCATAATAGGACATAATGAGTTGATTTAATAAGATATGATGTGGCCATGATATGTCTTAAACTCAAATGGTAAGTTCATATGTGTTTGGACTTGGAAATTTAAGAGCAAATTGTAATAATTTGCTTTGGACAGCAGCAGTAACGTGATTTTAGAAAATCACTATAAATTGTTGGTGTGGAATTATAGGCTGAATAAAATATGTAATCAAGGCTTAATTAGTCTTGTTTCTTATAAAAGAGACCTTGTGAGCAAAGAAATTTCCTATAAAGAGATATTTAAAGTTGTGTGAGACGGTGTCAGAATGACTCCGAAATCCCCTGTTCTGTTTTTATAAAATCATTATAAATTGTACAAAAATGGTTATAAGATACAATTTATATGCTTAGACTCCTTAATGAGTCTAGTTTCAAATGAAATCAAATACAACACATTTTGAATTCTGTAAAATGATAAATTTTATTCGTAGTGAAGAGTGGTCAGATTAGTCAAATAGTGAAACAGGGGAAACTTTAAGAAATATCTGGTATTGATTGGCCAAACCTAAAATTCTGGAAATTTTATGGATGGAAGATATACGAGTCTATATTCAGGAAAAATTAACGGCAAGTGATTAGGAGTTTTTTAGCTCTGGTTATAAATAATTTAGTGACCATTGCTCAGGAAAACAGCTCGTAGTGAATATGTGATTTTGTTGTAAACATGGATAAAACTTGTTTTAGTTGCTCATAAGCTATTGAATAAACCCATACTTGAATTCTAAATCGTGATATTGTAAGCTTATGAGTATTCGAATATGAAATGATAGTATGGCGTTAAATTGAATTATTCATTGGAAAGGGATGGATGGAGATTCGACCAAGACCAAGTCTGTACATGATAGTGTATGTGGTATGTGAAGTATATTTGAATAAATGTGAAAGTGTATATATGTGATAAGGCCTAATGGCCAATGTGATGAATGTGAAAGTGTATATATATGTGATAAGGCCTAATGGCCGATGTGATGAATGAGAAAGTGTATATATGTGATAAGGCCTAATAGTCGATGTGATGAATGTGAAAGTGTATATATGTGATAAGGCCTAATGGCCAATGTGATGAATGTGAAAGTGTATATATATGTGATAAGGCCTAATGGCCGATGTGATGAATGTGAAAGTGTATATATGTGATAAGGCCGAATGGCCAATGTGATGAATGTGAAAGTGTATATATATGTGATAAGGCCGAATGGCCAATGTGATGAATGTGAACATGTGTATGTGTGAGAAGGCCGAATGGCCAATGTGATGAATGTGAACATGCATATATGAGATAAGGCCGAATGGCCAATGTGATGAATGTGAACATGTGTATGTGTGATAAGGCCGAATGGCCAATGTGATGAATGTGAACATGCATATATGAGATAAGGCCGAATGGCCAATGTGATTAATGTGAAAGTGTATATATGTGATAAGGCCGAATGGCCAATGTGATGGATGTGGAAGTGTATAAATGTGATAAGTCTCGAAGGGCAATTGTGTCAGTACTATATCCGGGTTAAAACCCCGCAGGCTTTATGCGAGAATATTATCCTGATTAATGTCCGTAGGCTTCGTGCTCGTACTATATCCGAGCTTTAAAGACCCGACGGCTAAATGCTAGGATTCAAGTAAGACTTTGATATTGAGTATCTGCATTAAGTTACCATCAAATAAGTATTATGTATTCAAGATGTTCAGGTACGTATTACTTACTCATCGGTGGAGTGATTTCGAGGTGAATTATCAGTATCAAAGAGGTAGGAAAATGTGATTAATATTATAACTCCAAATGTGAGAATGATCTAATTGGTAATGGTATGTTTGTATAATAAAGTATGCGATGAAATATTCTTATGTATTAGTGCATATTCTGCCCAAAAGCCTTATGATCTGAGTATGGGTTGGGTTGAGCTAGATGTGCCAGTACAAGGTAAGGATTATGATTTGTAAGCTTACATATATGTGATAAGGAATATGTTGGTTCTTTATGTGCCTATGCTAATTTAGTACTTGTCATGTTGAAATACTTAAAAGTATGGATGTGATTATGAACAAGTGGAAAGGATTATTGAAAGTTGAAAATCGATGAAGAATGTGCTTTGGAAATATTTGACCATCTAGGTCATTATTATTCGAAAGTATATATGTGGCAGCCAAGTGTTGCGTTTAATGATATTATAGATCGAGATGAAACTCTAGATTAACTTCATCGAACAGTTGAAATGAATGACCAATGATAGTGATTGAGAACACTTTGTTTTGCTTAAAACTTACTAAGCATTAAATGCTTACTCCGTTCTTTGAATCTCTGTTTTATAGATTTTGGTTCGTCAGCTATCGGACACAGGATTATTGAAGTTGAAGTCGCCCACACTATCAAAACCCTTTTGGTACACTTTTGGTTGAACTCTGAAAATGGCATGTATAGGACTACCCTTTTGTTGTTGGTCATGTACCCTTCGGTTTTGTATAATTTTGGATAGCCATGCGAAAATGGCTTATATATGTTTGAGCATAATGTTATAATCATTTGGTATGGATATGGTTATTGAGAGGTGTGGATATCCTTAACAAGGATTGGCCATGGGAATGGTTAATCACTATCATAATTTGTGCTATTTATGCTAAAAGAGCTAGTTGAATCATGGAAACTATGAAATAGGTAAAGTCTACCTTAAAGGCAGATGCTGACAGCAGTAGTGATGTAGATTTGGAAAATCACTAAAAATAGTAGGAATGGAATTAAATAGTGAATAAATTATTTTAAATGAACCTTAATGAATCCACTTTCATATGGAAGAAACGAAACGGTCATATGAGTGGTATGTTAAGAGATAATTAGGTTTTCGTGAAACAGGGCCAGAACAGTTTCTGGATTCCCTGTTCCAAATTTGGAAATTCATTATAAATTAACCAGAGATAATTAGGAGTCATGAAATATATGTATAGATTCCTCTCTGAGTCTAGTTTCTATAGAAAGAAACGACATCAGTATTGAAGCCCTTTACAGAGAGATATCCAATTTGTAATGCATGAAGGTCAGTGTAGTCGCACCCTGTAACAGGGGAGACTTTAACTAATAAACTGTACTAATTGGCCCGGCCAAAAATTCTAGAAAACAATATGTAGATGGACATATGAGTCTAGTTTTAGGGAAAAATCACGAAACTGATTTTCGAGTTGTGAAACTCAAGATATGATTTTTAAGGTGACAGCGACACAGTTAACCAGCTGTCTGGAAATTTTTAAAATGGACTGCGATAGTAAGCGAATTTAGTCTGTGAACCCCTCGTGTCTGACTCCGGTAACGGTCTCGGGTACGGGGTGTTACAATTTTATTGGTATCAGAGCTACGGTTTAGTCGATTCTAGGACTACCGTAATACGTTTGGGTCTAGCTATACATGCCATTATGTGAATATTTGATAGTGTGGTGATTTCTGACAATTGAAAATGTGTTTATTTATTGTAATGAATTCCGATCCCGATCGAGCTGTAGCAGATGGTATTGAGAGGACTGAGACATGCTTATGATGTGTCAATATTGAGAAGGGTATAACATAAGTAAGTTTTGAGTAATTGAATTTGGTATTTAACTTAAAATGCCATGATATACATGTATGATAGATGAATGATGTCCCATTGTCCTTATCATAATAAGGTTATTAGAGAAATGAACAAAGGAAGAGATTGGGGATATATGCTTTGGTGTGATTGCTTATTGAGCTGAAAGTTTAGCAAAAGAAGCATACATGTATTAGATTTGAATGATATTTACGACTTAAAGTCAAGAATCATGTTATATGTTTACATGTGAATGAATTGATTAAATTATAAATGTGATTTGTGCCATGTGAAACATGATAACATGTGAATAAATATGTATGAGACTCAGTGATGTGAATCCGAGTTTAAAGACCCGCTGACTATATGAAGAGATTATGTCCGGGTAAAGACCCGATGGCTATGTACAGAGATTATGTCCGGATTAAAATTCGCTGGCTTTGTGTGGAGATTTCATCCGAGCTAAAGGTCTCGACGATGAATCAGGCTAAGTCCCGAAGAGCATTCATGCTAGTGATATATCCGGGCTAAGTCCCGAAGAGCATTCATGCTAGTGATGTATCCGGGCTAAGTTCCGAAGAGCATTCATGCTAGTGATGTATCCGGGCTAAGTTCCGAAAAGCATTCGTGCTAGTGATGTATCTGGGCTAAGTCCCGAAGAGCATTCATGCTAGTGATGTATCCGGGCTAAGTCCCGAAGAGCATTCATGCTAGTGATATATCCGGGCTAAGTTCAAAAGAGCATTCGTGCTAGTGATATATCCGTGCTAAACCCCGAAGAGCATTCGTGCTGGTGTTATATCCGGGCTAGGTCCCGAAGAGCAATCATGCTGGTGACGTGTATTCGGGCCTTCGTGCCTAGTAGGCTTCGTGCCGGTAATTTGAGCAAAGTTTAAGTATTCATTACTATACAAATTCAAATTTAAATGAGATGATATGTTTAAAAGTGTACATACATGATGTTTATAGACTTGGTTAAGTCATTTCAATGTGTAATAACGAATGAATAAGAGCACTATGTGTGTGAATGATTAGAGGCACTGTGTGTGTACGAATTCCTTTAATCGAGCACTATGAGTGCGAGATCGGTCAGTGGGCACTAAGTGTGTTAAGTGGAATTCATGTAAGACCTCGTCTGGGACGAAGGCATTGATTTGAGATAGTGTGTAAGACCATGTCTGGGACATGGCATCGGCTCGATATGTGAGCATATGTAAGACCATATCTAGGATATGGCATTGTAAGAGCTATATGTGCTTAATGAGTATCCGTAATGATTTCGAATGATTCAACGGGTATCGTTAACAGTGATTAAATGTGCTAAATGAATTCAATGTTCAGGTATGTGGAAGTTGATTTTCTTTTGGAAATGAGTTAAGTTGAATATTGAGATGTGATAAAGTTATAAAGGATATTTATTGGGATGTTTGAGTATATGTGTACTTTCGGTTAGGTTACAGCTTATACATGAATGAAAATGTGGGTTACAAATATGTGGGTTGATGATGTGTATTATACCTGTTAATATGTGCTTAATATGTGTTTGAAATGCATTTGTGAATTAAATTAAGTGATTATTGCTTATGAAATCAAGAAAATGAGATATATGTGCATACTTGTAGAAATGTTTATGTATTTGTTTTAAGATAAGAAAATGATTTTATAGATCGATGAGAAATCAATAATGAATTACAATTGCTATCGATGAGCTAATGTTTATATGAATATAATTCAATAAGAGGACGTTATCCTAAACTATGCATCGGTAGAAATTTTCGGGGACGAAAATCCCTAAAGGGGGAAGAGTTGTGACACCCCTAAAGTGACCCTAGTCGGAAAGCGGTTTCAGGACCGCTAAACCGAGTCACCAAATTATTTGAATGTGATATTTATTGTCTAAAATATGTGATTATGAAGGTGTGAAAGTTTTAGGCTTCGATTTAGTAAATTGCATGTGAATTTAGTCAAAAGGACTTATGGGTGACATTTTTGAAATGTGATAGGCTAATCTACAAGGACCTAATAGTGCATGTAATCAAAAGGGATGACTTGCATGTCAATTTTCCCCCCCTAATATGTAGTGGCCGGCCATGAGCATGGGTGGACAAGATGTTATGGCTAAAACATGTCATAAACATGTTGGGGTAGTGCATTATGTAAGGATTAATAAAATAAAGAGCATGGGTGGACAAGATGTTATGGCTAAAAACATGTCATAAACATGTTGGGGTAGTGCATTATGTAAGGATTAATAAAATAAAGGGCATGGGCAATAAAATATTAGTGTTAGTAGGATGAGAAACAAAAAAAAGAAAAGAAAGGATGTGTGTGATTGTCCCCCCCATTGCCGTGAGTGAAGAAAAGAAAAAAAAGAAAATTTGTTCATCCTCTTTCATTTCTTTTGGCCGAAAATTCTAAGGAAGAAGGAAGGAGTTCTTGCTTCATGTTTGATTTGGAAGAGGATTAGGAGGAGGTTTGGCCATACTTGTATCTAGATTAAGCTCAAGAGCTTAGAGGACCAAAGTTGGATAAAGGAAAGGAAAAAAGTGATCGAATAGCCACCGAAATCGTTCGACAACATCCGAGGTAAGTTTTAAGTGATTAAACGTTGAGTAAATTCAATCATAATAGGACATAATGAGTTGATTTAATAAGATATGATGTGGCCATGATATGTCTTAAACTCAAATGGTAAGTTCATATGTGTTTGGACTTGGAAATTTAAGAGCAAATTGTAATAATTTGCTTTGGACAGCAGCAGTAACGTGATTTTAGAAAATCACTATAAATTTTTGGTGTGGAATTATAGGCTGAATAAAATATGTAATCAAGGCTTAATTAGTCTAGTTTCTTATAAAAGAGACCTTGTGAGCAAAGAAATTTCCTATAAAGAGATATTTAAAGTTGTGTGAGACGGTGTCAGAATGACTCCGAAATCCCCTATTCTGTTTTTAGAAAATCATTATAAATTGTACAAAAATGTTTATAAGATAAAATTTATATGCTTAGACTCCTTAATGAGTCTAGTTTCAAATGAAATCAAATACAACACATTTTGAATTCTGTAAAATGAGAAATTTGATTCGTAGTGAAGAGTGGTCAGATTAGTCAAATAGTGAAACAGGGGAAAATTTAAGAACAATCTGGTATTGATTGGCCAAACCTAAAATTCTGGAAATTTTATGGATGGAAGATATACTATTCTATATTCAGGAAAAATTAACAGCAAGTGATTAGGAGTTTTGTAGCTCCGGTTATAAATAATTTAGTGACCATTGCTCAGGAAAACAGCTCGTAGTGAATATGTGATTTTGTTGTAAACATGGATAAAACTTGTTTTAGTTGCTCATAAGCTATTGAATAAACCCATACTTGAATTCTAAATCGTGATATTGTAAGCTTATGAGTATTCGAATATGAAATGATAGTATGGCGTAAAATTGAATTATTCATTGGAAAGGGATGGATGGAGATTCGACCAAGACCAAGTCTGTACATGATAGTATATGTGGTATGTGAAGTATATTTGAATAAATTTGAAAGTGTATATATGTGATAAGGCCTGATGGCCAATGTGATGAATGTGAAAGTGTATATATATGTGATAAGGCCTAATGGCCGATGTGATGAATGTGAAAGTGTATATATGTGATAAGGCCTAATAGCCGATGTGATGAATGTGAAAGTGTATATATGTGATAAGGCCTAATGGCCGATGTGATGAATGTGAAAGTGTATATATATGTGATAAGGCCTAATGGCCGATGTGATGAATGTGAAAGTGTATATATGTGATAAGGCCGAATGGCCAATGTGATGAATGTGAAAGCGTATATATATGTGATAAGGCCGAATCGCCAATGTGATGAATGTGAACATGTGTATGTGTGATAAGGCCGAATGGCCAATGTGATGAATGTGAACATGCATATATGAGATAAGGCCGAATGGCCAATGTGATGAATGTGAACATGTGTATGTGTGATAAGGCCGAATGGCCAATGTGATGAATGTGAACATGTGTATGTGTGATTAGGTCGAATGGCCAATGTGATGAATGTGAACATGCATATATGAGATAAGGCCGAATGGCCAATGTGATGAATGTGAAAGTGTATATATGTGATAAGGCCGAATGGCCAATGTGATGGATGTGGAAGTGTATAAATGTGATAAGTCCCGAAGGGCAATTGTGTCAGTACTATATCCGGGTTAAAACCCCGCAGGCTTTATGCGAGAATATTATCCTGATTAATGTCCGTAGGCTTCGTGCTCGTACTATATCCGAGCTTTAAAGACCCGACGGCTAAATGCTAGGATTCAAGTAAGACTTTGATATTGAGTATCTGCATTAGGTTACCATCAAATAAGTATTATGTATTCAAGATGTTCAAGTACGTATTACTTACTCATCGGTGGAGTGATTTCGAGGTGAATTATCAGTATCAAAGAGGTAGGTAAATGTGATTAATATTATAACTCCAAATGTGAGAATGATCTAATTGGTAATGGTATGTTTGTCTAATAAAGTATGCGATGAAATATTCTTATGTATTAGTGCATATTCTGCCCAAAAGCCTTATGATCTGAGTATGGGTTGGGTTGAGCTAGATGTTCCAGTACAAGGTAAGGATTATGATTTGTAAGCTTACATATATGTGATAAGGAATATGTTGGTTCTTTATGTGCCTATGGTAATTTAGTACTTGTCATGTTGAAATACTTAAAAGTATGGATGTGACTATGAACAAGTGGAAAGGATTATTGAAAGTTGAAAATCGATGAAGAATGTGCTTTGGAAATATTTGACCATCTAGGTCATTATTATTCGAAAGTATATATGTGGCAGCCAAGTGTTGCGTTTAATGATATTATAGATCGAGATGAAGCTCTAGATTAACTTCATCGAACAGTTGAAATGAATGACCAATGATAGTGATTGAGAACACTTTGTTTTGCTTAAAACTTACTAATCATTAAATGCTTACTCCGTTCTTTGAATCTCTGTTTTATAGATTTTGGTTCGTCAGCTATCGGACTCGGGATTATTGAAGTCGAAGTCGCCCACACTATCAAAACCCTTTTGGTACACTTTTGGTTGAACTCTGAAAATGGCATGTATAGGACTACCCTTTTGTTGTTGGTCATGTACCCTTCGGTTTTGTATAATTTTGGATAGCCATGCGAAAATGGCTTATATATGTTTGAGCATAATGTTATAATCATTTGGTATGGATATGGTTATTGAGAGGTGTGGATATGCTTAACAAGGATTGGCCATGGGAATGGTTAATCACTATCATAATTTGTGCTATTTATGCTAAAAGGGCTAGTAGAATCATGGAAACTATGAAATAGGTAAAGTCTACCTTAAAGGCAGATGCTGACAGCAGCAGTGATGTGGATTTGGAAAATCACTAAAAATAGTAGGAATGGAATTAAATAGTGAATAAATTATTTAAATGAACCTTGATGAATCCACTTTCATATGGAAGAAACGAAACGGTCATATGAGTGGTATGTTAAGAGATAATTAGGTTTTCGTGAAACAGGGCCAGAACAGTTTCTGGATTCCCTTTCCCGAATTTGGAAATTCATTATAAATTAACCAGAGATAATTAGGAGTCGTACCATATATTTATAGATTCCTCTCTGAGTCTAGTTTCTATAGAAACAAACGGCATCAGTATTGAAGCCCTGTACAGGGAGATATCCAAATTGTAATGCATGAAGGTCAGTGTAGTTGCACCCTGTAACAGGGGAGACTTTAACTAATAAACTGTACTAATTGGCCTGACCAAAAATTCTAGAAAACAATATGTAGATGGACATATGAGTCTAGTTTCAGGGAAAAATCACGAGACTGATTTTTGAGTTGTGAAACTCAAGATTTGATTTTTAAGGTGACAGCGACACAGTTAGCCAGCTGTCTGGAAATTTTTAAAATGGACTGCGATAGTAAGCGAATTTAGTCTGTGAACCCCTCGTGTCCGACTCCGGCAACGGTCTCGGGTACGGGGCGTTACAAAAAATTTAAATTGTAAGAGAAGTAAAGTGGCTAAAGTAATAAAAATCCAGTTTTGCTAATATCCTAGTTCCCGGCAACGGTGCCAAAAACTTGATACGTGATACTCGTGACAGGTTTTAAATATTTATAATGAATCGTTCTTGAAACTAACTATTATCACGATGAAGGCAAGTGTACCTATCGTACAGTAGTATAGCTTTAGCAAGACCAGATTATCGAACCCAAAGGAACTAAAAGCACTAGTATCAACTTTCTTTTTATTATTTAGCCTAAAAATAAAAGGGTTTTGTTTATCCAACTAATTAATTAAACTAAGAAATCACAGAAAAGAAATTTGGGGAAAATACTTTTTTGGAAAACTCGATTGATTGAGACAATACCTAAGGAAAAATCCACCTAGACTTCACTTGTTATTTGACTCTGAATCGGACGATTTATTCATTCAACTTGTTCCGTAGAGATCCCTAAGTTATATTTTTATCTCTCTCGAGACTAACAACGTCTAACCCTAGATTGAATAATTGAAATCTCTTTCTAATTAACGCCCTAGAGTTGCATTAACTCGATCTATGGATCCCCTTATTAAGTTTCACCCTAATCCAACAAAATCTTGTCACCCTATCTCTAGGCGCGCAACCAACTTTGCTTAATTATGACAAATTTACTCTTAGACAGGGTCTATTTCTCCTCTGAGTAAGAGCTTAACTTGAATCAATATCCTAGAATATCAAAACAAGAATTAAGAACACATAATTAAGAACAAGTCAAATATTTATCATACAATTCAGATAATAATAACAAGATCTATCTTAGGCTTCATTCCCCTTAGGTATTTAGGGGTTTTAGTTCATACTATTGAAAGAACACATCTCAAAAGAATAAAAATAACAAAACATAAGAAAACCCAAAACTCCTGAGGGAATCTGAAGGGAGATCTTCAGTCTTGATGGTGAGTCCGGCTTCTGAGATGGATCAATCAGCTTTCTTTTAGCAATTCCTTGCTTCTTCCTGTGCATCCCCCCTCTTCTCCTCTTCTAGGGTGTATTTATAGGATTTGGAATTCCTAAGAGCCCTCAAAAGTGGCCTTTTCCGAATAGGACTCTGCTTGGGCTCAACAGGGACATGCCTGTGTGACACGCCCATGTACGATTACTTTAGGCCATGGTCAAGCCTGTTAAATAGGCAAGGGCATGTGGTCTCCCCCTGTGAGTCATGCTTCGATTCTGCCAAATCGACACGGCTGTGTGGTCTGCCCGTGTGAGGAAGTCCAGGCCGTGTTGATTTCGTACGTTGGCTCATTTTCTCCGTTTTTGGCCCGTTTCTCGTTCCTTTCACTCTCCTATGCTCACCTAAGTATAAAACATGAAATTAAGGCATTAGGAGCATCGAATTCACCAAATTTAAGGATAAATCATCCATAAATGTGTTAGGCATGGGGTAAAAATATGTATAAATTACAATTTATTAGGGACATGCATCAACCTCGGGACATAAGCCAGTGTAAGACATGTCTAAGACATGCATCGGCTACGAGATGTGTCAATGTAAGACCATGTCTAGGACATGGCATCAGCACGGATATGTGAGAGCTAGTGTAAGACCATGTCTGGGACATGGCATTGGCCTCGAAGATGATAGCCAATATAAGACCATGTCTGGGACATGGCATCGGCACCTTACCCCATGTTTGAGGCTTATGGAATATCCGATAGTGTTCCAAACGGTTTACCATTGAAAATTAAGATTGTGAGTTAATAAGGAAAGTATAACTGCGTACAGGTACCTAATTGGTAAATATGAGATATGAGCTTATTGTATAATATGTGACTGGTATGGATGGCAATGAGTAAGTTTTGTTTGTGCCTACCTTGGTATTATTAAGCATGTTGATTATTGATAAATTGTTGTTGTACACTTACTTACATGCAACTTTCTAAGCTTTTAATTGCTTACTCCCTTTCCTTTCCATTTCTTTACAGTGCCGACCATCTAGTTCAAGGATCACCAGAAGTCAGAGATATCAATCACACTATCAACCGAAGCATTCGGTATAGTTGGATTTATATTTTTGAATATGGCATTTGTGGGACTTAGACTTTATTATTTTGTGTCATTGAGGTTTGGCCATATGTATTGGCTTGGGTTGGAAACCCTTCAATTTGTATTAAGCCTTGAATGATGGCTAACATTCATTTTGAGTTTATGAAAGATACATTTCCATGGTTGAATGAGTGCCTAATGTGGCTGAATTGGTTATATGAATTGTGCTTCTTTTAGTTTTGGTTGGCATTTGTATGAAACTAGGTAAGTAAAAGTGGCAATGAGGCTTAGTAAATAGCCCTATATTGTCGACACGAAAAAACACACGGGCGTGTGTCTAGGCCGTGTGTGACACACGGTCTACCCCATGGGCGTGTAGTCTGGCCGTGTGTCCCCTACACGTAAAATTTTCAAGTCAGTATGCATGGTAATAAATACACAGGCAGAGACACGGCCATGTGAAGGACAAGGCCTAGCACAAGGGCATGTGCCTTGGCTGTGTGACATTTTGAGCATATTGACGTCAAAAATAGAATGTCCATGTTTTTGCACACGGGTGTGTCGTGGCCATATAAGGGACACGGGCAATTGACACGGGCATGTGTCTGGCCATGTGAAAACCCCTGTAGGTGTGAATTAGAAATTAATTCTACACGGGTGTGGGACACAGGCGTTTCCCAGGATGCTTAGGCCGTGTGAGCCATATAGGCCATCAGCACGACTATGTCGAAATGGTTATACGGGCGCGTTACCGTTCCACACGGGCGTGTGTCCTATTTTGAAGGCAAATTTCTTAAGGTTGGTTTAAGGACCCAGAATGGTTTCGAATAGATTTAAATGATCGATTTAGGACTCATAGGCCCATAATACGTAGTTTAAAGTAGAAATAGAAAAAGTTTTAATTTGGACCGAGTCTCGGTGGCTTGTGATTGGTTGTAAGCATGAGATCGAGTTAGGTAATGCCTTGTACTCCGCCCCGGCGTAGGTTACGGGTGTAGGGTGTTACACGTGTTCTTCACAAGGCCATGACACGCCTATATCCTAGCCCGTGTGCAAAAACATGGACATTCTATTTCTGACGTCAGCATCCCAAAATGTTACACGGCTAAGGCACACGCTCATGTGCTAGGCCGTGTCCATCACACGGCTGAGACACACAACTGTGTCTCTACCCATGTGTTTTTTATCATGCATATTGATTTGAAATCTTTACGTGCAGGGGACACACGGCAGGACCACACGCCCATAGGGCAGACCGTGTGTCACACACGGTCTAGACACACGCCCCTGTGTCTACCCGTGTGGGTAATATAAAGCTATTTACCAAGCCTTTTTACCACCCTTACTTACACAACCTGCATGGTAGCAACCACATTCAGGATAAGACTATTCCGAGCAACCCAATCAGCCATAGTAAGCAATATTCCATTTGTGCATTTTACTCATCTATGAAAATAACATCTTTGTATATAAATCAAAATAAATATTAACCATCATTCAAGGCTTTATACAAAATGAAGGGTTCTCAGCCCAAGCCAACACACTTGGCCAGTTTTCAATGACACAAAAATAGCAAAGTCTAAGCCCTATACATGTCATATTCAAAATTATAAATCAAACTATACCGAAAGCTTCGATTGTTAGTGTGATCGATATCTCTAACTTTCGTTGATCCTTGAGCTAGATAGGCAGCACTATAAGAAAATGGAAAAGGAGAGGGAGTGAGCATAAATCTTAGTAAGTTGCACATAATTAATTATACAACATAACTTTGCCATTCATCAACAAGTATCATAATACACAAGTGGCATAAGCAAAACTTACTCATCAAAAATCAATACACCTCATATAGCGTATATTGAGCTTACATTTCATACATAACAAATAGGTACCTGTGTCACTCACAACGAGGTTATACTTTCCTTGTTAACTTGAAATCATACTTTTACCATTGAACTATTTAGAACATTATCGGATACTCATTTAGCCTCAAACATGGGTCCAGGTGCTGATGCCATGTCTCATACATGGTCTTACACAAGCTCTAGCATATCTGTGTCGATGCAATGTCCCAGACATGGTCTTACACTGACACTCTCGTAGTTGATGAATGTCCCACACATGTCTTATACTGGCTTACGTCTTGAAGCCGATGCATGTCCCAGACATGTCTTACACTAGCACTCGTCTCAATGCCGATGCCATGTACCAGAGATGGTCTTACACTGGCTCTCACAATGTGGCTGATGCATGTCCCAGACATGTCTTACACTAGGTCACAATAGCTCATATGCTATGGCAAGAATATCCGATTTAATTTCTAAGTTCAAACAGGAACTCTACTATATCTATTTTCGTCTTGCTTTCTCAATTCCACAACCAAGCAATTCATGGTATATTAAATTCAAGTACAATTCAACACCTACATTAATATTGTAGTTTTACTATTTACATACAACTTACCTCAGATTACAAAATGTGGCACCTAGTCGATTTAGTCGATTTGCTTGGCTTTCCCCCAGTTTAGGTTCGGATTCGATATTTCTTGATCTATTATAGCAAATTGCACTTATTTAGTCACTAATTAAAATTAGGCAATCGAGAATTCATATTTTTTGGTAAAATGACCATTTTACCCCTAGACTTTGACAAAATGACCATTTTACCCCTAGTTTCGAAAATTGATTTTTATCAAATTTCTTCACATCTTAAGCCTATCCGAACCCTTTTTACTCTTATAGAAACTCCAAATTCTCACTATTTCACATATTTAACATCTATTTTACAGCTTGTGCAAAATAGTCCTTTTAGGTGTTTTCATGCTAACACCTTTCACAAAAGTTGTTTATAAGACACCCAAGACTCATTTTTTCTCCATAAAAACTCAGCAAAGATTACAAACCCTTTCATGGAAAAACCATACACTCTTAATCATTTTGCAAAATAGTACCCTCATTTGAAAGCTCATGCTTCAACGGTCTCAAAGTACAAAAATATTCAAGAAAAGCCATTAAAATCACTTACTTCTGAAGACTTAAAGTTTTTGAAATTTTTGAAGCTCAAAACCCCTAAAAAATTGCTAAAAAATCAGTGGAGAAGAAATGGGAAATAGGATGATATCATCTTTCTTTTATTTATTTCTATTTTAGTCAAATTAGCCACTAAACCCACCAAACTTGCACTTTTTGACCAAATTACCTCTTATGGCCGGACATGCACAATCTTAGGATCTAATTGCCCTTTAAAGACCCCCAATTTAGGTTCTCTAGCTATTTGGCACTTTTAGCTATCAATATAGAACTTTTGCATTTTATGCGATTTAGTCTTTTTTCTCAATTGAGCTCACGGAGTCAAAATTAACTCACCAAATTTTCCATGCATTCATATAATCATGCTATAACATCAAAATAATTATAAAATAATTTACTCGACTCTGGATTTGTGGTCCTGAGACCACTATTCTGACTAGGCCCTAAATCGGGCTGTTACATGATCCAATCCAACAGTCTGGTCCAAAATGTTTGATAGAAGCACTTTTTCTGAACTAGAGTATGTTCTAACAGATCCAAAACCTTGTGGTTCTAACGATGATGATTTGGACAATTCTCCAAATCTAGATCCATGATTCTAGGCATATAAACCTTCACCACAGGACTAGCATCGACCTCTTCGTTAACGATGGTTTACGGCTACTGCACAGAAAACTTGGTCATGAAAGCTCATCGTCAAATGTAATGTAATATCCTGATTTTGGGCTTAGTCGGAATAATGGTTTCGGGACCACAAATTTGATGAGGAAAATTTCATTTTTATTATATTTTGATGGTCTAAGATTTCACGAAATGATTTCGTGAAAATATCGTTTGAAAATTTCAACGTTTAAGCACTCAATTTAGTAAAAAGGACTAAATTGTAAAAAGTGCAAAAGTTGAGTTTTACTTGTTAAAGGTGTCTAATTGTCATGAAAGTTTAAATGGAAGGTCCTTAAATGATAATTAAATCATTGTATCACTTTTTGGACAAAAATGGCCTTGTTTGGGTAAATTTTGAAAGAATAGTAAAAAGGGCATTTTGGTCATTTAGGGGTAAAATGAATTAAAATACAAATTTTACACCCCAAATGTGTCCCTTTCTTCTTGCTACAGCAGAATGTACCAAGAGCAGCCATGGTTAGGGTTTGGCCAAGCTTCCAAGCTTAATAGTAAGTGATCCTCAGCTCCATTTTTAATGTTCTATGTATTTTTGAAATCCTTGAAACATGATCTGCTCATTTCTACGATTATTTTGAGTTAGGATTTATGTTTAAAAATTTACCCATGAATGATATTCATGTATTTTGATGTTTAATGGTAGAATATGAAGCTTGAAATTGTGTCAAACAACTTTTGCTAAGCGATTTTACATGAAAACGAGTAAAACGACATAATCGGTAAAAATACCTAATGTTCATAAGTACATGTTAGAGTGAGAATTTGATGTTGTCATAGAAGGGAAAAATGATCAGCATATCATAAAACATAAGAGAATAGGAAGAAGTTTAATTTCCGAACCTTGAGGCAAAAGTGCAAATATGTAAAAGTTTAGGGGTCAAAATAAAAATTTTTAAAAATATGATTTTTAGACCCATATAAATAGTGTGACTAATTAGTAGGCTAAATGTGATATTATAGACCAAGGAAATCGAGATTTGGGCTTAAATCGGGAAAATACAAGGTTATGGACTAGAATGGTAAATTGCCATTTTTGGATCCGAGGTAAGCTTGTACGTAAATAATTTATCGATTCTTTTTATTTTATTATATTTTGTTATCCTATGAAATGTGGCTGCCTATAGAATGATTATTTGTTGTAAATTGCAAATTGAAAAAGGACTATTAATAAATTGTAACATGTTGGAAAGTGAGGAATTTCCCGATTGAGCCTTCTGAATAGAAATGATACGAATGATCTATTGTGAGGTCACGTGTGTAGTACTAACTGCAGGCTACTACATATACCGAATTATTGGTTGCATGTGTAGTACTAAGTGCAGGCTACTGTGCATACCCGATAACTTCGATCACATGTGTAGTACTAAGTGTAGGCTACTATGCGTACCCGATAACTTCGATCACGTGTGTAGTACTAAGTGCAGGTATGACAGCCCTAAAATGACCCTAGTCGGAAAGCGGTTTCGGGACCGCTAAACCGAGTCACCAAATTATTTGAATATGATATTTATTGTCTAAAATATGTGAATATGAATGTGTGAAAGTTTTGAGCTTCGATTTAGTCGATTGCATGTGAATTTAGTAATAGGACTTATGTGTGACACTTTTGAAATGTGATAGGTTAATCCATAAGGATCTATTAGTGCATGTAATCAAAAGGGTGGACTTGCATGTCAATTTCCCCCATTTAATTACTAGTGGCCAGCCATGACAAAGGGTGATGGGCAAAACATGTCATAAAACATGTTGTGCTAATGGTTTATGGGAGAAAGGATAAAATAATAATGGGAAGGTAAATGATGACAAAAAAAAATGTGTGTGGTTGCCCCCCCTTCCATTGCCGTGAATTGAAGGAAGAAAACAAAAGAAAAAAAATGTTCATCTTCTTCTCCTACCTCTCTCAAGCCGAAACTAACCAAGAAATGGAAGAAAGCACACCTAAGGCATTCGGCCATCTTGTGTGGGGGGAATTAAGGTATGATATCATGTGATTCTTTTGGAATTTTTGTGAAGTTGAGTTTGTTTTGGTGCTCATAACATGACCCATGTGTTAATTTTTGAGTTTGTGTTGCAAGAAACATTTGGTTATGTCCTTATATGTCAAATTGATGATAAATTTTTGATATTTGGTGAATGAATATGGGTTTCGGTCATGGTAGATAACAAAGAATGTGGTTGTTGTTCTTGTTAATTTGGATGAATTTTGGTGGATAGGTGCTTGAATCAAACAAATGATCATGTGTGCACACTAGGTGCTAGTTGAGAAGAATCGGTCACTATATTGGAGGCCATTGCCGAATATGAGTTTAGTTATTGAGTTGATGGAATAAAAGAATGCTTAAAGATGTGTCACAACAAATTATATGTTAAGCTAAGGTTGTTAAATTATCAATCTTTCTTCCTAGCCGAATATGTGTTTATAAAGTTGAGTTGTTAAATAGATTTTGAAGTTAGCCCATGCATTTATTTTTGAATTTAAGAAGAATGATACATTCGACTATGCTTTGATGTGCTTGGATTGTTGTTCATTGAGTAAATGATTGAGGAATGGTTAGAAGAATTTGAATGCTAAACTAGTTGATTTGTTTGATGATATATATGTATTCGGCAATGGGATAAAATGTGTATTAAGGTAAGTTTCATGGTGATTATGCTTGTGATGTTGGGTTAATATTCGGCATTGAGTAATGTGGGGTAAGGTGATTAATTGGCTATGAAATTAGCTAAATTGAATAGGTATGTTTAATAATATGCTTAGTATAATGTATGATCTTATAACTCGGTTTGGTATTGAGATAAAGGTTAGATGTATGATTGGATTTTGGTATGTGTTAAATTGGTCAATCAAAGATTAAATGATATGTGATTGCCAAATGTGATTGTTAAGTGAATAATATTAGTTAAGTACTTAAGCAAATCTATTGTTTTACTTAAGCTTAAGAGCAAAGAGGATCAAAGTCGGATAGGGGAAAAGAGAAAGTAAACGAATAGCCGTGGACATCTAATCGTCGACCACTTCCGAGGTAAGTTTTAAGTGATTAAACGTTGAGTAAATTCAATCATAATAGGACATAATGAGTTGATTTAATAAGATATGATGTGGCCATGATATGTCTTAAACTCAAATGGTAAGTTCATATGTGTTTGGACTTGGAAAGTTAAGAGCAAATTGTAATAATTTGCTTTGGACAGCAGCAGTAACGTGATTTTAGAAAATCACTATAAATTGTTGGTGTGGAATTATAGGCCGAATAAAATATGTAATCAAGGCTTAATTAGTCTAGTTTCTTATAAAAGAGACCTTGTGAGCAAACAAATTTCCTATAAAGAGATATTTAAAGTTGTGTGAGATGGTGTCAGAATGACTCTGAAATCCCCTGTTCTGTTTTTAGAAAATCATTATAAATTGTACAAAAATGGTTATAAGATAAAATTTATATGCTTAGACTCCTTAATGAGTCTAGTTTCAAATGAAATCAAATACAACACATTTTGAATTCTGTGAAATGAGAAATTTGATTCGTAGTGAAGAGTGGTCAGATTAGTTAAACAGTGAAACAGGGGAAACTTTAAGAAAAATCTGGTATTGACTGGCCAAACCTAAAATTCTGAAAATTTTATGGATGGAAGATATACGAGTCTATATTCAAGGAAAATTAACGGCAAGTGATTTGGAGTTTTGTAGCTCCAGTTATAAATAATTTAGTGACTACTGCTCAGGAAAACAGCTCGTAGTGAATATGTGATTTTGTTGTAAACATGGATAAAACTTGTTTTAGTTACTCATAAGCTATTGATTAAACCCATACGTGAATTCTAAATCGTGATATTGTAAAACGATACATGAGTGTTAGATGGATCTTTGATATTAAAATTTGTGAAATTGTAAGTTTATGAGTATTCGAATATGAAATGATAGTATGGCGTGAAATTGAATTATTCATTGGGAAATGATTAATGTAGATTCGGCCAAGACAATGTGTATAAATGATAGTATATGTGATATGTGAAGTATATTTGGATAATTGTGATGTGAATGTATATATATGTGATAAGGCCTAATGGCCGATGTGATGAATGTGAAAGTGTATATATGTGATAAGGCCGAATGGCCAATGTGATGAATGTGAAAGTGTATATATATGTGATAAGGCCTAATGGCCGATGTGATGAATGTGAAAGTGTATATATATGTGATAAGGCCTAATGGCCGATGTGATGAATGTGAAAGTGTATATATGTGATAAGGCCTAATAGCCGATGTGATGAATGTGAAAGTGTGTATATATGTGATAAGGCCTAATAGCCGATGTGATGAATGTGAAAGTGTATATATGTGATGAGGCCTAATGGCCGATGTGATGAATGTGAAAGTGTATATTTGTGATAAGGCCGAATGGCCAATGTGATGAATGTGAAAGTGTATATATATGTGATAAGGCCTAATGGCCGATGTGATGAATGTGAAAGTGTATATATATGTGATAAGGCCTAACGGCCGATGTGATGAATGTGAAAGTGTATATATGTGAATGTGAAAGTGTATATATGTGATAAGGCCTAACGGCCGATGTGATGAATGTGAAAGTGTATATATGTGATAAGGCCTAATAGCCGATGTGATGAATGTGAAAGTGTATATATATGTGATAAGGCCTAATGGCCGATGTGATGAATGTGAAAGTGTATATATGTGATAAGGCCTAATAGCCGATGTGATGAATGTGAAAGTGTATATATGTGACAGAGCCGAGTCGCCAACGTGATGGATGTGAAAGTGTATAAATGTGATAAGTCCCGAAGGGCAATTGTGTCAGTACTATATCCGGGTTAAAACCCCACAGGCTTTATGCGAGAGTATTATCCTGATTAATGTCCGTAGGCTTCGTGCTCGTACTATATCCGAGCTTTAAAGACCCGACGGCTAAATGCTAGGATTCAAGTAAGACTTTGATATTGAGTATCTGCATTAAGTTACCATCAAATAAGTATTATGTATTCAAGATGTTCAGGTACGTATTACTTACTCATCGGTGGAGTGATTTCGAGCTGAATTATCAGTATCAAATAGGTAGGTAAATGTGATTAATATTATAACTCCAAATGTGAGAATGTGCTTTGGAAATATTTGACCATCTAGGTCATTATTATTTGAAAGTATATATGTGGCAGCCAAGTGTTGCGTTTAATGATATTATAGATCGAGATGAAGCTCTAGATTAATTTCATCGAATAGTTGAAATGAATGACCAATAATAGTGATTGAGAACACTTTGTCTTGCTTAAAACTTACTAAGCATTAAATGCTTACTCCGTTCTCTGTTTTATAGATTTTGGTTCGTCAGCTATCGGACTCGGGATTATTGAAGTCGAAGTCGCCCACACTATCAAAGCCCTTTTGGTACACTTTTGGTTGAACTCTGAAAATGGCATGTATAGGACTACCCTTTTGTAGTGGGTCATGGACCCTTTGGATTTGTATAATTTTTGATAGCCATGCGAAAATGGCTTATATATGTTTGAGCATAATGTTATAATCATTTGGTATGGATATGGTTATTGAGAGGTGTGGATATGCTTAACAAGGATTGGCCATGGGAATGGTTAATCACTATCATAATTTGTGCTATTTATGCTAAAAGGGCTAGTTGAATCATGGAAACTATGAAATAGGTAAAGTCTACCTTAAAGGCAGATGCTGACAGCAGCAGTGATGTAGATTTGGAAAATCACTAAAAATAGTAGGAATAGAATTAAATAGTGAATAAATTATTTAAATGAACCTTGATGAATCCACTTTCATATGGAAGAAACAAAACGGTCATATGAGTGGTATGTTAAGAGATAATTAGGTTTTCGTGAGACAGGGCCAGAACGGTTTCTGGATTCCCTGTTCCAACTTTGGAAATTCATTATAAATTAAACATAGATAATTAAGAGTCATGCCATATATGTATAGATTCCTCTTTGAGTCTAGTTTCTACAGAAACAAACGGCATCAGCATTGAATCCCTGTACGGGGAGATATCCTAATCGTAATGCATGAAGGTCAGTGTAGTCGCACCCTGTAACAGGGGAGACTTTAACTAATAAACTGTACTAATTGGCCTGACCAAAAATTCTAGAAAAAACTATGTAGATGGATATATGAGTCTAGTTTCAGAAAAAAATTACGAAACTGATTTTCGAGTTTTAGAACTCAAGATATGATTTTTAAGGTGACAGTGACATAGTTAGCCAACTGCCTGGAAATTTTTAAATTGGACCGCAAAGAAGTGATTTAAGTCTGCAAACCCCTCGTGTCCGACTCCGGCGACGGACTCGGGTACGGGGTGTTACAATTTTATTGGTATCAGAGCTACGGTTTAGTCGATTCTAGGACTACCGTAATACGTTTGGGTCTAGCTATACATGCCATTATGTGAATATTTGATAGTGTGGTGATTTCTGACAATTGAAAATGTGTTTATTTATTGTAATGAATTCCGATCCCGATCGAGCTGTAGCAGATGGTATTGAGAGGACTGAGACATGCTTATGATGTGTCAATATTGAGAAGGGTATAACATAAGTAAGTTTTGAGTAATTGAATTTGGTATTTAACTTAAAATGCCATGATATACATGTATGATAGATGAATGATGTCCCATTGTCCTTATCATAATAAGGTTATTAGAGAAATGAACAAAGGAAGAGATTGGAGATATATGCTTTGTGTGATTGCTTATTGAGCTGAAAGTTTAGTAAAAGAAGCATACATGTATTAGATTTGAATGATATTTACGACTTAAAGTCAAGAATCATGTTATATGTTTACATGTGAATGAATTGATTAAATTATAAATGTGATTTGTGCCATGTGAAACATGATAACATGTGAATAAATATGTATGAGACTCAGTGATGTGAATCCGAGTTTAAAGACCCGCTGACTATATGAAGAGATTATGTCTGGGTAAAGACCCGATGGCTATGTACAGAGATTATGTCCGGATTAAAATTTGCTGGCTTTGTGTGGAGATTTCATCCGAGCTAAAGGTCTCGACGATGATCCGGGCTAAGTCCCGAAGAGCATTCATGCTAGTGATGTATCCGGGCTAAGTCCCGAAGAGCATTCGTGCTAGTGATGTATCCAGGCTAAGTCCCGAAGAGCATTCATGCTAGTGATGTATCCGGACTAAGTTCCGAAGAGCATTCGTGCTAGTGATATATCCGGGCTAAATCCCGAAGAGCATTCGTGCTAGTGTTGTATCCGGACTAAGTTCCGACCGGACTAAGTTCCGAAGAGCATTCGTGCTAGTGATATATCCGGGCTAAATCCCAAAGAGCATTCGTGCTAGTGATGTATCCGGACTAAGTTCCGAAGAGCATTCGTGCTAGTGATATATCCGTGCTAAGTTCCAAAGAGCATTCGTGCTGGTGTTATATCCGGGCTAGGTCCCGAAGAGCAATCATGCTGGTGACGTGTATTCGGGCCTTCGTGCCTAGTAGGCTTCGTGCCGGTAATTTGAGCAAAGTTTAAGTATTCATTACTATACGAATTCAAATTTAAATGAGATGATATGTTTAAAAGTGTACATACATGATGTTTATAGACTTGGTTAAGTCATTTCAATGTGTAATAACGAATGAATAAGAGCACTATGTGTGTGAATGATTAGAGGCACGTGTGTGTGCGAATTCCTTTAACCGAGCACTATGAGTGCGAGATCGGTCAGTGGGCACTAAGTGTGTGAAGTGGAATTCATGTAAGACCTCGTCTGGGACGAAGGCATTGATTTGAGATAGTGTGTAAGACCATGTCTGGGACATGGCATCGGCTCGATATGTGAGCATATGTAAGACCATATCTAGGATATGGCATTGTAAGAGCTATATGTGCTTAATGAGTATCCGTAATGATTTCGAATGATTCAACGGGTATCGTTAACAGTGATTAAATGTGCTAAATGAATCCAATGTTCAGGTATGTGGAAGTTGATTTTCTGTTGGAAATAGGTTAAGTTGAATAGTGAGATATGATGGAGTTATAAAGGATATTTATTGGGATGTTTGAGTATATGTGTACTTTCGGTCAGGTTACAGCTTATACATGAATGAAAATGTGGGTTACAAATATGTGGGTTGATGATGTGAATTATACATGTTAATATGTACATAATATGTGTTTGAAATGCAATTGTGAATTAAATTAAGTGATTATTGCTTATGAAATCAAGAAAATGAGATATATGCGCATACTTGTAGAAATGTTTATGTATTTGTTTTAAGATAAGAAAATGATTTTATAGATCGATGCGAAATCAATAATGAATTACAATTGCTATCGATGAGCTAATGTCTTTGTGGATATAATTCAATAAGAGGACGTTATCCTAAACTATGCATCGGTAGAAATTTTCGGGGACAAAAATTTCTTAAGTGGGGGAGAGTTGTGACAGCCCTAAAATGACCCTAGTCGGAAAGCGGTTTCGGGACCGCTAAACCGAGTCACCAAATTATTTGAATATGATATTTATTGTCTAAAATATGTGAATATGAATGTGTGAAAGTTTTGAGCTTCGATTTAGTCAATTGCATGTGAATTTAGTAATAGGACTTATGTGGGACACTTTTGAAATGTGATAGGTTAATCCATAAGGATCTATTAGTGCATGTAATCAAAAGGGTGGACTTGCATGTCAATTTCCCCCATTTAATTACTAGTGGCCGGCCATGACAAAGGGTGATGGGCAAAACATGTCATAAAACATGTTGTGCTAATGGTTTATGGGAGAAAGGATAAAATAATAATGGGAAGGTAAATGATGACAAAAAAAAATGTGTGTGGTTGCGCCCCCCCTTCCATTGCCGTGAATTGAAGGAAGAAAACAAAAGAAAAAAAAATGTTCATCTTCTTCTCCTACCTCTCTCAAGCCGAAACTAACCAAGAAATGGAAGAAAGCACACCTAAGGCATTCGGCCATCTTGTGTGGGGGGAATTAAGGTATGATATCATGTGATTCTTTTGGAATTTTTGTGAAGTTGAGTTTGTTTTGGTGCTCATAACATGACCCATGTGTTAATTTTTGAGTTTGTGTTGCAAGAAACATTTGGTTATGTCCTTATATGTCAAATTGATGATAAATTTTTGATATTTGGTGAATGAATATGGGTTTCGGTCATGGTAGATAACAAAGAATGTGGTTGTTGTTCTTGTTAATTTGGATGAATTTTTGGTGGATAGGTGCTTGAATCAAACAAATGATCATGTGTGTACACTAGGTGCTAGTTGAGAAGAATCGGTCACTATATTGGAGGCCATTGCCGAATATGAGTTTAGTTATTGAGTTGATGGAATAAAAGAATGCTTAAAGATGTGTCACAACAAATTATATGTTAAGCTAAGGTTGTTAAATTATCAATCTTTCTTCCTAGCCGAATATGTGTTTATAAAGTTGAGTTGTTAAATAGATTTTGAAGTTAGCCCATGCATTTATTTTTGAATTTAAGAAGAATGATACATTCGACTATGCTTTGATGTGCTTGGATTGTTGTTCATTGAGTAAATGATTGAGGAATGGTTAGAAGAATTTGAATGCTAAACTAGTTGATTTGTTTGATGATATATATGTATTCGGCAATGGGATAAAATGTGTATTAAGGTAAGTTTCATGGTGATTATGCTTGTGATGTTGGGTTAATATTCGGCATTGAGTAATGTGGGGTAAGGTGATTAATTGGCTATGAAATTAGCTAAATTGAATAGGTATGTTTAATAATATGCTTAGTATAATGTATGATCTTATAACTCGGTTTGGTATTGAGATAAAGGTTAGATGTATGATTGGATTTTGGTATGTGTTAAATTGGTCAATCAAAGATTAAATGATATGTGATTGCCAAATGTGATTGTTAAGTGAATAATATTAGTTAAGTACTTAAGCAAATCTATTGTTTTACTTAAGCTTAAGAGCAAAGAGGATCAAAGTCGGATAGGGGAAAAGAGAAAGTAAACGAATAGCCGTGGACATCTAATCGTCGACCACTTCCGAGGTAAGTTTTAAGTGATTAAACGTTGAGTAAATTCAATCATAATAGGACATAATGAGTTGATTTAATAAGATATGATGTGGCCATGATATGTCTTAAACTCAAATGGTAAGTTCATATGTGTTTGGACTTGGAAAGTTAAGAGCAAATTGTAATAATTTACTTTGGGCAGCAGCAGTAACGTGATTTTAGAAAATCACTATAAATTGTTGGTGTGGAATTATAGGCCGAATAAAATATGTAATCAAGGCTTAATTAGTCTAGTTTCTTATAAAAGAGACCTTGTGAGCAAACAAATTTCCTATAAAGAGATATTTAAAGTTGTGTGAGATGGTGTCAGAATGACTCTGAAATCCCCTGTTCTGTTTTAGAAAATCATTATAAATTGTACAAAAATGGTTATAAGATAAAATTTATATGCTTAGACTCCTTAATGAGTCTAGTTTCAAATGAAATCAAATACAACACATTTTGAATTCTGTAAAATGAGAAATTTGATTCGTAGTGAAGAGTGGTCAGATTAGTCAAACAGTGAAACAGGGGAAACTTTAAGAAAAATATGGTATTGACTGGCCAAACCTAAAATTCTGAAAATTTTATGGATGGAAGATATACGAGTATATATTCAGGGAAAATTAACGGCAAGTGATTTGGAGTTTTGTAGCTCCAGTTATAAATAATTTAGTGACTACTGCTCAGGAAAACAGCTCATAGTGAATATGTGATTTTGTTGTAAACATGGATAAAACTTGTTTTAGTTACTCATAAGCTATTGATTAAACCCATACGTGAATTCTAAATCGTGATATTGTAAAACGATACATGAGTGTTAGATGGATCTTTGATATTAAAATTTGTGAAATTGTAAGTTTATGAGTATTCGAATATGAAATGATAGTATGGCGTGAAATTGAATTATTCATTGGGAAATGATTAATGTAGATTCGGCCAAGACAATGTGTATACATGATAGTATATGTGATATGTGAAGTATATTTGGATAATTGTGATGTGAATGTATATATATGTGATAAGGCCTAATGGCCGATGTGATGAATGTGAAAGTGTATATATGTGATAAGGCCGAATGGCCGATGTGATGAATGTGAAAGTGTATATAAATGTGATAAGGCCTAATGGCCAATGTGATGAATGTGAAAGTGTATATATATGTGATAAGGCCTAATGGCCAATGTGATGAATGTGAAAGTGTATATATGTGATAAGGCCTAATAGCCGATATGATGAATGTGAAAGTGTATATATATGTGATAAGGCCTAATGGCCGATGTGATGAATGTGAAAGTGTATATATGTGATGAGTGCTAATGGCCGATGTGATGAATGTGAAAGTGTATATATGTGATAAGGCCGAATGGCCGATGTGATGAATGTGAAAGTGTATATATATGTGATAAGGCCTAATGGCCGATGTGATGAATGTGAAAGTGTATATATATGTGATAAGGCCTAACGGCCGATGTGATGAATGTGAAAGTGTATATATGTGATAAGGCCTAATAGCCGATGTGATGAATGTGAAAGTGTATATATATGTGATAAGGCCTAATGGCCGATGTGATGAATGTGAAAGTGTATATATGTGATAAGGCCTAATAGCCGATGTGATGAATGTGAAAGTGTATATATGTGACAGAGCCGAGTCGCCAACGTGATGGATGTGAAAGTGTATAAATGTGATAAGTCCCGAAGGGCAATTGTGTCAGTACTATATCCGGGTTAAAACCCCGCAGGCTTTATGCGAGAGTATTATCCTGATTAATGTCCGTAGGCTTCGTGCTCGTACTATATCCGAGCTTTAAAGACCCGACGGCTAAATGCTAGGATTCAAGTAAGACTTTGATATTGAGTATCTGCATTAAGTTACCATCAAATAAGTATTATGTATTCAAGATGTTCAGGTACGTATTACTTACTCATCGGTGGAGTGATTTCGAGCTGAATTATCAGTATCAAAGAGGTAGGTAAATGTGATTAATATTATAACTCCAAATGTGAGAATGTGCTTTGGAAATATTTGACCATCTAGGTCATTATTATTCGAAAGTATATATGTGGCAGCCAAGTGTTGCGTTTAATGATATTATAGATCGAGATGAAGCTCTAGATTAACTTCATCGAACAGTTGAAATGAATGACCAATAATAGTGATTGAGAACACTTTGTCTTGCTTAAAACTTACTAAGCATTAAATGCTTACTCCGTTCTCTGTTTTATAGATTTTGGTTCGTCAGCTATCGGACTCGGGATTATTGAAGTCGAAGTCGCCCACACTATCAAAGCCCTTTTGGTACACTTTTGGTTGAACTCTGAAAATGGCATGTATAGGACTACCCTTTTGTAGTGGGTCATGGACCCTTTGGATTTGTATAATTTTTTATAGCCATGCGAAAATGGCTTATATATGTTTGAGCATAATGTTATAATCATTTGGTATGGATATGGTTATTGAGAGGTGTGGATATGCTTAACAAGGATTGGCCATGGGAATGGTTAATCACTATCATAATTTGTGCTATTTATGCTAAAAGGGCTAGTTGAATCCTGGAAACTATGAAATAGGTAAAGTCTACCTTAAAGGCAGATGCTGACAGCAGCAGTGATGTAGATTTGGAAAATCACTAAAAATAGTAGGAATAAAATTAAATAGTGAATAAATTATTTAAATGAACCTTGATGAATCCACTTTCATATGGAAGAAACAAAACGGTCATATGAGTGGTATGTTAAGAGATAATTAGGTTTTCGTGAGACAGGGCCAGAACGGTTTCTGGATTCCCTGTTCCGATTTTGGAAATTCATTATAAATTAACCAGAGATAATTAGGAGTCATGCCATATATTTATAGATTCCCCTCTGAGTCTAGTTTCTATAGAAACAAACGGCATCAGCATTGAAGCCCTGTACAGGGAGATATCCAAATTGTAATGCATGAAGGTTAGTGTAGTCGCACCATGTAATAGGGGAGACTTTAACTAATAAACTGTACTAATTGGCATGACCATAAATTCTAGAAAAAAATATGTAGATGAACATATGAGTTTAGTTTCAGGGAAAAATTACGAAACTGATTTTCGAGTTTTAGAACTCAAGATATGATTTTTAAGGTGACAGTGACACAGTTAGCCAACTGCCTGGAAATTTTTAAATTGGACCGCAAAGAAGTGATTTAAGTCTGCAAACCCCTCGTGTCCGACTCCGGCGACGGACTCAGGTACGGGGTGTTATAGCAGGCTACTATGCGTACCCGATAACTTCGATCACGTGTGTAGTACTAAGTGCAGGCTACTACGTGTACTGGATAATTGGTCACATGTGTAGTACTAAGTGCAGGCTACTATGCATACCAGATAGCTTTGGCTACAAGTGTGAAAATATGTGCAGCCAACTGTGTATCAGTTATTATTCCGAAAAGTTCAACAGGAAAATCGATTAAGTAAAAATACATGTGAACATGATTATATGATGAATAAGTGCAGGTATATGTTTAAGAAAATTTTGAGCAATATGCTTGATATTTGAGTGAACTTCGATAAGACAAAATGGATTAAGTGAAATTATGTAAGAGTGAATTTTAGTAGTAAAACAGTGTTGGACAGCAGCCGTTGTGTGAATTTGAAAATTCACCAAAATTTGTGTAAGTTGAATTAAATTTCAAATAAATTATGGAATTAAATCTTCATGAGTCTCTTTTCATATAAAAGAAATAGGGGGAACAAAAGAGTTATATATTATGTGATATTATAATTTTTGTGAGACAGTTTTAGAATGAATTCGAGATCCCCTATTCTGACTTTGAAAATTTTTTTAAAAATTTAGAAAAATAATTATGGGTTATAATTTATATTTTTAGAATCCTTAATGAGTCTACTTTCAAGATAAAGAGACAAAAACATTATCTAAGTCTTGTACTATGAGATAAATAAATTTTAGTGAAGAAAGGTTGAAGCTGTCTAACAACAAAACAAGGGAGACTTTGAATAATAAACTGTACTTATTGGCTGGACCAAAATTTCTAAAAATTTTATGGTGGAAAGATATTTGAGTTTAGTTTTTGGGAAAATTTACGTATCTTAATTTGGAGTTTTGTGACTCCAAAAATAAATGATTTAGTGACTGTGACTCAAGAAAGCAGCTTAACCAAACATGTGTAAATGTACAATTGGGTTAGTTTTACTATGGAAAGCATGTTAGTAAATTGCTTATTATTTTCATGCGAGCTTACGAAGCATAAAGCTTACCCCTTCCTTTCTATTTATTTTAGTGTTGTCAGGTTAACTCGGGGTTGGAGATTGTCGGAGGCAGCATCACACTATTAAGCCAACACTTTGACAGTATAAACACATATGCTTGAATTATCAAGTGAGTGGCATGTATAGGAACCTAGTTTTTATAGCATGTGTTATTATAATTTGGCCACATATATTGGTCTTTAGTGAGCTAATGATTCTGACTTATAAATCTAGCTATTCATGTTATGTCTGATATTGGTGATGTGTATATGCTTATTTGCCATGCATGGTTGGTAATATGTTATGTGTTGTTGTGAATGTTTAAGTCCGTTAACGCCTCGAACCCTGTCCCAATGTTGGATACAGGAGAGGGGTGTTACATGTTAGGGTATTGGAAGTTGGCATGGAATACCCCAACAAAGATTTTTTTCTTGTTGCACTGAAGTGATACATCTTTATGAATGGTGCGAATTATCACGTCACAAAATCTCATTTGGAGAAATTTGAGAGAAAGTACGTCATTCGAGACGGGAGGTACAAATGAAAAGCCATGGCATCTTATTGAAAGAAGATGAGCTTGTGGATGATAAAAAAGTATTCAGCAAGTGCGTGATTCGATCACCCAATCTTCTCGCAAAATGTGTCTTGACTGGGATCTTTATTTTTCCTAAAAACGTAACTTTAAGATGTAATTTGCAAGTGTAAGTCCAGATCATCTGAGGCTAAACTTTGACCTGATATCTAACAGTATTCTACCTATGGTGAAGGCGAGTCCTAGGATTCCCATCCCAGTGTTGATTGCCAATATCCGTAGCTAGCACGATTACACACCATCATACTACAAAGCATGAGTCACAAAATAAAAGGCTATGGATAAGTTGCATCACAACTGGGACAGGTCGTACAATGATTTATGGCAATGGTGTTAGGTACTGGATTGGTATATACAAAGTTTCGTAACTGATCTGGAAATGTAGCAGCGTACTGTGATGATCGTCTAGTCCTTGGGAAAATAGTATTCAACCGACTCTTTTGGTTCTTCGATCAATGCAATGAAGCTTTCCGGAACTACAAGCCTTTGGTGTAAATTGATGGCTCCTGGTTGTATGGGAGGTATGAGCATCTTTTGTTGATGGCCATTGCCTAAGAAGGTAATCGAAAGATTTTGCCAATAGTGTTTGTAATAACTCCAAGAGAAAACGTAGATGATTGGGGTTTATACCTTAGCCGATTGTGTTGTCATATTTTCCCCTAGCCCGACATATATGTCATCTCTGATAGAGGATCGAGAATCTTGGCCATTATTAAATGACATGGTAGCCTTTGGGATTGCACTCACCATAGGTGCTATATACGGCATGTTAGCTCTAACTACCACTCAGTATGGCCTTTGGAAAGTGAGCGAGATCAAGTCATTGACATGGGTATGTAGTTGCCACTATTTCCACAATCAAGCTATACCATTTAAGGGTTCATTGTTTACATTCATGGGTATACTTTCTCGACATGGTAAAAGCTCTTCCAATATTGTTTCCATGAAATGTTGGATAACTTGCGTACCATTAACAACTTGGTGTGGCGTACCTTGCTAACATACCCTTCGAATAGTGGATGCAATCGTATGATGGTGTCTATGGTACGGGCACATGACGACGAACTTATTTGAATGCATCAATTCTATACTGAAAGGGATGCGTCATTTGCCAATAACCTCAATTATCAAAGAAACACACTTTCACCTAGTTCCTTTATTCCCAAAGCAGGAGACTGCATATGCTGGGAAGATTACGAGCGAACACGTTTGGTTCGAGGATGTCATAAGAGAAATTAGACAAAATATAGTAACAACAAACACTATGTATGTAGTGTGTCACTCGCATAGAAACCTACAATTCTGGGTGATAGAGCACACTAGGCCCAACCAGGACATATTAGGGGAATCATATCATATCAATCTACCAAAAAAGACTTGTGATTGTGGGAGATTCTAGGCACTTTCATTCCCATGCACATACATAGTTACTGCATGTGCGAATGTATGAATTGAGTAGACGCCTTATATCAACAATCTGTATAGACTGAAACGCATGCACAATGTATGGAGACCTAAATCCTCACCCGTTCCATATAAGAGTATGTGGCCACCAATGTCCAGCTTGGCATTCAAGTTGGCCCTAAACATCAACTTGTGTTCACTTGAATACAAACCAATATAGATATTTGAGAGCTAGAAACCAACAGAGGTTATGCGAATACTGTAAAAACCTAGGGCATATGAAAGCAACATGTCCTGTATTGAAGGGTACATTGGATCCACAACGTTGCTAGCATTCAATTTTTTCCAGTGATATAAAATTTATTACAATGCTTCCTTTTTGTTTACAAAATTTGTTCTATCTTTTTACTTACATTTCAATTCTATGTGTCACCGTCTACTAACATTTACATTGTGTAAAAATTTCTACTTTAAGCACTACTTTAAGTAAAATGTTAAAATTTACGTATAATTTACATTAAAAGTTAATAAAGACAAATATGTGTTGCAATAGAAATATAAAAAAAGATCACTTTTCTATTAATGTCATTTATATTTACATCATAATAAGTAAATAAAAAATATATCATCGGTGTCAGGCCAAATGTAGGCCATAGGATGGTGGCTGACAGATGTGCGCAGGACTTCTACACAAAACTAGTAGTGTTGGCTCCGGTTGTTGATCGTGATCATCTTCTTCTTTGTCACCTTCACTCTTGTACTCATGTTCATCTCCATCATCATCTTCATCTTCATCTCTACCTCAACTTCGTCTTCGTCTCCATCACTTTCCTCCGTGCTTGAGTGCAGTGTTATCCTAGCCTCTCATCGTGTGTCCTCTACTCTACGGTAAGGTGGTTGCATTGATGACCCACCTCGATAAAATAATGACACAGTGGGTTTTTGTGACACTATCAGTGAATAATCATATGATGTCGTGAAACTCGAATACGTAGGCATTCACCCAAGCATCGATACTGGCATCGGTGTTGCCATCGATGACAATACATGCATCATATCTAGCTCGGTGTTTACTGTTGGCACCAACATCATAATGGCGGCATAAAATGATAAGGACAGAGGTGCTCTGTAATATGTACTTGTGGGAGGGGTAGTTGTAGGGTGCTGTGGTGGAGCATAATATGGTGTTTGTGAAAAAAACACAGGGTTGGTGAAATGAACAAGAATTGATAAACCATAATTTATACATATTACTATCCCATGCTTAACATATTTTTTGGATGAATTATCCTTAGATTTGGTGAATTCGATGCTCCTAATCCTTTAATTTCATATTTTATACTTAGAAGAGCATAGGAGGGCAAAAAGAGCGAAAAACGGGCCAAAAACAGAGAAAATAGACCCATAGAGGAAATCAACACGGCCTGGACTTCCTCACACGGGTAAGCCACACAGCCGTGTCCATTTGGCAAGATCGAAGCACGACTTACACGGGTAGACTACACGCTCGTGCCTATTTAACAGCCTTGACCACGGTCTAGAGCAATCGTACACGGGCGTGTCACACGGGCGTGTCCCTGTCGAGCCCAAGTATAGTCCTATTCGGAAAAGGCCACTTTTGAGGGCTCTTAGGCATTCTAAAGCCTATTTAAACACCTGAGGAGGCACTAAGGAAGACACACGACGTAGGAAGCAAGGAATTACTCCAAGAAAGCTGATTAATCCATCTCAGAAGCCGGATTATTCATCAAGACTGAAGATCTCCCTTTAATTTCCATTCAGGAGTTTTGGGTTTTCTTTATATTTTGTATTCATTATTCTTCTGAAATGTTTTCTTTTATAATTATAAACTAAACCCCTAAATACCTAAGGGGAATGAAACCTAAGACGGATCTTGTTATTATTATCTGAATTGTATGATAAATATTTGACTTGTTCTTAATTATGTGTGTGTTCTTAATTCTTGTCTTAACATTCCAAGATATTGATTCAAGTTAATGCGCTTATTCAGGGGAGCAAAGTCCCTATCTAAGAGTAAATTTGTCATAATTAAGCAGAGTTGATTACATGCCTAGAGATAGGTGAAAAGTTTTTGCCGAATTAGGGTGAAAACTAATTAGGGGATCCATAGATCGAGTTAATGCAACACTATGGCGTTAATTAGAAAGAGATTTCAATTAATCAACCTAGGGTTAGATATTATTAGTCTCGATAGAGATAATAACAAAACTTAGGGATTTCTACAGATCAATTCAAATGAATAATTCGTCTAATTCAGAGTCAAATAACAAGTGAAGTCTAGGTGGATTTTTCCTTGGGTATTATCTTAATCAATCAAATTTTCTAAAAGTATTTTCCCCAATTTTCTTTCTCTCTAGTTAATTAGTTTAGATAAACAAATCCTTTAATTTTTAGGCTAGATAATAAAGAGAAAGTACTTACTAGTACTCTTGGTTCCTTTGGGTTCAACAATCTAGTCTTGCTAAAGCTATACTATTGTTCGATAGGTACACTTGCCTTCATCGCGATAATAGTTAGTTTCAGGAACGATTAATTATAAATTTTTAAAACCTTTCGCGAATATCACAAATCAAGTTTTTGGTGCCGTTGCCGGGGAACTAAGATTTTAGGAACACTCGATTTTTATTACTTTAGCCATTTTAATTTATTTGTAATTTAAATTTTTATTTTCTTTTCTAATTTTTCTTTTATTCTCTCCTGGCAGGTTTTTATAGTGTATGACTAGAAGAAACCCATCAGGACCATTACTGTTTGATAGTGAGATCGATCGCACAGTTCGCAGAAACTGAAGAGAAATAAGGCGAAGCTTAAGATACATAGAGGAAGAGCACGAGGACGATACTTCAACCACAACCGAGGAGATGGCTGAAAACCAGGAAAATCTGCTACCTCCTGCGATTGCCGCTGATCCAGTAAATCAGAATCCTGCTCCATGCACTATGTATGATTATGCTAAACCTACTTTAACAGGAACTGAGTCAAGTATAGTTAGGTCTGCTGTTACTGCAAATAATTTTGAACTGAAACCTAACACAATTCAAATGATACAGCAATTTGTTCAGTTTGATGGTTTGCAGGATGAGGATCCAAACAACCACTTGGCAAATTTTCTAAAGTTTTGTGATACATTTAAAATTAATGGCGTTTCTGATGATGCCATTTGCCTTCGTTTATTCCCTTCTTCATTGAGGAACAAAGCTAAACAGTGGTTGAACTCGTTACCACGAGGGTCAATCATTACTCGGGAACAAATGACCGAAAAATTTTTATTAAAATATTTTCTGCCAGCTAAAATAGCCAGATTACGTAATGATATCTCTTCTTTTGTGCAGATGGATTTAGGAACACTCTATGATGCATGGGAGAGATACAAAGACCTTTTAAGAAGATGCCCTCACCATAGGTTACCACTCTGGCTACAGGTTCAAATGTTTCACAATGGCTTGAATCCTTTGACTAGACAGATGATTGACGTAGCTGCTGGAGGAACTATCAATAATAAGACACCTAAGGAGGCTTATGAATTTATAGAAGAGATGCCACTGAATAATTATTAGTGGCAAGTCATGAGGATAAAGCCAACGAAAGCAGCTGGCGTTTTTAACGTTGATTCGGTCACCATGCTCTCTAATCAGGTAGAACTTTTGAATACAAAAATTGACGGTTTTCTTGGTTCTTCGTAGGTTCACCTAGTAATGCAATGCAATGCAAGTGGAGAGGATTGAGCAATTCAGAATACCCACCCTATGGCCACAACATGGAAAACGAGCAATTAAATTATATGGGTAATAATCCTCGACCTCAAAATAATCCTTATAGTAACACTTACAATGCAGGATGGAGGAACCACCCAAATTTCTCATGGCGAGGCCAAGGGAATCAGAAACCACCACCACTACCTCCAGGCTTCCAACAACAACCTTACCAGCAAGAGAAAAAGTCAAACCTTGAGGAGATGCTAACAAAATTCATCTTGATGTCAGAAACTCATTTTCAGAATACTGAGACAACACTTAAGAATCAACAAGCATCGATCCAAGGGCTCAAAACTTAGATAGACCAGCTCACTAAATTAATATCTGAACGACCAACAGGAAATCTACCTAGTAACATCGAACCAAATCCAAAAGAGCATGTAAAAGCAGTTTCACTAAGGAGTGGGAAGGTATTGCTGAATCGGAAAAGAAGCCACCATAAGAAGTTGAAAGAAGCAAAGGAGATGAGGAAAAATTCGAAAACAATTATAATCCAATGCCAAAGGAATATAAACCGCCAATCCCATATCCAGCAAAGTTGAAGAAAGACTGCATGGATGCACAGTTTGGTAAATTTCTTGAACTTTTTAAACAATTTCACATTAACTTACCTTTTGTTGAATCTATATCGCAGATGCCTATATATGCAAAATTTTTAAAGGAGATTCTAACAAAAAAAAAGGAAGTTTGAAGACCTGTCTACAGTGGAACTTAATGAGGAATGCTCAGCCATACTCCAAAATAAACTGCCAACCAAACTGAAAGATCTAGGAAGTTTTACTATTCCCTGTTTAATTGGTAATCTGAATGTTGATAAGGCGCTAGCTGATTTAGGCGCTAGCATTAATTTGATGCCATATAAAATGTTTAAACAACTTGGTCTTGGGGAACCCAAACCCACTAAGATGAGCATTCAATTAGTTGATAGATCTGTTAAATATCCTAGGGGAATTATAGAGGACGTACTTGTAAAGTAGATAAATTTATATTCCCTGTTGATTTCGTTGTGCTTGACATGGATGAGGATGTTGAAGTGCCTTTAATCTTAGGTCGTCCCTTTTTAGCCATCGCTAGGGTTGTTATTGATGTGGGTGATGGTAAATTGGTACTTAGAATAGGTGACGAAGAGATCATTTTTAAAATTTATAATGCCATGAGATTTTCTAGGGAACAAGATGACTAATGTTATTTTATTGACTCTATTGATCATGCTACTCAAGATTATTTTTAGGAATTCATACATAAGGACACGATGGAACTGTGTCTTACCCAAGGAAAGGGGGTGGACGATGATTCTGAGATAGGAACCAAACTGAAATCTAATGAAACCTCCCCAAAACCAGCGGAATATGAGGGTATTAAGATGAACGATGAACTTAAGCAAAAACCCTTTATTGAAGAACCCCCCAAACTGGAACTTAAACAATTACCGAATCACTTGGAATATGCATTACTTGGAAATAATTCTACATTACCGGTAATTATTGCATCGAACTTACAACCCAATAAGAAAGATAAATTACTCCAAGAAATTAAGAGAGCATAAAAGGGCCATAGCTTGGAAAATTTCTAACATTAAAGGGATCAACCCTTCTTTTTGCACCCACAAAATTTTAATGGAAGATGAATATAAACCATGTGTGCAAGCACAAAGACGACTGAACCCCAACACGAAGGAAGTCACTAACACTGAGGTAGTTAAACTCCTAGATGCTAGAATTATTTATCCTATTTTTGACAGTTCTTGGGTAAGTCCAGTGCAGGTTGTTCCTAATAAGGGAGGCATGACTGTTGTAGCCAACAAGAAGAATGAATTAGTCCCAACAAGGACAGTCACAAGTTGGAGAGTTTGCATTGATTATAGGAAGCTGAATGATGCCACAAGAAAATATCACTTTCCCCTTTCATTCATTAACCAAATATTGGAAAGATTATCAGGGCACATGTACTACTGCTTCTTAGACGGACTCCTTGGTTATTTTCAAATCCCAATAGCTCCTGAAGATCAAGAAAATATGACGTTTACATGTCAATACGGTACGTTTGCTTATCGTAGAATGCCTTTTGGATTATGTAATGCTTCCGCTACTTTTCAGCATTGCATGATGGTCATTTTTTACGAACTCGTAGAAGACATCATGGAGGTATTTATGGATGATTTCTCGGTTTTTGATAACTCTTTCCATCTTTACCTTAAAAATTTAAAATGAGTTTTAATAAGATGTGAGGAAACAAATCTCGTGCTTAACTGTGAAAAATGTCACCTTATGGTTCAAAAAGGTAATGTGTTAGGACATAAAATTTCTAGTAAAGGGATTGAGGTTGATAAAGCTAAAATTGAAGCCATTGAGAAACTGCCTCCCCCTAATTCGGTAAAGGCTATTAGAAGTTTTTTAGGACATGCTGGGTTTTATAGAAGATTTATTAAAGACTTTTCTATTAGCTAAGCCTTTGACTAAATTACTAGAAAAGGATATTCCTTTTAATTTTGATCAGGAATGTTTAGAAGCATTTAATACTTTAAAGGTTAAATTGACTAAAGCTCCAATTATATTTGCACCTTATTGGAATTCACCTTTTGAACTAATGTGCAATGCAAGTGATTTTTGCAGTAGGTGCAGTTTTGGGACAGCGAAGAGATAAGCATTTTCAACCTATCTATTATGCTAGCAAAACTTTGACAGTTGCACAAGAAAACTACACCACCACAGAGTAAGAGCTGCAAGTTGTGGTTTTTGCATTCGATAAATTTAGGCCATATCTAATATTGTTTAAAGTTTTCGTTTATACTGACCATTCTACTCTTCGCTACCTTTTAACTAAGACTGATGTAAAACCTCGACTTATCTGATGGATTTTGTTATTGCAGGAATTTGACTTTGAGATCAAGGATAAGAAAAGAGCTGAAAATCTCGCAGCTGACCACCTTTCCAGGCCTGAAAATTCAGTACCAAAGAGCTAGATGAAGTTGAAATAAATGATTCATTCCCTGAAGAACAATTTTTTGCTATATCTGAATCTGGGGTACCTTGGCTTGCTGAAATTACAAATTTTTTAGTTGCCAACATTATCCCAAAAAGGTTGACACATAAGCAAAAAAAGTGATTCTTTACTGATGTGAAAAATTACTTTTGGGAAGACCCTTTCCTTTTTCATATATGTGCAGATCAAGTCATTAGGCGATGCGTTATAAGGACAGAGGCATTAAAGATCTTGGAACACTACCACTCAGGACCAAGTAGAGGACATTACAATAGGAATAAGACCGTACATAAAATACTTTTTATTGGCCTACTCTATTCAAAGATGCCAACAGGTATGTTACTTATTATGGCAAATGCCAAAGGATAGGTAATATCTCCAAACGTGATGAAATACCTCAGACATATATGCTTTCTTGTGAAATATTTGATGCTTAGGGTATCGACTTCATGAGTCCATTTCCTAGTTCATTTGGGAATAAATACATCTTAGTAGCTGTTGATTATGTGTCTAAATGGGTGGAAACCCAAGTTCTACCTACTAATGATGCTAAAATAGTAGTACGTTTCCTTAAAAAACTTTTCTCTCGATTTGGAACACCTAGAGCAATCATCAACGATAGGGGTACTCATTTTTGTAACGTCCAATTTGAAAAGACCCTCAAGAAATACGAAATTCACCATAGAATAGCTACCCCTTACCACCCTCAAACTAGTGGACAAGTCAAAGTGGCAAATCGAAAGCTTAAACGTATCCTAGAAAAGACGGTGGAATTAAACAGGAAAGATTGGGCAATGAAAGTAGATGATGCTTTATGGGCTTATAGAACTGCTTTTAAGACCTCCATAGGGACATCACCTTACAGACTTATTTATGGAAAAAGTTGTCATCTACCATTTGAGTTAGAACATAAAGCATTTTGGGCTATAAAATTTCTAAACTTTGATCCCAAACTTGCAGGTAAAAATAGGTTGATGCAGTTAAACGAGTTAGATAAGTGGCGAACCAATGCATATGAAAATTCACGACTATACAAGGAAGCAACGAAACGCCGCCACGACGCTCGTTTGAGACAAAATAAACAATTTGAAGTTGGAGATATTGTACTGTTATATAACTCGAGGCTCAAATTATTCCATAGGAAGCTTAAATCACGATGGTTAGGTCCATTCGTAGTCAAAACTATCTTCCCATATGGCACCGTAGAGGTAAGTCACCCATCACAAGGTACTTTCAAAGTAAATGGACATCGTCTCAAACCTTACAACGGTGAGAATTTTAAACTTGATAGAGAGGAGCTAAGGCTCTATGACCCGCCCTAAATTTACCCACAAGGTAGAGTCGAGCTTAGACTCTAAATAAGCGCTTCTTGGGAGGCAACCCAAGCACTAACCTCACTAAATAGGATTTATCTTTTTCTTTATCCGTTCATAGTTTACCTGTAAGAATTTTTTACATTTGATAGGGGTGCACACGCTAGGCACACGGGCGTGCCTAAGGCCGTGCTCACACCACGGGAGGTAGCACGGCCGTGCAATACGGTCGTGTGAAAACAGAGCAAAGTTTTTTCCCAAACACAGGATTCAATAAGTTGCCACGATCGTGCAACATGGTCGTGGGCAAGACTGCCAAAGTAACACGGGGGTGCGACACACCCGTGCCCACCACTCGTGGTCGACGTGTCAAAAGAACACGGGCGTGTGCGAAACCCACGGGCGTTGGAGAAGCGAACCATATCGCACATGGCCGTGCGATACGACCACATGACCCCACGGCCTAGACACACGGGCGTGTCCTCATGCCGTGTAACGATTACTCATTTCACGATAAAAACGGGCAAAACATGAACCACACGGCCGTGTGACACGACTGTGTAAGAACCGTGTGGGACCACATGGTCGTACTTTTTTTTATTTACTTTTATTTCAATTTATTTGGAAACTCATTTTTATTTTATAAACTCGGCTTATCTTTATGATTATAATCGAATTATTCCCTTAATTCCCTTTTACAAGTAGTGCATTCTCAGTTATCCCTCAGAATCATGCCTTTCCTTCAATTTTATCTTCAATTCTCGCTCTCCAATTCAAGGATTTCATCCAAAAATTCAGGAAATTTCACTTCTCTCCCTATATTATGATCTTATATCTATATTTTTTAGTATATCTACCTTTGTACATTGAGGGCAATGTACATCTTAAGTGTGGAGGGATTACTTATATCATGATTAGAAAAATCCCGAATTTTTATTCTCATGTGATCTTCTCATATCATTATTAGAATGAATTTGATTAATTTATGATTTTTATTGACTTGTCTTGAATTAAAACATAGGCATTCATGCATCAATTTTTTAAACTTTAAGGAATTAGAGAATCAAGCATGATAAGTTGATTTTTGAGAATTAAAAATTTTTAGGTTGTTTCCCCAAGTTTAAGTATTATCTTGAATTAAAATTCACAGGTTTAAACATCAAAAAGCCATAATTTTTGTGAAAGCTTGAGCCTTTAGAGCATCTATTTCTTTCATGCTCACTTTTATTGTTGCTTTGAGTGCATCAATATTGAATTGTTATTCTAAAACTTGCTTGATTATGCATGTCAAGACCACACCATTTGATTTGATATGTCAAAATGATAAAGGCACTTAGGTTTAACCCACTCACTCCATAAAAGCCTACCTTCATAATTAACCTTTAGTGAACCCCCTTGAGCCTAACAACCCATTCATTGATCCACCCTCCATATTAACCCATAACCCATTATTGTTGAAATCCCCTATATTAATTTGATCTGTATTTTTGTCGAGATTTAATTTGAATAAATTACTTAACTATGTTTTATGTTTAATAGATAGCTTTTATTATTTGACTTGTTCTTAAAAAATAATAATAATAATAAAATAATAATACATACATACATACATACATACATATATACATACATTCATAGCGATTTTAGTTTTTGAGCTTAAGTGTTTAATTCCATATTCTAAGAAGAAGCTCATATGTATTCAATTGATGATTAGTTATTTTTCTATTAGGTAATTTTTCAATTCAATCTCGATTCTAACCATTTCTTTTAGCTTGTGACCACATCCCCTAACCAAAGTCACATTACAACACTCTAAAGACCTTTTGATTGACGTTTCATCTCAATTTATAGCGGTGGAGATTTGATTTTCATGCAAGCCTATGGTAATAACTTTTCATATTGACTGTTGAGTGCTTTATTTGATGTCCTTAAACACCTCAAGTGATTTGAGTGAATCTTTAGTGAGGATGCTAAACTCTGTGATATTTTGATCAAAGGTGATTACTTAGATGATGGGGGACACCTATGTCTTCGTGATAAAATGCTCAGCTTGGAATGTTTGAAACTTTGATGTACTTTTAGTTGAACTTTCAATGTATAATTACTTATGGATTATTTTGAGATATTATTGATAGGGATTATAAATTGAGAAAAATTTATTTTGATTGTGAGTTGAAGATTTTGCTTGAGGACAAGCAAACGCTTAAGTGTGGGGGTATTTGATAAACCATAATTTATACATATTACTATCCCATGCTTAACACATTTTTTGGATGAATTATCCTCAGATTTGGTGAATTTGATGCTCCTAATCCTTTAATTTCATATTTTATACTTAGAAGAGCATAGGAGGGCAAAAAGAGCGAGAAACGGGCCGAAAACAGATAAAATGGACCCACATGGGAAATCAACACGGCCTGGACTTCCTCACACGGGTAAGCCACACGGTAGTGTCCATTTGGCAGGATCGAAGCACGACTTACACGGGTAGGCTACACGCCCATGCCTATTTAACAACTTGACCATGGTCTGGAGCAATCGCACACGGGCGTGTCCCTGTCGAGCCCAAGTATAGTCCTATTCGGAAAAGGTAACTTTTGAGGGCTCTTAGGCATTCTAAAGCCTATTTAAACACCTGAGGAGGCACTAAAGAAGACACGTGGAGTAGGAAGCAAGGAATTACTCCAAGAAAGCTAATTGATCCATCTCAGAAGCTGGATTATTCATCAAGACTGAAGATCTCCCTTCAATTTCCATTCAGGAGTTTTGGGTTTTCTTTATGTTTTGTATTTATTATTCTTCTGAAATGTTTTCTTTTATAATTATGAACTAAACCCCCTAAATACCTAAGGGGAATGAAACCTAAGATGGATCTTATTATTATCTAAATTGTATGATAATTATGTGTTCTTAATTGTCGTCTTAATATTCTAGGATATTGATTCAAGTTAATGTGCTTATTTAGATAAGCAAAAGTCCCTGTCTAAGAGTAAATTTGTCATAATTAAGAAGAGTTGATTGCACGCCTAGAGATAGGGAGACAAGATTTTGTCGGATTAGGGTGAAACCTAATAAGGGGATCCATAGATCGAGTTAATGCAACACTAAGGCGTCAATTAGAAAGAGATTTCAATTAATCAACCTAGGGTTAGACGTTATTAGTCTCGAGAGAGATAATAATATAACTTAGGGTTTCTACAGATCAAGTCAAATGAATAAATCGTCTGATTCAGAGTCAAATAACAAGTGAAGTCTAGGTGGATTTTTCCTTGGGTATTGTCTTAATCAATCGAATTTTCTAAAAGTATTTTCCCCAATTTTCTTTCTCTGTACCCTTAGTTTAGTTAATTAGTTTAGATAAACAAATCCCTTAATTTTTAGGCTAGATAATAAAAAGAAAGTAATTACTAGTACACTTGGTTCCTTTGGGTTCGACAATTCGGTCTTGCTAAAGCTATACTACTGTTTGATAGGTACACTTGCCTTCATCGTGATAATAGTTAGTTTCAAGAACGATTAATTATAAATTTTTAAAACCTATCACGAATATCATGAATCAAGAATAAATAGAGTGAACTGACTAGGATGTGTGTGGACATCAGTGGTGCTTGTTGGGTTGGAACCGGTGACGAACCCGACGTGACGCCTCTTTTGAACCTACCTACTGGCCCGCTCATTGTTACCTCTTCTGACAAATTTTCCTACTCCTTGGCTCCACCGATAGTAAATATAGCTTGTTAGTGACTCTAAACAAGGGCATGTACTCCAAACAAGTCTTCGTTTCTGATGAGAAAAAAGGGTTCGCGGATGGGTTAGAATTTCATCCTACAATCTCAAATGTCGTTGTACTTCTTGCGACAATCTTGCCAAATTTTTTCATTTTTCTCCCGTAAATCCAAGTTGTCTCGCAACGACAACTAAATTTGTTGCCTACACCTGAACTGTCGCATCACTCAATCTAATCTGTGTATTTTCACCATCATGTAAACGATCAACAACACATTTGTGTCCCACATAATCCGATTGGCCAAAAATTTCAGCAGGACGCATTCTATAATATTTGGGTTAGCATATGACATCCATTCAAACTGCAATGCACAATTGTAAAGTCTATTATGTATGGAATTTTATGTTACAAATCATTACGCAATTATTATAGGTTTAGGGTAAATAAGTAACTAATCTTGGCTTCCAAGAGCTGATCTAACAACAGTCGAATATCTTTGAGCTGCTCGGGTAGTCTCATGTAACTCAGCCTATGGTTCCACCAATACAAGTGATATGTTAATTCAAACATATAATAAATAAACATTTACTATACAAACTACATATTTATTAAGAAATTATTTTTACCTTGTCACCAATGGAAACATATATGGGTTGTTCACTCGGGGACATAGAAATGGCAGTTGCCACTAGGTCCATGATTGTAGTAAGAGCAGGCAAACACCGATTGACATCTTATCTGGTTCTGTCACCCAACAGAACTCCCAATATAATGTGGTTAACACGACTAATCCCCAACTCATTCGTCCGCTTTCTTTAAAGTGGACTAGTTGTAGTGGCCACCTTATATGTACCAAATTTTAAGAGTTATCGAGTATTAAAATGCCTCCGATTAACCTCAAGATGAATGCTCAAGCGTATTGTTCTTTAATGACACCGTGTGTGTTCATAGGAAGCTCTTTGAAATTGTTTTCTAACCACTTCATATCTATCCGGCCACTGTAAAACTTATTTAGCACCTTATTCAAAAATGTCTCGCAAAGGTCCTCTTTACCGAGAATGACTTCTGACCCCGTGACGACTAGCTCATCCACTGATAAATCAAGTTGTAAATCTACATCTTCGAGTGTGATTGTACACTCGCCACATGGAAGATGGAAAGTGTATGTCTCAGGCCTCCAACTTTCCACCAATGCGCTGATAAGTGTAGGATTGAGTTTACAGCCTCCGAGCATACGAGACGCATGCAAGAATCCTACACCTTACAAGTAACCAGAAATTTCAATGATTAGGCCCTTTGACAAATTATGTATGAACCCCTTCAAAACACGAACATCCGCCTATTTATATCGAAAAAATAATTAAAAAATATTAAAAAAATAAAATACTTTAGAATTAACTCAATTGAAAATAACAAAATTTAAAATTTCGTCTTACCATTATCGCTAGAGCGGCAGAAATGTGCTTGTCATCGAAATGAATCAGAAAAGTTGTCATTCGTGAAAACTTAATCAAAATAAATAATATACGAAATAATTAAATAAATCTACAATATTTTTAAACAAGCATATCGAGAAATTTAGAACTAAACTTGAGAAAATTAAGAGAGTTGAAAGTTTAAAAAGAATTGAGAGAGTTGGATCTGAGTGAAAAGAATGAAAAATGACCTGGTATTTATAGAAAAAAAAATTATCGTTAGGGCCCTTCAAAAATTTTACTGTTGCCAACGTTCAAAAAAATAATCGTTGCACACTCTCTCTAAAAGCAACTTATTTCTCAAAATTTTAAAAAAATGCCCTAAAGGTCAAATAAAAAAATTGGCATATAAAGCTAATCTAGCCTAGGATTTATTTAATAATATACCACTCACGATGAGAATGAAAAAAGAATTATATAAAAAATGTATTTATAAAATTAGTATAATAAAAAAAATTACTTGAAATAGTAAACCTCATGTCTTAAGTTCAAATATAATCATATGTATTTTTATATTTTAAATAAAATATAAAATAACAAAAATAATCTCAAATAATGTTTGTTATTTAAAAATAGTAACAGATTTTTTTTTATAATTTTTAAATTGAGTTAGGACCGAACTGATGGGTGACAGCAACTCAATCAACCCTTTAAATAATAGCATAGATATATATGTTTCAAAGATTATTATATAGGGTAAATACATAAATGGTCACACGACTATTATTAAGTTTTTTGTGAGATCACTCAACTTTAAAAAATTACAAAATGATAATTCAAGTTATTATTTTTGTGTTTTTTAGTCCATTTATGTTAAATCACTTGCACCCCACATCGGATTTTAAAATTTTAAAATTTTTGACACATAAATATTCATATAATTTATGGAAATAAAAACTAAATAAAATAATAACCAACCCATCACAAAAATAATTAAACCATATAATTAGTTTAAAACCGTAAACAGTAAACGCCAAAAATTTCATTCCATTCTCAAAATTCATTCAATTATAACATGCCATTGGCAAATGCTGGGGTTAGATTGAGGTTTACTGATAACAACAACTCCCATTTCTTGCCTATAAATTCATTTCTTTTATCACCATTTCACTTGATTCATAACTCAAACAAAAAATTACATTTTCTTTTAATAAAAAAATGTCAGGACAAAATACTGCTCAGAATTTTGCAAACAATGTTAAAATAACTGGTCAAGCTCAGGTAAATAATTCAATTCTTTGTTTTTTCTTAATTTAAAAAATTATTGTTAATTAAACATAATGGGTCATTTTTATATATGAAAAATTAATGAATGGTAGTGCAATATCTTTCATCCCCTTCAACACTTACCCAGGGAGGAGATGATGAAGCAGGGCTCTTAATTATTGTTTTAAGCTTTGTTTTGTCTGATATGGGTGTTTCAGCTCTCCCTTTTCTGGTAAGTGGTGTAATTCTCTTCTATTTTCGGAAGAATAATATAAATTTTTGCCGAGAAAAAAAAAAGAGAATAAGTATATAAATTAAATATCTAGTTTCAACCTATTTTAAGGACCAAAATTAAAATTTGACAATTGTCTTATATTGTAAAAAAATGTTACTCAAGCCTAAAAAAATAGGAAGCTACTGTTAGTCCCTAAAACTCTTATAGTATTCAAATTATATAACCATAAAATATTTTAATCGAAAAGTTAAATATATTAATTATTTGGATTAATTAATAATATTAAAAAAATATAATGACTAAATTATATTATAAATTAAATTATATAGATTAAATATCAAATTTAAACATAATAGAGTTATCAAAACTAAAATATAACTATTTCTCTAAAAATGTAAATATATATAGAGAGAGGGGGAGGATAAATGAGGACATATTGCACAAGGAGAACCTAATGGACACCACCTTTATATATATATATAGGTATATAGATATTTTAAATAAAAGTATCCTTTTCGTAATAAGTATCATAAAAGTAATAAATCGTGATATATATATATAAAGAAGGTAAATACCCTCATATAATATTGTTACATTGTAAATGTAATAGGGTTTTACTAATTTTACAATTAAGTTGAGACTCAATTAATAAATGATATCAACTTAAACAAATACATTATAATAGATAATAAATAAATAAAAATTCTCATTTCACATAACAATTTAATAACACTAAATAAAATGGGCTAATAGCATAAACTTTACTTAAGACCCAAAGGTTTTGGGGTGGTAAAGAGTGAATCTAGGCTGGAGTTTATTATTAGGTAGCTTAGCTTTACTTTGGGTTTGGGTCACACTTTGGGCCATTCCTGCATTTCTTTTTCTTAATCTTTTATATTTTTCAACTAATTATAAAATTTATCCTTTTACGTTTCATAATCTTTCTATAATTTTAATATTAAATTATTAAAAATCCACATAATGACACCCTTGTCTATAAATATAACATACATTCTTAGATATTTACAATTTGACATAGACTTGGGCCTAAGCTTTAGTCCTTTTAGGAGAATTGACGAGCCCACTGATATCAAATTTGACTGAAAGTTTATACATACATTGGCGGGTGAACTTTTGGTATAAGTCATAAAAAGTCCCTATACTATAGGGTGATGAGCAATTTAATTTCTTTCAAAACAATTTGTTAAATAAAGGATATTTGAAGCCACATTAATTATTTTTTTAATTCATGTTCATTTAAATAACTAAAGAAATTTGAAATATATAAAAGTTAGAATAAACAAATAAATAATTCAAAGAAATCTTAAAATCCAAAAAAAAAACTTCCAAAAAAATTAGAACATTAAAAAATTTTAAAAAATGAAATAAAAAATATAACATTAGAAAACTTTAAAACTTTATATAAAATTTCAAAATCTAAACATTTATATTTTTTATATAATTATTTCTCATAGATATCTTGAAGAAAATCAGTATAAAATATTTTTCCCAATTAATATTTAGTTTGAAATGTTATTTTTTATGAATAATCCGTTAATAATAACTTTTGATGAACTGTTTTGTTGAAAATATTAAAATTTAGAAGTGATATACGAAGAAAAAATTTCAGAAAACTATTTTTATTTTCTAGAATTTTTTGTTTCTTTCAAAATTGGAATTTTTAAATAAATTTCCAGTTTTTTTTTATAATTTTTTTATCCTCCTTAGATTCAAACTTATATAGTTTTTTTCAAATTTTTTTTAAAAATTCAAGCCTTTGAAAATTATCATTTTATAATTATTTAGAATTTCTTAGAATTATTACAACTTTTCGAAACTTTGGAAACATTTTATTATATTTTTAGTTTTAAGTATTTTAAAAAAAATAATATAATATATATATATTTCTTTTCAATTTTATGAAGTTTTTAATTTTCAGTCAATGGTAGAAGAACATGTGTCTGTCTTGAAATAAGTTATGACATCTTCAATTGTTTTTATTTGTTCCCATTTGAATATGACATGAACTAAATTACCCTATTTATTTTAAGAATGAATAAATTGCTCATAACCCTATGGCACGAGTATCAGTAGTTTACAATGCTAATAATCTCAAATTGCTAATAAATATATAGTATAAAGAAATTTAAATATAATTTGAGTAATTAAGCTAAGTGTCAAATTCACCATGTAAGGTGGACTTGTCTATTAGTGTGTGTATAGTCAAAAATAGTAGTTGGAGCCAACAAGTGTTAAGTATAATGGTAAGGTATAATGCACTCCCAATGAGAAAATGAGTTTGAGTCTTGGATATGACATTGTTGAGATGGTCACAAACCCCAAACATAAATTATAAAATAGACATAGAAGATATCATGAAAATGGGCACTTAGGCTTAAGTTTGATAGTGTAATTTTCTTATATATTTATTATTTTTATTTTTTGAATTAATTATAATAATTTTTTTATCAAATTTCTGTCTAAATAAATATATTGAAATAAGAGAACTGTTCTAGAAAGTTTTAGAAATGTAGAAATATATATATATGTATATATGTAATGGAAAAGTGTTGTAGAAAAACACATTTTCGCTAAAAGATATGTACCAAGGGGCATATACTTTAAGGTGTAACTATTCATTTCCTATATAAGACTTGGTTCTTTTTGTCATTTTCACTACTCTGATTTGTTGTTTATGACTTAGTTGTATCATGTAGGCATAATTAAAAGCTTTAAGGAAAGTGATTTCACACTTCAAAGTCTTATTCTTATTTCTTTATTATAACTTTCTTCACATTATTTTTCTTACAATTTTAAGGCTTTTAATTACCATTTCTTACAATCATCATGGAGATTGAATTTACTTCAAGTCTAAAAGTTTATCAAGATATTATCAAGTTATATAGGTTAAAGAGGATCAATTACACAAGATTGAAAGATAAGACGGTGTTTTTGTTAACTATGTTAAAAATTTATTATGTTCTTTATTCAAATCTTTAGCCATTACCAAAAGCAACGCTTATAAATTCTGATGCTATAGTAAAAGAAAAATGCAAATGCCAAGAAGATGAGTGTATTTTGCATTTTCTGTGGATAAATTTTAAATTCATTCACATATCAACTATATGATCTTCACAGAAATATGACTTCACCAAGAGAAATCTAGATCACTTTTGAGAATTTTTTATAAAAATGAGAAGAAAGGCGCAAATAAGTTTCTTACTTTAAATACTTCGAATTTAACATTTTTGATGTAAAACCTATCATTGACTAAGTGCATGAGTTGACAATTCTAGCTTTTAAGTGGGAGCTTGATTCAAGTTCCTAATTCAGTTCAAGTGGGAGCAATTTTATCCAAATTGCCTCCTTCTTAGAATGGGTATAGGAAAAGGATATTGTGTTCTCTAGAATCCTATACAATTCAAGATTTCGTAAACCACTTGCAAATTAAGGCTAAAAACCACACTAAGGATGCACTTATTCTTGGTTTTAATGTAAACTTTGATAGTGAAAAGAATTCTTGAAATGGCCTAAAAAGGTCTTGAGTTTAGAAGAAAGACTTCAATCAGACTAAGGAAAGAAAGGCTAATAAAATGTGTTTCCATCGTAGAATGAAAGGACTTTTCATCAAAGCCTATAGATTCAAAAATTCTAGAAATAAGACTAATGGTTCTATAAGCACAAATACAATAAATATTGATGAACAAGATGTGAAGGAGCTTATTACGATGGTGATTGAAATGCAAAATGACATGGTAATTGAAGTTCATATGGTTACTATAACAAAGTCTACTGAGGGTGGTTGGATTCTAGGGCTACTATTCATGTATGCAATAATAAAGAACAATTCAAGATGTATACAAAATGTGAGAAACTAGAAGAGATCCTAATGGGGAACAATAATGTAAAAAGTCCTTGGCAAAGGAACCATTGGACTGAAATTTACTTTTAAACAAAAGTTAAATTTACTTAATGTATTCCTTGTTCTCAATTTTAGAAAAAAAAATCATGTATATGCATATCTACTTTGCAAAAATGGATTCAAATTTGTATAACTGTTGGTAAGGTGATAGTTTTAAAAAATTATGTATTTGTTGAGAAAGGTTACTTATGTGATAGCAACAAATTAGCCTCCAATCCATAGTTTTCACTCATTGATAATCATGGTAGAGAAAGGACTAACAATAAACTAGCCTCCAATCCATAATTTCCACTTCTTGATCATCATGGTAGAGAAAAGACTAACAATAACAAAGTTCAACAAGTTTACACCCTGCCATGCCAAATTGGTTGAGTAAGGACAATGAGAATTAGTCAATCCCCATTCACTCTTAAGCCCTAAGTTAGCCTCCAAGTAAGGTATAATACCAAGTATCTCATTCGTTCTCATCCTTAGACGAAAGGATGTTCTAAGTAAGGTATAATATTGGAAGTTGATAACATTCTACTCATTAGGAATGAAGTAGGGACATGTCATCAATTATATTAATGCTTATGCAATAGTTTAGTATGAAAAAGGGCGACGCCAAAAATAATTTGGAGGGGCAAATCTTTTATAAGAACTAAAATACAATTTCATCTTTGTATTGGCACATATCTTTATAGTTTTCATAAGAACTAAATCAAAATTTTATCATTTTTTGTGGGATAAACTATAATTTTACCATATATTAATCTAAAATATTATTAATTTTTAGGGGTTTAAAGAGAAAATTTTCCATTTTAATGGGCCAGAGCCCTTGCTTGCCCTTGCCTTCGCCTTTGCTACTAAGGACTTAAGGAAAGTTAATCATGTTTTAAGTGTTCGATTACTTAAAACATCAAAAGAACATAACGGTCTTATCCTAAGCTTCATACCTTGAAAAAGTTGCGGAAACATTTGTAATGCATGTTACTTAGAAGGTAACTAAACCTTCTATAATAGGCTAGCATCTTTCTCTAGAAGATTGTCCTAAGACAAAGGAAGAAAAAAGGCGTATGAGTAAGGCTATGGGAAACCTTATGTCCATGATGCTATTTGTTACTTAGTGGAATATTGAATTGATTTGAAGCACTTTATGGTCCAAAGTAATACAAATTCGTGGAATACATACTCTAGTATCTTCAGAGAATGAGGGATAATATGTTGGTATATTCTGGAGGGAACCAATACTCATTAAATATACATGTTTCGACTTTTAGACTTGTAGTGATTCAAGGAAATCAATATCAAACAAGAAATTTGTGGAGGAATATCAATTAGTTATTCACTATTTGATTTCATAAAATGAAACCTAATAAGAGGATAAAGATATTGTAAATTAAAGGATTAAATATGAATTCTAATGAAATAATTGATGGTATTAGAATAAGGACTTATATAAATTATTTAAATTATAATGGTGCTAGTGGGAATGGTAACAAACTAATATTATGCATATGAGGACAACACAATGATTACCTTTACTAGAAACCTTTGTAACACAAGTTAGAAGGTTTGGGATACAAAATATGATTCACTTAGACCACTAAGGCAAGTGAAAAATTGTTTGGTATTTGCGTTTTAAGTATTGTAATTTTATTAGATTTAATAAATTTCTAAAATGATCAAACGAATTATTCAAGGAAATATATACATATCATATGTTTTTTCTTGTATCTATGATGGTTTGTCCTAAATGGTTTTGCATGTATAAACAAATTATATAAGTAAACATGTCTCATTAATTACCTATGTTAAACTAATAAGAAGTAGCACCAAAAGTACTAATAAGAAGACAACTTTTATTGGTAATCCAAAACCAGGTCCATTCTCCATGAAATCATGGTTAACAAGTGAATATTAATGTTAGCACTATTATGTTGTCTTAAGTCGAAAAGAAGGAGACAGATTGCTGTGGTTATTGAAGCAGGGTTGACTCTCAAGTAGAGACATGGATGTGTTAGTTTGGACTGACAACACATTGCAAGATTAATTCACATGAAACATTTATTGTGTGTTCACCTTAGTCCAAAGTAAGTAAATGGTTAAAAGTGTTTGATTTATATGCTTTGTTGTATTAGTGACTAAAGTGTCTCAGTTGTAATTCGGTACATTGAGTATATAACCCGTACATAATGTAACTTTGCTCATAGATACATAATTATAGATTTTACCAAGAGTTAAGAGTATCCTCTTAAAAATATTATATGGTTGAAGTAAATACGTGGTTGTCGGTCATGTTAGATTGACTAATATCATCCATCCATTGGTGGATGATATTATATAATAGAACTTTATGAAAAAGTTATCAATGTTAATGAACAGATAAAACCTAAAAGGATCACTGGTGTCATATAAGGGTTGCACACATTTGATGAGGTTATTGAACAAAGTTTTGCTTGTTAACATTTATAATGGTATATAATTAAGAGTTCAACATCAAGACTAATAACTATGTAACTCATAGATGTAGAGTTGAAATTCAATTACCTAACTTATAATTTAAATTGATTTAATAAATGAATATAGTTATGAGTTATATTCGTAATAAAATTTTAAAAAAATTATGCAAAAAGATACTTGAATCGAAAATTATCTAAATCTCATATCAACTAAACTAAAAAAAAATCCTACTTGAAAAAGGAATTTGGACCTTGAAGAACCTCACCCGACTCATCTTGTCACCTCTCTCATATATATTTATGTATATAGCTAAAAAATGGGTTTTGGTTGAACATAGTCAACAAATACGTGCTCAAGGTGATAATAAATATGAAACAATTAATTAGTTTGAGGCATGCAAGCCTCAATATTGTAGCCATTGTGCTTGTAAAAATGTCCACAACGGCCTATGAAAGTTTAGAGGCAGCTCCCATCTCTCTAATTATGAGAATTAGACTGACCGACACTCCCTCATTAAGCATTAAAATATAAACGAGCAGCTCGGGAAAGGCTGAGAATTATAGGATCATGCGCAATGCAAAACCGCACGCGCACTGACTCACTGCACTGCCCGCGGCCCAAGGTGGCCAGACGCCCAGGCCCCCGCCGAGGCTCCTCTTCCCCGTTACCGCAAATGAAAAAAAGGCAAAAGTTACAGGTTTTAATCGTATATGATTTTTTTAAAAGATTTTCTAGCTTTAAATTTTCATATTAGATTTCTATTATTCTAAAATAAAGAATGTTATTTCAAAACTTATTTTTTCTTGAGAAATACCGAATTCTTTGCATTCAACCCAAAAAACACCAACTTATATAGATACACATATATATGTGTTTTATGCTTCTGAATCACTCAATATTCTCGATGAATGTCTTTTTTATTTTTTTTTCTCCCCTTTACACTCTTTCTCCTTGGATCTCTCCTTCCAACACCTTTCCATCATTCACTTTCTGTCCTTGATTTAACGATTTGCATTTCTTAACTATTATTTCTTGTTTGTCTCTAATATTTAACCTTCTTAGGACAGGTTCGGCAGCATGTCCATATTCAGACAATGATCATGTTCTTGGCTGCCATTAATGGAACCCAATTTGTATTATTTATTAATTTCAAGCCATTCCAATTTCCACAAGACTTGCCATGCTTAAAAGTGGACTACTAGGTTTCATAAAATATTAGTTTGAAGAATATAATATTACTTCCTTTTGCCTCCAACTTAACACTTCAAAACCCTTCCCAAAACAAAACTATATTTTTTATTATAATAAAAAATACCGTAGTTGAGAATGACAAAGGGTACGAATATTGCCACTCAAACATTTAAAAAATAATGTACCAAAAAAATAAAATAATATCGTAATTTGAGAATAAATGAATTTTTTAAATAAAAAAATCCTAGTTTAAGAATAATAAAGGAATTATTATAAGGTAAATTGTCAAAATAGTCACTTTTGTTTGCCTCATGTTACATTTTAGTTATTTATATTTGAAATATTACGTTTTAATCATTTATGTTATTGTGTAGTAACATTTTAGTTACTGAGCCGTTAACTGCCGTTAATGGTGTAACGATACGCTGATGTGGCACGTTAAATCATCATTTCAAACAAAAATTTTAGGTTAAATTCTACAATTGGTCCTTATATTTTTTTTCATTTTAAGCAATTTATTTTTTTCTTTTATCTTCTTTTAACTCTACTTTTTTTTCTCTGTCTTCCATTTGTTAAAATTAGTCCACAAGCTCGTCTTACTCAAATAAATTAAATTATTTTAAAAAAATAAAAGTATAAGGACTAATTTTAACAAATGGAAAATATAGAAAAAAATACGTTAAAAGAAATGGAGAAGGGAGGAAAACAGGGGCAGAATCAAAAGAGAACGGAAAACAAAGAAAAAAAAGAAAGTTAAAAGAACATAAAAGAAAAAAAATTAAATTGCTTAAAACGAAAAAAATATGGGGGCGATTGTATTAATTAACCTAAAATTTTTGTTTGAAATGATGATTTAACGTGTCACATCAACTTATCGTTATACCGTTAACGACAATTAACAACTCAATAACTAAAATGTTACAACGTGATAGCATAAGTGACTAAAACATAGTATTTCAAACATAAGTGACTAAAATGTAACCTGAAGTAAAAAAAAAAGTGACTATTTTAATAATATACTATTATTATATATATATATTTTATATAATACCTAGAACTACCCATAGCTCCTCTCAACTCATAAGTAGGAATATAATGCGTTTCAGCACACTCGAACTCATGTCCTCCTGTATTGACAATAATACTTATGCCAATCGAATTAAAGACTCAATCTACTAATCCAACTAAATTTTGAATTCAATATATGTATATTATTTAAGATAATTGGATAGATCTAAGTTGTATAATATAAGGTAAACTATCCTTTTAAACTTGTACTACTCAAATTATTATGCATGCCAAACAAACAGTACCAATTTCTTAAATACCAAGAAATCGCCTCAAATATAGACTAAAATAAGTGTTTCATATATACGAATTTCTGATGTAGTAAAATAAAATTGTTCAGTTATTTTCTCAAAGTAAAAATTTTGAACCGCGATAAAAATAATATTTCTCAATTTATTTATATCTACTGTAAGTAGATAGATAAATATATTAGTAGAAGAAAATTATTTATATTAGTGTAAAATTAAAATAATATTAGATATTTGTTGATTGAGTTTTAATTCAATTGGTATAAGTGTTGTCAATATAAGAGAACATGAGTTCGAATGCACAGAAACGTATTATCCTCCTATTTTTAGATTAGGAGGGATTATGGGTAGTTTTAATCATAACCTATAATGAGATTGTTAAATAATAATAATAATAATAATAATAATAATAATAATAATACACTTCTATAACATCTTTATTATTAAAATTTTAATAATTCATATTTAAATTCAACAATAATTGCATTTGTTGTGTATGTAATGTTTCCAATTAATTTAATATTTTTATCATTTAGTTAAAAGTATTATTTTATCAATATATATTTAAGGGTCAAAGTTTATAATATCAAATAAAGAGTTATATTTTTTTCCAATTTACTTAAAAGTTGGTCATAGAATATTAGAACATGGAAATTCAAATTGTTAATATATTATATAAAAATTAGGGTAAAATATACAAATGCTCACTTAACTACGCTTGTTTCCTATTTTGGTTATCCAACTTTAAATATTTTTAATTTAGGCACCAACGTTTGAATTTGTTCATATTTTAGTCACCCAAAAGTCTTTGTCTAACTAGTATAATAGCACATTTAGTCCTCAATACTTACATTTTCTATCTTTCACCCTAATTGTAGATAATTCAATAAATTTATCCCTTCACATTTACAAGTTCTATCAATTTGATCCTCAAACTTCCTAACCAAAGTTTTCAACTTTTAAAATAAAGGCATTTCACATCTATAAATTTGTAAAACCTCAAAAGAAAAAAATTTCTCTCAACTAATGAGCCATTTTCCGAGTCAATTCCTGATACTAATGAGTTTATCTTGAAACTTTATTTCCCTTTTTTTTCATTAGTTTTCTTCTAAATATAATATTTTATAACCTTTTGATTGATAAAATTTTGACTAAAAGAAATTGAAAAACCTTGAAGAAAAATATTTTAGATTTACTGTTGTTGTTAACAGTATGATATTTCCTTCAAGGTACATAGAAATAGTCCTCGAAGTTAGTCCTTGAAATTGAAAATTAAATCCAGAGTTTGAAAATATAGCTTTGAAAAATTTAATTGTTCGATCAATAATTATACAAGAAGAATTATGAACATTTAATTTTTCATAAGAAAAAAATGTGAAAGAATTAATAGAATTTTCTTTTGTTACATTGATAATGAATTTTTAATTTTTTTAAAACTGATTAAGAAATTATTATATGTTCAATTAAATTTTAATTATTTATTTAATTTTTAAATCCACGATAAGTAATACATATTACTAATAATTTGATTTAGTGTCTAATCATTTATCAAATTAATTAAAAACTAAAATTATGCTAGTTAGAGTGAAAATGTTTTTTTTAAATATTAAATTATTTATATAATTCTATTATATATTATATTTTTAAAAATTTTGTTTTCTATTATTTTTAATAATGTTTAGTTAACTTCTAACACTACTTCTTAAAAATATAAACAAAAAGAATTATGTACTAAATTGGATAATTTTAATAATAAATAAAACATTTAATATATGTGGAATGTCTCTGTTTTAAAAGTTGAAAGCTTCAGTTAGGAAGTTTGAGGAACAAAATTGATAGAATTTATAATTGTGAAGGGTTAAATTTATTGACCTATTTAGAATTAGGATTAAATTGATAGAATATGCAAGTATTGAGGACTAAATGTGTAATTATAGCAATTAAAAAAGGACTTTCCATTATCAATTTAATGACGGATTACCAAAATAGGAACAAATTCAAACACTAGTGCCTAAATTAAAAAATTTTTAAAATTAAGTAACCAAAACAAGAACATAAAACATAGTTGCATGAACATTTGTATAGTTTACCTTAAAAATTATAAATATGCATATATTAATTTTAGTGAATCCTTCCCTTCACGTTTTTTTTCCATTGACTTCTCTTTTGTAACAAATTAAATTATATTTATAATTAGGGTGAATATTTTGCAGTGTAATTTTTTTATTATTTTATAAGTAGTTTTAAAAAATTGATATATGTCTCTTTTTTTTTAAATATTTTTTTGATACTTTATCATATTCTTATAGAATATTTGTCAACACTCTAACCCTACTCACTAAGTCTAAAAACTCTACTAACATTGTATCAAATAATTTCCAATGTAATAATTCATAAAATATTAATGAAAACTAGAAAGTAAAAAGAATAGAAGCAACCATTGATTGAACCATCTGATCCCCCAAGGCCCAGGCTTTCTATATAATTTTTAAAAGGAATAGTATTTGATACAATGCTAAGATAGAGTTTTTAGACGCCACAAGTAGGATTAAGCAAGTGTCTTGTAGAGTTATAGTGAAATATTAAAAAACAAATATTTAAAAAAAAACACAAGCTGCTTGTTAAATAAAAAAAGTGACAGTATACGAAAAGTTAACTTTTTTTAAAATACTTTTTTTATATCCACATGTGCCCTCATCCGTTTTAGGGTCTGAATATAATTCTATTCAGGCCGAAATGATATTGAGGTAAAACCCTCCCCACAATAACGATTCCAAAATTCAAACTTAATCTAAATACTTTTTATTAGAGACAATTGTATTCATATATATAATTTTTTTAATGTAAAAAAATATATTTTTTGAATTTCTAAATAAAATATGTTTTATGAAATAGTGAAAAGGGAATATCATTTTATTTACTATTTATTATTTTTTGATACAATATTGGGTAGGATATGGGGTCTCATAGCTTAAATTCTTGTCAAATAGATGCTTGACAAAACCTTTAACCACCATTCTATATATCGTATTATTTTGATTCATAATACTGAATTCAACTTTAATTTTGATAGATATTATATTTGAAGAAAAATTAGAGTTATGTAATTATAGAAACTTAAATTTTAAGATGAAATGGATCCAATTTGAATGACTTGTTACTCAAATTCAAATGTGAGTGTTGAATATAAGTATTTGTCTCACACATAAGTGTAGAGTTGTTTGTAGGTTGAGTCAATTTACTTTGCCCAAAAAGTCTATTTTACTGTTTAAAAATTAATAAAATATTAAAAATATTTTTAATTGATATTTTATAATTAAATTTCAATTTTAAAAATATTTTTTATGATTTAAATTGAATTTTGAACGATCCAAAATGAGATATAAATCCTTATTGAAGTTCAAATCAAAGCTCAACTCAAATTGGACCAAATTGATAAAATCAGGTGGGCTACTCGACCTTTAGACAGTTGTACACAATTATGATCAAATTTTATGTTATTTTAAATTTTTAAAGTGTAAATATTATTGAAAATGAGAAGACAATCACAAAACCTGAACGTGAAAAACATAAAACCGACATGAATAACATTAAAAGAAAAAAACAGTGATTCAAAACTATACTTTCATACTCATAAGTGAGACACGATAATTGAAGACAAATACATTAAAAGAATAATAATAATAATAAAAGAGAGTATATAATAGTTTTGTTGGTGATACGGGAATTTATGATAAAACATAACAGAAGAGCCTTAGGTGAAGAAAACAATAAAATGTTTTTCAGAAACTGCAGTTTCTGCACTGAAAATTGACAATTCATTCAATCATTTTAAGCAAAGATGGCATTTAAGTACAAACTCGCAGTAAGTAATGGATGCACTTACCGTTGATGTAGCATAGGGATGGTAACAGGTACAAAATCAGACATTTGTGTGAATATTTGATTTGCTTTTAATAATGATATTTATGTTAGATTTATTTGAATATTTAAATTTTTTATTATTTTTAAAATAATTGACCTATTAAATTCTAATATTTAATAAATTCGATGACTAATGATAATGTTATTTTTTATAGAAAAGATAATTTATTGTTTTTTATATTCAAATTTAGATGTTAATTTTTGAATTTAGTACAGAAAATAAAGAAATCCAAAATTTAAAATAATTATCCATTAATTTTATATTCAAATTTAGATAATAATATAAAAAATAAAAGAAATCAAAATTTAAAATAATTATCTAGATTGACAAAGAAGAGAGAGAATAGCCTTCTTATCATTGTACAAAACTGGAAATATACAAGTCATTAGTGTAGCGACGTAAAAAACTTTTTAGTTTCGCTTGGTCACTAATTGTGGCGATTTATTAAACATTTAAAAACCAACTTTCGATTTTATTAGCAAAGGGAGTCGCCACCGATCCTTTTTTATAGGTGTGATCGGACACCTAATAAAATTATTTTAAAACAAAAAGAAGGCCAAATTTAGGTCTACGTGAAAGTCCAGAGAAAAATTGGGGTTCGGGAGTCAGTTACGTGCGAGGAAGGTATTAGCATCCTCGCGACGCCCAAAATTGGTATCTCATAAACATGTGTTGACTTGATTTTCAAAAATACGAGTTCAATATAATATTTAATCGTGATTCGATTGAAAAATGAGAATTTTTAGTTTTTGATTTTTTTTAGAAAGGGTGTCCCGTTTTTTAACACAAGCCGACGAATTTCACCCAACATAGCGATGAAATCGATGGCTTAATATTAAATCGGTACATTGCCTTATTTTTGAAATTAATTAAAACATGAGAAAAAATATTCCTAAAGTGAGAAATTAAAAATAGATAAAGAACGCAAAAAATGATATCATTAATGAAAAATATTAATATGGAATACTAGAATATTAGAATAACAATAATAATGATATTTACAAAATAAAAACAAATCATGTACTAATAATAAAATAGGAAAAATGATATATTTAGTAATAATAATATAAAATAATAATATGTACATAAAAATACATATATATATGCATATAATAAAAGTATGTAATAATAATAATAATATCTACAATAAAAGAAAATATTAGGAAACGTACATAAAAAATTTACAACAATAATATAAAATAATGATATGTACAAAAATATATATATACATATGTACATAAAATATACACTAATATAATAATAGTTATAATAATACTAGCAATAGTAATAATTTGTAATAATAATATATACACAATATGGTATTTAAAATATATATATGTATATATAATAGTATTTAAGAATATATACATAAGAAATATATAACTAATGGCATTAAAAAAATATATACATAATATATATAAAATACCTGAAAAAAAAGAAGGGGGAAAGAAGAGAGAAGGGAGGGGGGAAAGGAAATCCGGCCAAGAGGGGGCCGGTCACTTGTCGATCGTCGACCGTCGACCGTCGCCCGTCGCCGGCCACCGCCCACGGTGGCTGGAAAAGATAAATTTTTTTTTAACAATATATGTATATATAAAGAAAGAAAAAAAACAACACAAAAAAAATAAAAAAAAAGATTCGAAAGAAGAGGAAAAAAGAAACAGATGCAACCTTTTTATTGATGTTTCTTTTGTGTTCAAAATTTGAAGGGATTTTTGTGTTTGTCTCATTTTTCAATCTTTGTAAAAAATCCCCCCTCTCCCTTACATGATTTTTGAATGGCTTTTTATAGTCATCTTTTACATGATTTTCTATTATTTCTTTTTCTATTTTGTAGGTGGTGGTGGTAGACAATGGATATCAAAAATGGGAGGGAAAATGGGACAAGTGGGAAAGTGGCTAGGTGGCTAAGGTTTCTTGGTTTTTTTTGGGGGGGTTAGGTTTTTCTTTTTTTTTTGGGGTTAGGTTTTTCTTTTTTTTTTGGGTTAGGTTTTTTCTTTTTTTTTGGTTAAGTTTTTTTTTGGGAGGGCTTAATAGGCTTTTGAATTGGGTTTAATATTTGGGTTTTGTAATGGGTTTAGGTAGATGTAAATGGGTCATGGGTTAAGGGTTTTAGTGGGTTTAGAGGTTTGGTTGGATTTGATATAATCGGGTCCGGGCAATTTGGGCTTCTACAGCTGCCCCTCTTTGCTCATTGTCGTGCAACGATAATAGAGCAAAGACTTTCAAGGAAGACCAAACTTGCCAGGTCTTGCTAGGTCTTGACTTGCTTTGGAACTCTTCTTGTTTAGTTAGTCCCTTTTCAGTCCACCGCATCTTGTAGCTTTGGTTCAATCCACTGCAAATTCGGAGATATGCCTTGTAGTTTCAATCTGTTCCAATGTAACTTTAAGGATATGAGATTTGTGGCTTTGATCCGCTTCACTGTAACTTCAGAAAGATAAGATCTACAACTTCAATATGCTCTTCTATCGCTTCAATGAGATAAGGTTTTGGTCTTCTCTTCTGCCACTTTAGAAAGGCAAGATCTGATACCCTCGATCAACTCCACTGCAACTTTAAGGAGACAGAATCTGACGTCTTCAATCAGCTTCAATCTTTATTCTCTACTCGGCATGTGATCCTGAGCTCAACTTATTTTTCGCAATATGAATTGACTCTCTAAAAACAGACGTTAAAAACAGAAATTGAAAATAGCTCAGCGTGTGAGCCAAGGCTCAACTCACCTCTCGCAATATGAGTTGATTTTTGAAACTTATCTTGAAAAGCAGATTTTGAAAATACCTCGACATGTGACTCGAGGCTCAACTCACTTCTCGCAGAAATTAAAAAGCTCAACTCACCTTTCGCAATATAAATTGAAAAAATACCACAGTGTGTGATCTGAAGCTCAACTCACCTCTCGCAATATGAGTTGATTTTTTTGAAAGACAGAAATTGAAAATACCTCAGCATGTGAACCGAGGCTCAACTCACCTCTCGCAATATAAGTTGATTTTTTTGAAAACAGAAATTGAAAATACCTCAACGTGTCTTGAGGCTCAACTCATTTCTCGCAATATGAGTTGAATTTTGAAAACAGAAATTGAAATTAGCTCAGCTTGTCCCGATGCTCAACTCACCTCTCGCAATATGAGTTGATTTTTTTGAAAGACAAAAATTGAAAATACCTCAGCATGTCTTGAGGCTCAACTCATTTCTCGCAATATGAGTTGATTTTTTTTTGACAACAGAAATTGAAATTACCTCAGCGTGTCCTGAAGCTCAACTCACCTCTCGCAATATGAGTTGAATTTTAAAAACAGAAATCGAAATTACCTCAGCGTGTCCCGAGGCTCAACTCACCTCTCGCAATATGAGTTGATTTTTTTGAAAGACAAAAATTGAAAATACCTCAGCACTTCTTGAGGCTCAACTCATTTCTCGCAATATGAGTTGATTTTTTTTTACAACAGAAATGAAATTACCTCAGCACTTCTTGAGGCTCAACTCATTTCTCGCAATATGAGTTGATTTTTTTGAAAGGCAGAAATTGAAAAACGGAAATTGAAAATACCTCGGCGTGTGACCTAAGGCTCAACTCGCCGCTCGCAATACGAGTTGATTTTTTGACAACAGAAATTGAAATTACCTCAGTGTGTCCTGAGGCTCAACTCACCTCTCGCAATATGAGTCAATTTTTTTGAAAGGCAGAAATTGAAAAACGGAAATTGAAATACCTCGGCGTGTGACCTGAGGCTCAACTCGCCGCTCGCAATATGAGTTGATTTTTTTTGAAAGACAGAAATTGAAATTACCTCAGCGTATCATGAGGCTCAACTCACCTCTCGCAATATGAGTTGATTTTTAAAAAGTAGAAATTAAAAGGTTCAACCCACCTCTCGCAATATGAGTTGATTCTTGAACAACATAAATTGAAAACAGAAATTGAAAATACCTCAGCGTGTCCTGGGGCTCAACTCACCTCTCACAATATGAGCTGATTTTGAAAAAGTAGAAATTAAAAGGCTTAACTCACCTCTCGCAATATGAGTCAATTTAAAACATAAATTAAAAATACCTCAGCGTGCCCCGAGGCTCAACTCACTTCTCGCAATATGAGTTGATTTTAAAAACAAAAATTAAAAATACCTCAACGTGTCTTGAGGCTCAACTTATCTCTCGCAATATGAGTTGATTTTCCTTGAAAAGCATAAATTAAAAATATCAAAATACCAAAACCTGTCCTTTGGTAGAACTTGGGTGTCTTTTCCTTTGATTCAGTGCGACTCTCATTCAAGATTTCTTGCTCTGCTAGAGTACCTGTATATGCTATGTATGATGTTATCATGATATGCGCCATGTATGATGTTATCATGATATGCACATGTTTGTCTTAAATGCTTTTATGCCTACATGATTATGCAGTGCTCCTTAAGCATGTTTGTCGTATGTCCCTTTAGCCACGATTGTTGAGGATCTGTGTTCATTGCTTTGATTCTCGACTTTCTCTTCAAGCCTTATACCTGTCTTCAAGCTTCACGAGTAATCGACGTTTCTCAGATATCACTCTTCTGCCCCCGATTGAACTTTGTTCTTATTTTGAGACTCTTGTGCTTATCAAATTTTCATCCAGGTAAGGCTTAACATTTCTTTTGTTTAGAGTATGTCATTTCACCATTTATCATGTAAATAAACACATAATGAGATGCATGAAAAGGTCAGATAGGGACAAAAATGATATTTCATATTCATCTATTTCAAATGTGGCAAACAAAGCAAGTTAACCAATGAGACTAAAAAATGTCAAAAAGAAAGAAAGGATCGTATTCAACGGATGCAAATGCTCTAGTTATTCAACACATGAACTCTTCCTCGTTTCTCAATCAAAAATCTTTTCGAGTGCGGCTTCTTGCGTAGAAGATTTCGAGCTTTCAGAAATGCTTCGAATACTGTAGCCTCACTGCTTGACCTATCGTTCGACCGCCAGGTTTGTTTCATTAGGACGCCCTCTCAGGTTTTCATCCTAATCTTTTTGTACTAATCAAGACGCCCTTTTCGGGTTTTCGCCTTGATCCCCTTTTTTTCTTTTTTTAAGATGCCCTTTTCGGGTTTTCATCTTAAGCATAATATTTCTTCACAGCATCTGAGTTCACTAGATTCGACAACTCTTTCCCATCCATCTCGGTAAGGATCAAAGCTCCTCCTGAGAATGCCTTCTTTACGACATATGGTCCTTCCCAATTTGGTGCCCATTTTCCTCGCAGGTCTTTTTGTATTGGAAGGATTTTCCTCAGCACGAGTTCTCCTTCATGGAATTCTCTTGGCCGTACCTTCTTGTCATGGGCAGTGATCATTCTTTTCTGGTACATTTGTCCATGACAAATTGCCCTGAGACGTTTTTCTTCAATGAGGTTCAGCTGATCATATCGAGCTTGTACCCATTCTGCTTCTTCTAACTTTGATTCCATTAATACTCGCAGAGATGGGATCTCAACCTCAATAGGTAGCATAGCTTCCATTCCATAAACCAGAGAGAAAGGATTTGCTCCTGCAGATGTTCGCACAAATGTGCGATATGCATACAAAGCAAATGATAGTTTCTCGTGCTAATCTTTATATGTCTCAGTCATTTTCCCAATAATCTTCCTAATATTTTTGTTGGCTGCTTCCACAGCCCCGTTCATCTTTGGGCGATAGGGCGAGGAGTTATGATGCGTTATTTGGAATTGCTCGCACACTTCTTCCATCATCTTATTGTTCAGATTCATGGCATTATCTGAAATGATTCTTTCAGGCAAACCATATCGGCAAATGATTTCCTTTTTCAAAAACTTACACACTGCAGTCTTCGTCACATTGGCAAACGAAGCGGCTTCAATCCATTTTGTGAAGTAATCGATAACCACAAAAATGAATCGATGTCCATTTGAAGCTTTTGGAGAAATTGGCCCTATGACATCCATGCCCCACATAGAAAAAGGCCACGGAGAAGTCATGACATGAAGGGGTGAAGGGGCTACATGAATTTTATCGCCGTAGATTTGACATTTGTGGCATTTTCTGGCAAAATTGATGCAATCACTTTCCATTGTCAGCCAATAATAACCGAGTCTCATGATCTTTCTGGCCATATTGAAACCATTGGCATGCGTTCCGCAAATTCCCTCATGGACCTCTCCAAGTATTTTTCTGGCTTCAACATCATCCACACATCTCAAAAGCATCTGATCCTTTCCTCTTTTATACAGGACATCCCCATCAAGAACAAATCCCGCTGCCATTCTTCTAATTGTTCTTTTATCGATCTCATTCGCTTATTCGGGATACTTTTGATTCTTGATATATTCTAAGATATCATGGAACCAAGGCCGTTCGTCTACTTCTTTCTCAATGCTACAACAGTGTGCAGGGACCTCGTATATGCTCATTTTGAGGGGCATTATTTCTGCTTCTCTACTTACTTTGAACATTGAAGCCAAAGTGGCTAGGGCATCAGCCAGTTGGTTCTCTTCACGTGGGAAGTAATGAAAAGTTATTTTTTTGAATTCCTTGATCAATCCAGCCACTAAATCGCTGTACTTAATCAATTTTGAGTCCCTCACTTCCCGCTCTCCACGGATTTGGTAAATCACTAGGGCTGAGTCCCCGTACACCTCCAAGATCTCGATGTTTTGTTTGATAGCTGCACGAAGCTCCATGATACAGGCCTCATATTCTGCGATATTATTGGTACATAAGAAGTTCAGTCTTGCAGTGAACGGATAATGATTCCTATCTGGTGATACCAGGATTGCTCCAATTTCATGCCCTAAAGCATTTGACGCACCATCAAAGCACATTTTCCATGACTTCTCTTTTGATGACTCGGATTCTATTTTTGTGATGCACATTAAGTCTTCGTCTGGGAAATCGAATCTTAAAGGCTCATATTCCTCTATCGTTCGAGTTGCTAAGAAATCAGCTATTGCGCTCCCTTTTATCGACTTCTGACTTACATAGGCAATGTTATATTCTGAAAGGAGGATCTGCCATCGTGCCATTCTTCCTGATAGTGCCGGCGATTCCATCATGTATTTTATTGGGTCGAGCTTTGAAATTAGCCATGTCGTGTGATACAACATATATTGTCTGAGTCTCCGAGCTACCCAAACCAGAGCGCAACAATATTTCTCAATGGATGAATATTTTGCCTCATATTCAGTGAACTTTTTGCTGAGGTAGTAGATCGCTTTTTCTTTCTTTCCTGACTCGTCGTGTTGCCCCAGTATGCAACCCATTACAATATCAATGGTCTTCCAGGAGTTGGCAGTATTAGTACTGGAGGACTGGACAAATATTGTTTTATCTTATCAAAGGCCACCTGGCATTCCTCGTTCTATTCTCCCAGGTTATGTTTTCGAAGAAGCCGAAAGATTGGGTATCATTGGTTGGTAAGTTGAGCGATAAATCGGGCGATGTAGTTTAATCTCCCTAAAAATCCTCTAACTTCCTTTTGCGTGCGCGGAGGTGGTAATTCTTGGATGGCTTTTATTTTATCTGGATCAACTTCGATACCTCTTTCACTAACAATGAAGCCTAGCAACTTTCCCGAGGTAGCCCCAAATGTATATTTGGCTGGATTAAGCTTTAGCTGAAACTTTCTCAGCCGTTCGAACAACTTCTTGAGGTTCACTACATGCTCTTCTTCCCCTCGGGATTTAGCAATCATGTCGTCGACGTAGACCTCTATTTCTTTATGCATCATGTCATGGAATAATGTCACCATAGCCCTCTGATATGTTGCTCCAGCATTCTTTAACCCAAATGGCATCACCTTGTAGCAGAATGTTCCACACATTGTTACGAAGGTAGTTTTCTCCATATCCTCAGGGGCCATCTTGATCTGATTATACCCCGAGAATCCATCCATGAAAGAAAACAATGAATGTTTTGCTGTGTTATCCACCAACGTATCAATGTGTGGTAAGGGAAAATTATCTTTAGGACTTGCTCGATTTAGGTCACGATAATCCATGCACATTCGTCCTTTACCGTCTTTCTTTAGCACCGGGACTATGTTAGCCACCCATTTTGGATATTTGGAGGCTTGTAGGAAACCAGCATCAAATTGCTTCTTGACTTCCTCTTTTATCTTCAACAACATCTCAGGCCTCATCCGTCTTAGCTTTTGTTGAATGGGCTTGCATTCTGGCTTTAATGGAAGCTTATGGACCGCTACATCTTCATCCAATCCTGGCATGTCCTGATATGACCATGCGAATACATCTTTGTACTCACGGAGCAAAGCAATCAAATTATGCCTGGTGCCCCCTGAAATAGAAGTCCCAATCTTCACTTCTTGCTTCCTTTCTTCAGTTCCCAGATTTATTGTTTCAATAGATTCTTGATGAGGCAAAATCTGTTTATCCTCTTGTTCCATCATTCTTAGCAAGTCAGGAGACGAGACATAGTCTTCAGCATTTTCTTTGGCTTCGAATTCTCCTAAACAAACAGCCTTCTCAAAATCGATTTTAGGACTCGTAACGGGTTTGTTCATGCCATTGATATCTGAGCACCTGAAAGTTGAATGGAAAAGGAAACTATAGAGGGGCATCCAAGTATTGGAACCAACAAACGAAATGTTTTGGCATGGTATGAGGCAAATGTACAGATAGGCTATGAAATGAGGAGATGATTATGAAATTAGTGATAATGCGAAAGATCGTGATAAAATGCATCTTCATTGATATTCATTTAAATGATAAAGAGTGAATGCAAGCTCTTACAAAAAAGTTCTATTATACCTAAGGACACAATAGAGGGTTAATGTTTGAGCATTACTCTGAAGACTTATAAACTACAAGAAGGTCTTCGGCAGTCCAATTGTTCAACATGAAATCAGGAGGACAAGGGCGTATCCTCGAGACGTCTTTACTCACATCAGCCCCTTTGTCAATAACATTTATACTGACATTTTGAAGACCCTTTTCAATTAACCATAGCGTGTTTTGTGGACCATCTTGTCCAGGGTACATCATTCCCGCATATGTAAATGTTTTTGACAAAGGAGGGTACTCTATTGGTTCCCATTATGGTTCTCGGCCCAAAGTTCTTGCAATCCTTCTTTCCTGATCTTTTTTCCACTGTCTTCTTCTTTGACGCATGTCAGGCTGGAACCCCAAACCATATCGGGCCCTGTGGTGCACTGGCTTTAAAGCCCTAACTATTCCTTGCAGATATCTCCCTAAACCTCTTCTCGCTCGAGCTCCCCTTCCTACGGTCAATTTGACACCCATTCTAGTATTTCTCGACAGTTTTGGCACCGAAATTCTATTTCCCTCAACAACAAAAATGGCATTGACGAATTCAAGGGATCGGAAAGAACATTCCAATGCGTCTTTGTTCACTTCCAAGTACGGTGCATCGGCAGAGACGGATGCGACAATGTCTTCTTCTCCCTCGACAGTGACCAAACAACCGTCCATGATAAATTTCACCTTTTGATGGAGGGATGATGGGACTGCTCCAGCAGAATGGATCCAGGGTCTTCCCAAAAGGCTGTTATAAGAGGGTGTAATGTCCATGACTTGGAACTCGACATCATAAATGTAAGGGCCCACTTCCAAAGGGATTTCGATCTTTCCCATGACTTCGCGTCTCGTCCCGTCGAATGCCCTTACCGTGGAATGATAGGGCCTTAAGTAGGACAAATCCATCGGTATTCTGGAAAGCGTGGCCAATGGCATAACATTTAACGCTGACCCATTATCGATGAGTACGTTCGGTATTATGTAGCCCTTGCAGCGAGTCGTGATATGTAGCGCTTTCACCGAGCCTCTACCATTTGGCGGTATCTCATCATCACTAAAAGAGATGAAATTATCTGTATTTAGATTATTTACCCACCTATCAAGCTTCTCAACGGATATGTTGTTGGCCACATAAGCTTGATTTAACACCTTCAATAAAGTATTCTGGTGTGGCTCTGAATTTAACAGTAGAGATAAAACTGAGATTCGTGCTGGCTGCTTACTCAATTGTTCCACCACACTATACTCGCTGTGCTTGATAAATTTCAAGAATTCCTGAGCTTCTTCCTCATTCACAGGCTTTTTGGTTTCTTGCACGGGTGGAATTTCTTGCTCGACTTCAACTTCGTGCATCACTGCTTTCCCTTTTTGCTTCCAATCACTATTCTTTTTTACTGGTTCGACTTCTTTCGAATAACAATGCCCACTGCGGGTAAAATGACCTACTTCCCCAATGTCTTCAGTTGTGGCTTCGGGCTTTTCCCCTTCAGGTGCGATGATATTGACATTGTACTTCCTCGGTACTGCTTTATTGTCCTTATAAGGGAAAGGAGATGGTACTTCGATTATTATTTTTGGTTTCACCAGCTCCTTCTTCGCGTCATAATAAATTATTAACGGTCGGTCGGCGCTATATGGGAAACCTGATGATTGATTGTCAGAGGCACATATTTCTCCACTATCGGCATCTTTGGCTTTACAAAAAATCCCAATCTCCTTGTTATCCATCATATTTTGCAGTAAATTTTTGAATTCCTCGCAGGACTGAATGTTGTGCCCTTCAATGCCATGGAACTCACAAAAACTGTGACCTTTTGCATATTTTCCTTCAAATATTCCGTTAAAACGACAGAGCAACCCTTTTTCAACTAGTACCTCCCAGATTCTCTGCAGAGGTGTTTTTATTTCAGTAACCCATCTTCTACTTTGTCGTTTGTCCTCCTCTCCTACTGCGCTCACATTCCCTTCTGTGTGGTTTGGGAATAGATTCCCGGCCGTACCGCCAGTACCATCAAATCGCAAAATGCCTGCATCAATGAGCCCTTGAACTCTCCTCTTGAAAGCAAGACAGTTCTCAGTAGAATTCCCCTGGTTCCCGGCATGGTATGCACAACTAGCGTTTGGATCGTACCATTTCGGGTGTAGAGGTTTAAGGGGTGCCATGTAATGGGGAGAAATCAGTTGTTTCTCCAAAAGTTTTAGGTACAATTCCCCATACGACACAGGGATGGGAGTAAACTGCAGTCTCTCGGGATTAGGCCTTGCTGGTCTTGGTTCATTTCTGGTTTGGCTTTGAGCAGGTACCGTGTTTTGTGGGAATGAGGTGACGGGTCTTTGATTGTTCGTGGCGTAAACGGGATAGGAATAAGGTGGTGCTTGGTAATAAGGGGTTTGAGGAGGATAATAAAAATTTGGAGGTGGATAATTTCGAGGTCGGGGTTGATTTGGATATAGATTAGGGGCATAACGGTTTCCCATTCCCGCCATATGGGCTTCTGGATCTTTCTTCTTCATAGGCGCTGCCCTTTTTGAACCTTCTGAACCTTCCATTCTACCGCTCTTGACGGCATTCTCTATGAGCTCACCAGATATTACAATATCCGCAAACTCCTTCGTGGCACTTCCCACTAGTTTGTCATAAAACGGCGCCTTTAAGGTGTTGATAAAGAGAACGATTATCTCCGTTTTTGTTAGTGGGGGTTCCACTTGGGCCGAGACGTCTCTCCATCTCTACGCATACTGTCTGAAGGTCTCTGATGGCTTTTTCTCCATCATTTGCAAGGTCATCCGGTCTGGCACCATGTCTGATACATGCTTGTACTGCTCGCAGAATGCAGACGCCAAGTCCTTCCAAGATCGAATCTTTTCTCTACTAAGTTGGTTGTACCACCGAAGAGCTGACCCTGTTAGACTATCTTGAAAGCAATGTATGACTAGCTTATCCTCGTTCACATAACCGGTCATTTTTTGGCAAAACATGATAAGATGCGCCTTTGGACATCTCGTGCCATCGTATTTTTCGAAATCAGGCACAATGAACTTCGGAGGCAGAACTAGATCGGGCACCAAACTGAGCTCTTTGGCACTTAGTGCAGAGAAGGCTTCAGTACCCTCTATTGCTTTGAGTATTTCCTCTAAGCTCCTATACTTCTCTTGAGCCTCATGATCGTCCGTTCTCAACCTGGCTATTTCCGTTAGATCGTCCAAATCTGGAACAATTGGATTGGCAGGATTAGCCCTAGAATTTGATATGAATATTCCTTGCCCTAAATGAGTATGTGGCACCGGCCGTTGCTCTGGGTCTGTGGGTTCTCCTTGGGTGTACCCTCTTTGTGCTGCGCGGGCATGTGGTGGAGTGAATCCGAGGGGATAGAGCGGGTCTTGATTGTGATTAACTCTTGATCGAGATTCCTCAATGTCAGGGCTCTGCATGGGTCCCTTTCCTTTAACTAAAGCTGACATCATCTCCATCATTTTGGCCATTTGATCTTTCTGTTCGAGTGATTCTTCTCGTGATCTCACCATTAAGTCTCTCGTCTCTTGCTGTGACCTAGCCAACTGCTCTTGTAATTCCTTTTGAATTCTCTCCATCCTTTCAATCCTTTCATTAAATTCGTCCTCCATTACTCTAGTTTGTCGGCGCGTTCTATACGAATGACGTGGTTCCAGTCTTGTGGTATTGCAACTGCGAATTGTACGTTTTAACCTCAGCGAACGAGTATGGGATATGCAATGAATGAATGGATGCATGAATGTCAAATGAATGTCAGTCATGAATGAATATGCAAAAATTTGGTGTTAATTTCAAGATAGCCCCTATTTAGGCATTTCCTTAATCAAAGGAGTCTATTACACAACGTTTCGGTCACTCGTATAATTGACTCCTCCATTAGAAACCCATTTTTGGCGACCAATCTCTAATCAACACCTTCCTAACAAGATGCCTTCGATGCATGATGAAAAATAGAAATACAGACAAACGACCTTGGTTAGCGCAACACATATAAACAGAGAAAAACTGTGGAAAATCTAACAAATTAAGCTACTTGGTCCAGTGGACTCGATTCCCTTGCTTAGAAAGCACAAATGTAAAAGAAATAGAAGGTAAGATGTGCTTTTCCCGTGTACTTATTTCGGTGACTACTAAACGAGCGGAGGTTCGGCATGGCTCTAGTTGGATGGCTCATATGGTTCACTATATGCGGTTTTGGTTCTAGATGGGTACTCGAATTGTCTGCACTGTCATCTACTAAGATTAGTACAGAGCCTCGGTAATGGCCCATCATAGGCTTACGAGATCAATTCGAGGGATTACATTTACTTATGCCTATGCGGAGGGACAAGTTAACTCACGAAAGCATAAGTCATATGTAACCCGAAAGTATTCACTAGCCTGTGCGGAGGAACGAGTTAACTCACGAAGGCGTAGCGTTTACTTTCACTTAATAGGGACGGAGCCCAGGTATAGAGCTCATGTTATGCAACAAAAATGCACGTGTACGGTGTGTGGGAGAAACTTGCAAACCTTTACGTTTTATTTAAAAAACTAAACCAAAACTAAAATCACAAAAATTTAAAGCTGAAAAACAACCGGATAAAACAAGTTAGAATATATACAACGCGATGCAAATGCATGATTTTTTTAAAAACAAAAAATTTGAGGATCACGACTAAATGTTAATTTGAACAAGTAACTTTGAAAATTTTGACAACGCGAGTTTAATTCGACTCGACTCTCAAAAAGCGTCCCCAGTGGAGTCACCAGCTGTAGCGACGTAAAAAAATTTTTAGTTTCGCTTGGTCACTAATTGTGGCGATTTATTAAACATTTGAAAACCAACTTGCGATTTTATTAGCAAAGGGAGTCGCCACCGATCCTTTTTTATAGGTGTAATCGGACACCTAATAAAATTATTTTAAAACAAAAAGAAGGCCAAATTTAGGTCTGCGTGAAAGTCCAGAGAAAAATTGGGGTTCGGGAGTCAGTTACGCGCGAGGAAGGTATTAGCACCCTCGCGACGCCCAAAATTGGTATCTCATAAACATGTGTTGACTTGATTTTCAAAAATACGAGTTCAATATAATATTTAATCGTGATTCGATTGAAAAATGAGAATTTTTAGTTTTCGATTTTTTTTAGAAAGGGTGTCCCGTTTTTTAACACAAGCCGACGAATTTCACCCAACATAGCGATGAAATCGATGGCTTAATATTAAATCGGTACATTGCCTTATTTTTGAAATTAATTAAAACATGAGAAAAAATATTCCTAAATTAAGAAATTAAAAATAGATAAAGAACGCAAAAAAATGATATAATTAATGAAAAATATTAACATGGAATACTAGAATATTAGAATAACAATAATAATGATATTTACAAAATAAAAACAAATCATGTACTAATAATAAAATAGGAAAAATGATATATTTGGTAATAATAATATAAAATAATAATATGTACATAAAAATATATATATATGCATATAATAAAAGTATGTAATAATAATATCTACAATAAAAGAAAATATTAGGAAACGTACATAAAAAATTTACAACAATAATATAAAATAATGATATGTACAAAAATATATATATACATATGTACATAAAATATACACTAATATAATAATAGTTATAATAATACTAGCAATAGTAATAATTTGTAATAATTTGTAATAATAATATATACACAATATGGTATTTAAAATATATATATGTATATATAATAGTATTTAAGAATATATACATAAGAAATATATAACTAATGGCATTAAAAAAATATATACATAATATATATAAAATACCTAAAAAAAAGAAGGGGGAAAGAAGAGAGAAGGGAGGGGGGAAAGGAAATCCGGCCAAGGAGGGGACGGTCACCGGTCGATCGTCGACCGCCGCCCGTCGCCGGCCACCGTGGGCGGTGGCCGGAAAAGATAATTTTTTTTTAACAATATATGTATATATAAAGAAAGAAAAAAAAACAACACAAAAAAAAGAAAAAAAAGATTCGAAAGAAGAGGAAAAAAGAAAAAGATGCAACCTTTTTATTAATGTTTCTTTTGTATTCAAAATTTAAAGGGATTTTTGTGTTTGTCTCCTTTTTCAATCTTTGTAAAAAATCCCCCCTCCTCCCTTACATGATTTTTGAATGGCTTTTTATAGCTATCTTTTACATGATTTTCTATTATTTCTTTTTCTATTTTGTAGGTGGTGGTGGTAGACAATAGATATAAAAAATGGGAGGAAAAATGGGGCAAGTGGGAAAGTGGCTAGGTGGCTAAGGTTTCTTAGTTTTTTTTTGGGGTTAGGTTTTTCTTTTTTTTGGGGGGGTTAGGTTTTTTCTTTTTTTTTTTGGGTTAGGTTTTTTTTTGGGGGGGGGTTAGGTTTTTTTTGGGAGGGCTTAATGGGCTTTTGAATTAGGTTTAATATTTGGGTTTTGTAATGGGTTTGGGTAGATGTAAATGGGTCATGGGTTAAGGGTTTTAGTGGGTTTAGAGGTTTGGTTGGGTTTTGATATAATCGGGCCCGGGCAATTTGGCCGCTGCGATGTTTCTCCAAGAATCTAGGGTTAGATGTAATTATATTGTGAAATTTCTAACATTTACAATCATTTGTGAAAGACAATGTAAATCAACCACATGAGAGGTAGGATTGAGAGTTTTGGTTTCAACATTTTCCGTGATCTCTTTTGCAAAAAAAAATAATAATAATAATAATGGGAATCACCAACTTTTTAAGTAGAGTCGATTTTGTCCATATAATTAGATTTAGGGTGTGTTCTCCATTGCTTTTGGGATGAACTTTTTCTAAAAAAAGTACTTTTCTCTTAAAAGCAATAAAGAACATATATCATTGGGGCAACTTTTTTAAGTTTTGGGATAAGCTTTTTTAGATATGAAAAAGTAGTAAATTTTAGCTTTTTCAGCCAAAAAGCACTTTTGACTGTTATTTTACCTTTTTAACCTTACTTTTTGACTTAAAATGTGTTTGATGCTATTATTTTGTGTTCTCTTTCTTGGTTATTTAATATGATTTTTACAAATGTGTTAAAAGCATTAATTAAAAATAAAAAATATTTTTTAAAATAATATAATTGTGTTAATATCTAATTACAAATATTTAATTATTATATTTAAATATTTAAATATAGTTTATATATTCTAATTAAATTTAATTAATAATTAATATTAATTACTTAGAAATATTTAAAATTAATATTATTTATTAAAACATTAACAATAAGTTATAATAAATTATTTTTTTATATTTTTACTAAAATATCATAATATTAACTAATTTGAACATTATTTAAATACATATTTGTTACTTTATAATATAATATCTAAAATGGACATTTTACTTTTTAAAAGTACTTTTTGACAGTAATATCAAACACTTAAATTTTTCTAAAGCACTTCTCAAAAGTACTTTTCCACAACACTTCTCAAAAGTATTTTTCTACAGCACTTTTCAAAAGCACTTTTCAAAAGTAATGAAGAACTGGCTCTAATATATATAACTATAAATCATTATTAAGAAAAAAGGAAAAAAACCATCTTGCTTTTTTATAAAATCTCGAGATTTAATTCACATTAAAAAAAAGTGGTACTGGAGTTCCAAATGTAAATGAAGGGGGACAAATTCAAACTGAAAAACTAGATTCAAAGGGAAATAATTTAATGCAAATTCAAATTTGGAAATTACATTTGAATTTAAAATTGGATGCGAAGGAATAGAAGGAGCTTTAAAAGGTTATACCTTTCTTGACTTTTGCTTGAAAAACAGTAAGTGTGAAGACACAGAATCTGAATATGTGCTGAATAGTTTTGGTGAAGGTATTTTATTTTTATTTTGTCCGCCGTCCATGAATATTGTAAATGGAGATAGTCTAAAAGATGTAAATTTTGCATTCCAGACAAAGATTCGTGATTGAACAATTTATTCCATTTGCATTTTTGCAAAGAACCCACTTTTCTTTTCTTTCTAAGGATTACAAAGTTTTGACAAATATAGTTATGAAAGTAAGAAAAGATTAATAGAATCCAAAACTGGTGAATAAATAAAACCAATAACTTGGCCTTTTCTGTATTTACATTGTTGTAGGCCAATTTTAACCCATTTACATCAAAACCCAATTTAGTTTTACCTAACCCACCAAAATTAAACCCAAAATCCAAAATCTTAACTACCCAAAGCCCAATTTACATCAAAACCCCAATGGCCCAAACCCTAAACCCAAATTAAAATAAAAAAACCTAGCCCACAACCTAAACTTTTCTCAACTAAATCCTAGCATTTCCCACCACCAACTCCACTAGCCACACTTGCTCCACTACCTACTCCACTAGCCACACTCCACCACCCCTTGTACCTACAAATGAAGACATAAACAATAAAAAATATTTTGTAAATGGTTATATAAGCCTTCTCATATTTTGTATTTAAGAGGAGGAAGAAGGTTTGGGGGAGAAAGTTATTGTAAAGGATTTTTGAGAGTAATCAAGGAGAAGAGTTATTGTAAAGGCTAGTTTTTGGAGAGAATAGTTTTTTTGGAGATTAATCAAAGATCAAAACAAAAGAGGTTTGTCTATTCTCGTTTTAAGTTCTTTGTTTGCTTATCATTTTTTCTTTCAATCTTATTTTGTTTCTTTTATCCGAAAGTAAAAATAAAAGGAGGAAGCTTATCTATTTTTACCGAAAAAGTTTTTTTTGAGGTCCGGTTGCCGTGTACGGTGGCGCCGACGGCGGCCGGCGGCGATCCGGTGACCGGACGGTGGCCGGCCTTGTGGCCGGAAATCACCCACTCTCTCCCACTCTTTTTTTTGTTATTATTATATTTCTTAATATTATATTATATATATTCTTTTAATATATTAGGTATATTCTAAATTCTATATTACGTATATATATATTATACTATTTTATGTATATATCTTTAATACTATATTATTTATATATATATATTTTTTTACATGTTATCTTATGTATATATTTTAATTATATTATGTATGTATTTTTTTACACTATATTATGTACATATTTTTAATATTATCACGTATTTATTTTTTATATATGTATATATTATGTAGTATTATTAATAGTATTATTTTTAAACATCATTGTTATTTCTAATATATATATTATGTACACTTTTTTATTTCTATTTTATTTTTTTATTTGTCAATATTAATTATTTTTATTCTAATATTTTGACATTTTAATATTTTATATTATTCACATCACTATTCGCATTTTTTACAATAATATTCTTAGATTTTTTTTACTATCATTTTAGAAACTTTTTACACTTTAATTTTAAGAATAAGGCAATGTACCGATTTTAACATTAAGTCATTGATTTCATCGCTATGTTGCGTGAAGTTAGTCGGCTCGTGTTAAAAACGAGATATCCTTCTAAAAAACCCAAAACTTACAACTTCTCATTTCCTTCAATCGGATCACACTTAAATGTCAAATTGAATTCGTATTTTTGAAAATCAAGACAACACGTGTTTAATAATATACCAATTTTGGGCGTCGCGAGGGTACTAATACCTTCCTCGCGCGTAACCGACTCCCGAACCCAACGTTACTCTGGCTTTTGACATAGACCTAAATTCGGCTTTCATTTTTGTGCAAGAATAAGTTTTCTTTTCTAAAAAGGATGATTTATTAGGTGTCCGGTCACACCTAGAAAAAAGATCGGTGGCGACTCCCTTTTTTAATAAAATCGAAAGTTGATTTTTTAAATTTTCAAATAATCGCCTCAATTAGCGATCGAAAGCGAAATTTTTACATCGCTACAGCTGGCGACTCCGTTGGGGACCCTTTTTGAGAGTCAAGTCGAATTAAACTCGTGTTGTCAAAATTTTCAAAGTTCCTTGTTCAAATTAACATTTAGTCGTGATCCTCAAATTTTTTGTTTTCAAAAAAATCATGCATTTGCATCGTGTTGTATATATTCTAACTTGTTTTATCCGGTTGTTTTTCAGCTTTAAATTTTTTTTATTTTAGTTTTGGTTTACTTTTTAAAATAAAACGTAAAGGTTTGTGAGTTTCTCCCCACACACCGTGCATGAGCATCTTTGCATAACATGAGCTCTCTACCCAGGCCTCGTCCGTTTAAGTGAAAGTAAACGCTACTCCTTCGTGAGTTAACTCGTCCCTCCGCACAGGCTAGTGAATACTTTCGGGTTACATATGACTTATGCTTTCGTGAGTTAACTTGTCCCTCCGCATAGGCATAAGTAAATGTAATCCCTCGAATTGATCTCGTAAGCCTATGATGGGCCATGACCGAGACTTTGTACTAGTCTTAGTAGACGATAGTACGAACAATTCGAGTACCTATCTAGAACCAAAACCGCATATAGTGAACCGTACGAGCCCCCTAACTAGAGCCATGCCGAACCTCCGCTTGTTCCATAGTCACCGAAATAAGTACATGGGAGAAACGCCTCTTACGTTTTGCACTTTCACTTTGTATGCAAGGGGATTGGGTTGATTTAATAAACTAGATCGGGTAGCGTAATTTGATAAATTTTCCATGATTTTTTTTGCTTATATTTGACTACAAACCAGGGTTGTTCGTCTTTGCTTTATTTTCATCATGTATTATAGGCATCTTGTTAGGAATATTTTGATTAGAGAATGGTTGCCAAAAACGGGTTTCTAATGGAGGAGTCAATTATACGAGTGACCGAAGCATTGTGTAATAGACTCTTTTGATGAATGAAATGCCTAAATAGGGGCTATCTTGAAATCAACACCCATTTCTTGCATATCTTTCATGATTGACATTCATTTATGCACTCATTCATTCATTGCATATATCTATCCCATGATCATTCGCTAAGGTTAGAATCATATAATTCGCAGTCACAACACTTCAAATCTGGAATCACGCCATTCGTATAGAACGCGTCGACAAGCTAGAACAATTGAGGCTAAGTTCAATGAAAGAATCGAAAGAATGGAAAGAGTCCAAAGGGAATTACAAGAACAACTGGCTAATTCACAGCAAGAGACAAGAGACTTAATGGTGAGATCTCGAGAGGAATCACTCGAGCAAAGGGATCAAATGGCTAAAAAGATGGAGATGATGACTGTTTTGGTCAAAGGAAAAGGAGCCCGAGTAAGGAAAGGTTTGGGAAGGTATCTGCAAGGAATAGTCAGGGCTCTAAAGCCAGTGCACCACAAGGCCCGATACGGTTTGGGGTTCCAGCTAGACATGCAACAAAGAAGAAAACAATTACAGAAAGATCGAGAAAGGCGGATTGTAAGAGCCTTAGGCCGAGAATTAGAATGGGAGCCTATAACGTACCCTCCTTTGTTAAAAACATTTACATTTGCAGGAATGATATACCCCGGGCAAGATAATCCAAGAAGCACGCTGGTATTAATTGAAAGAGGTCTTCAGAATATCAGTATAAATGTCATTGACAAAGGAAATGATGCAATTAAAAATGTTTCAATGATACGCCCTTATCCTCCTGAATTCGTTTTGAACAATTGGACTGCTGTGGATCTCCTTGAAATTTCTAAGTCTTCTCCAGAGTAATACTCAATGTTAACACTCTTCTTTTTGTGTATCCCTAAGTAATAGTAGGGATTCTTTTGCTAGAGCTTATGATTTGCTCTTTATCATTTAAGTGAACATTAATGAGATACATTTTGTCATGGTCTTTTCATTCTCATTAACTTCATAATTTTTCCCTCTTTTCACAGCCAGTCATTGCATATATCTCACATCATGTCATAATATTATGCTTGTTGGTCCCAATACTTTGATGCTCCTCTATAGTTTCCTTTTCCATTCAAATTTTAGGTGCTCAGATATTAATGGCATGAACAAACCCGTTACGAGTCCTGAAATCGATTTTGAGAAGGCTGTTTGTTTAGGAGAATTTGAAGCCGAAGAAAATACTGAAGACTATGTCTCGTCTCCTGACTTGCTAAGAATGGTGGAACAAGAGGATAAACAGATTTTGCCTCATTAAGAATCTGTTGAAACAATAAACTTGGGAACTAAAGAAAAGAAGCAAGAAGTGAAAATTGGGACCTCTATTTCAGAGGACACCAGGCATAATTTGATTGCTTTACTCCGCGAGTACAAAGATGTATTCGCATGGTCATATCAAGACATGCCAGGATTGGATGAAGATGTAGCAGTCCATAGACTCCCACTGAAACCAGAATGCAAACCCATTTAGCAAAAGCTAAAACGGATGAGACCTGAGATGCTGTTAAAGATAAAAGAAGAGGTCAAAAAGTAATTTGATGCGGGTTTCTTACAAGCTTCCAAATACCGAGAATTGGTGGCTAACATAGTCCCGGTACCAAAGAAAGACGGAAAAGTACGAATATGTATGGATTACCGTGACCTGAATCGAGCAAGTCCTAAAGATAATTTTCCCTTACCATACATTGATACGTTGGTGGATAACACAGCAAAACATTCATTGTTTTCTTTCATAGATGGATTCTCGGGGTATAATCAGATTAAGATGACCCTTGAGGATATGGATAAAACTACCTTCGTAATAATGTGGGGAACATTCTGTTACAAGATGATGCCATTCGGGTTAAAGAATGCTGGGGCAACATATCAGAGGGCTATGGTGACGTTATTCCATGACATGATGCATAAAGAAATAGAGGTCTACGTCGATGATATGATTGCTAAATCCCAAGGGGAAGAAGAGCATGTAGTGAACCTCAAGAAGTTGTTCGGAAGGCTGAGAAAGTTTCAGCTAAAACTTAATCCAGACAAATGTACGTTTGGGGCTACCTCGGGAAAGTTGTTAGGCTTCATTGTCAGTGAAAGAGGTATCGAGGTTGATCCAGATAAAATAAAAGTCATTCAAGAGTTACCACCTCCGCACACACAAAAAGAAGTTAGAGGATTTTTAGGGAGAATAAACTACATTGCCCGATTCATCGCTCAACTTACCAACCAATGCGACCCAATTTTTCGGCTTCTTCGAAAACATAACCCGAGAGAATGGAATAAGGAATGCCAGGTGACCTTTGATAAGATAAAACAATATTTGTCTAATCCTACAGTGCTAGTACTGCCAACTTCGGGAAGATCATTGATATTGTATTTGACTGTGTTTGAAAATTCAATGGGTTGCGTACTGGGGCAACACGATGAGTCAGGAAAGAAAGAAAAGGCGATCTACTACCTCAGCAAAAAGTTCATTGAATATGAGGCAAAGTATCCGTCCATTGAAAAATACTGTTGCGCTCTAATTTGGGTAGCTCGGAGACTCAGGCAATATATGTTGTATCATACGACATGGCTAATTTCAAAGCTGGACCCAATAAAATACATGATAGAATCACCGGCACTCTTAGGAAGAATGGCACGATGGCAGATCCTCCTATCGGAATACGACATTGCCTATGTAAGTCAGACGTCGATAAAAGGGAGTGCAATAGCTGATTTTTTAGCGACTCAAACGACAGAAGAATATGAGCCCTTGAGATTCGATTTTCCAAATGAAGAATTAATGTGCATCACAGAAAAGGAATCCGAGTCATCAAAAGAGAAGCCATGGAAGATGAGTTTTGATGATGCGTCGAATGCCTTGGGGCATGGAATTGGAGCAATCCTAGTCTCACCAGATGGGAATCATTATCCGTTCACAGCCAGGCTAAATTTCTTCTGTATCAATAACATAGCAGAATATGAGGCCTGTATCATGGGACGTCGTGCAGCTATTGAACGAAACGTCAAAACTTTAAAGGTATATGGAGACTCAGCGTTGGTGATTTACCAAATCCGTGAAGATTGGGAAGTGAGGGATCCGAAATTGGTTAAATACAGTGATCTAGTGGCAGAGCTGATTAAAGAATTCGAAGAAATAACTTTTAATTACTTCCCACGAGAAGAAAACCAATTGGCTGATGCCCTGGCCACTTTGGCTTCAATGTTCAAAGCAAACAGAGAAACAGAAATAATGCCTCTTCAAATGAGCATATATGAAGTCCCTGCACATTGTTTCAGCATTGAGAAAGAGCCAGATGGATGGCCATGGTTCCATGATATCTTAGAATACGTCAAGAATCAAAAGTACCCCGAACAAGCAAATGAGAATGAAAAAAGAACAATCAGAAGAATGGCAGCGAGATTCGTTCTTGATGGGGACATCCTGTACAAGAGAGGAAAAGATTAGGTGCTCTTGAGATGCGTAGATGCTGTTGAAGCCCGAAAAATACTTGAAGATGTCAATGAGGGAATTTGTGGGACACATGCCAATGGTTTCACTATGACCAGGAAGATTATGAGACTCGGTTATTACTGGCTGACGATGGAAAGTGACTGCATTAGTTTTGCACGAAAATGCCACAAATGTCAAACTTATGGTGATAAAATTCATGCGGCCCCTTCGCCCCTTCACATCATGACTTCTCTGTGGCCTTTTTCTATGTGGGGGCATGAATGTTATAGGGCCAATTTCCCCAAAAGCTTCTAATGGACACCGATTCATTTTTGTGGTCATTGATTATTTCACAAAATGGATATAAGCCGCTTCGTTTGCCAACATGACGAAGACTGCAGTTTGCAGGCTTTTGAAAAAAGAAATCATTTGTCGATATGATTTGCCTGAAAGAATCATTTCAGATAACGCCATTAATCTAAACAACAAGATGATGATGAAGGTGTGTGAACAATTTCAAATAAAGCATCATAATTCATCACCCTATCGCCTGAAAATGAATGGAGCTGTTGAAGCGGCCAACAAGAATATTAAGAAGATTATTGGGAAAATAACCGAGACATATAAAGATTGGCACGAGAAGCTACCATTTGCTTTGTATGCATATCGTACATCTGTGCGGACATCTACGGGAGCAACTTTTTTCTCTCTGGTATATGGAATGGAAGCTGTGCTACATATCGAGGTTGAGATCCCCTCTCTACGAGTCTTAATGGAATCGAAACTAGAAGAAGCAGAATGGGTTCGAGCCCGATATGATCAATTAAACCTCATCAAAGAAAAACGTCTAAAGGCAATTTGTCACGGACAAATATACCAAAAGAGAATGATCGTGGCCCGTGAGAAGAAAGTACGACTAAGAGAATTCCACGAAGGAGAACTTGTGCTGAGAACGATTCTCCCAATACAAAAGGACTTCCGAGAAAAATGGGCCCCAAATTGGGAAGGACCATACGCCGTAAAGAAAGCATTCTCGGGTGGAGCTTTGATTGTCACTGAGATAGATGGGAAGGAGTTATCGAATCCAATGAATTCAGATGCTGTAAAGAAATATTATGCTTTAAAAAAAGGAAAATCAAGATGAAAACCCGTAAAAGGGCATCTTAAAAAAAAAGAGAAAAGAAAAGAAAAAAGAAAAAGAGAGAGGGATCAAGGTGAAAACCCGAAAAGGGCGTCTTGATTAACACAAAAGATTAGGATGAAAACCCAAAAGGGCGTTCTAATGAAGCAAGCACTGGCTTAAAAAGCAAGGCGTTTTGAACGGTGGGTCAAACAGAGAGACTACAGTATTTGAAGCATTTCTGAAAACTCAAAATCTCTTACGCAAGAAAGCCATGCTCGAAAAGATTCTTGATTGAGGAACGTGGAAGAGTTCATGTGTTGAATATCTAGAGCATTTGTATTTGTTGAAATGCGATCCCCTTTCTCTTTATGACACTTTTTTTACTATCATTGATTAACTTTCTTTGTTTGCTACATTTGAAATGAATAAATGTGAGGTATCCTTTTGTCCCTACCTGACCATTTTCATGCATCTCATTATGTGGTTCATTTACATGATAAATAGTGAAATGACATATTCTAAACAAAAGAAGTGCTAAGCATTACCCGGATAAGAATTTGATAAGTACAAGAGCCTCAAAGTAAGGACAAAGTTCAACCAGGGGAAAAGAGCGATATCTGAGAAACGTAGATTAGTCGTGAAGCTAGAGGACGGGTACAGGGCCTGAAGAGAAAGTCAAGAGTCAAAGCAGTGAACGCAGATCATCAAAAATCATGACGGAAATGGACATATGACAAGCAAGCCCAAGGCGCATAGCATGATCATGTAGGCATAAAGGCATTTAAGGTTAACATGTGCATATCATGATAACATCATGCATGACATATACATGTATTTTAGCAGAACAAGAAGTTTTGATGATAGCTGTACTGAATCAAAGGAAAGGACACTTGAATTCCACCAGATGACATCTTTTGGTATTTTGATGTTTTTATTTCTGTCTTTCAAAAAATTCAACTCATATTGCGAGAGGTGAGTTGGGCCTTAGGTCACACGCTGAGGTATTTTCAATTTCCGTTTCTTCAATTTATGCTTTTCAAAAAATCAACTCATATTGCGAGAGGTGAGTTGAGCCTCAGGACACGCTGAGGTAATTTCAATTTATGCTTTTCAAAAATTAACTCATATTGCGAGAGGTGAGCTGAGCCTCAGGGCACGCCGAGGTATTTTTAATTTCTGTTTTTCAATTTCTGCTTTTAATTTCTGTTTTTCAAAAATCAACTCATATTGCGAGAGGTGAGTTGAGCCTCAGGGCACGCTGAGGTATTTTCAATTTCTGTTTTTCAATTTTTGCCTTACAAATTCTGCTTTTCAAATCAACTCATATTGCGAGAGGTGAGTTGAGCCTCAGGACACGCTGAGGTATTTTCAATTTTCGTTTTTTTAATTTATGTTTCTAAAAAAATCAACTCATATTGCGAGAAGTGAGTTGACTCTCAGGACACGCTGAGGTAATTTCAATTTTTGTTTGTCAAAACTCAACTCATATTGCAAGAGGTGAGTTGAGCCTCAAGACACGTTGAGGTATTTTCAATTTCTGTTTTTCAAAAAATCAACTCATATTGCGATAGGTGAGTTGAGCCTCAGGACACGCTGAGGTAATTTCAATTTTTGTTTGTCAAAAATCAACTCATATTGCGAGAGGTGAGTTGAGCCTCAAGACACGTTGAGGTATTTTCAATTTCTGTCTTTCAAAAAAATCAGCTCATATTGCGAGAGGTGAGTTGAACCTCAAGACACGCTGAGGTAATTTCAATTTTTGTTTGTCAAAAATCAACTCATATTGCGAGAGGTGAGTTGAGCCTCAAGACACGTTGAGGTATTTTCAATTTCTATCTTTCAAAAAAATCAGCTCATATTGCGAGAGGTGAGTTGAACTTCAAAACGCTGAGATAATTTTTATTTCTGTTTCAAAATTCAACTCATACTGCAAGAAGTGAGTTGAGCCTCAAGACACGTTGAGGTATTTTCAATTTCTGTCTTTCAAAAAATTCAACTCATACTGCAAGAAGTGAGTTGAGCCTCAAGACACGTTGAGGTATTTTCAATTTCTGTCTTTCAAAAAAATCAACTCATATTGCGAGAGGTGAGTTGAACCTCAATACGTTGAGGTGTTTTCCATTTTTGTTCTTCAATTTCTGTGTTTCAAAAAAATTAGCTCATATTGCGAGTGGTGAGTTGAGCCTTGACTCACACGCTGAGGTATTTTCAAATTCTGTTTTTCAAATTTTGTTTTTCCAAAAAAAATCAACTCATATTGCGAGAGGTGAGTTCAGCCTCAGGACACGCTGAGGTATTTTCAATTTATTTTTTTTCAATTTATGTTTGTCAAAAAAATCAACTCATATTGCGAGAGGTGAGTTGAGCCTCAGGTCACACGCCGAGGTATTTTCAATTGATGTTTTTTCTTCTTTTTTTCAATTTATGCTTTGCAAAATCAACTCATATTATGAGAGGTGAGTTGAGTCTCGGGTCACATACCGAGGTATTTTAAAAATCTGTTTTACAAATTTTGTTTTAAAAATCAACTCATATTGCGAGAAGTGAGTTGAGCTTTGGCTCACGTGCCGAGCTATTTTCAATTTCTATTTTAATGTCTGTTTTTAAAGAGTCAATTCATATTACGAGAAATGAGTTGATCTCAGGATCACATGCCGAATAAAGAATAAAGATTGGAGCTGATTGAAGACACAAGATTTTGTCTCCCTGAAGTTGCAGTGGAGCTGATCGAGGATATCAGATCTTGCCTTTCTAAAGTTGCAGAATCTGACTAAAGCGATGGAATAGCATATTGAAGCTGTAAATCTTATCTTTTTGAAGTCACATTGGAGTAGATCGAAGCTACAAGGCATATATCAGAAGATGCAATGGATTTGATCAAGAAAACAAGATACAGTGGTTTGGAAAGAGACTACCTGGACGAGAAGAGCACCAAAGAAGTCCATACTTAGTAAGACCGGGCAAAATTGGCCTTTCTTTGTGTCTTTACTTTATTCCCGTTACACGATAATAAGTAAAGAGGGGCAGCTGTTGTAGGCCAATTTTAACCCATTTACATCAAAACCCAATTTAGCCTTACCTAACCCACCAAAATTAAACTCAAAACCCAAAATCTTAACTACCCAAAGCCCAATTTACATCAAAACCCCAATGGCCCAAACCCTAAGCCCAAATTAAAATAAAAAAACCTAGCCCACAACCAAAACTTTTCTCAACTAAATCCTAACCTTTGCCACCACCAACTCCACTAGCCACACTTGCTCCACCACCAACTCCACTAGCCACACTTGCTCCACTACCTACTCCACTAGCCACACTCCACCACCCCTTGTACCTACAAATGAAGACATAAACAATAAAAAATATTTTGTAAATGGCTATATAAGCCTTCTCATATTTTGTATTTAAGAGGAGGAAGAAGGTTTGGGGGAGAAAGTTATTGTAAAGGATTTTTGAGAGGTTTTTTTAGAGTAATCAAGGAGAAGAGTTATTGTAAAGGCTAGTTTTTGGAGAGAATAGTTTTTTTGGAGATTAATCAAAGATCAAAGCAAAAGAGGTTTCTTCGTCTATTCTCGTTTTAAGTTCTTTGTTTGCTTATCATTTTTTCTTTCAATCTTATTTTGTTTCTTTTATCCGACAGTAAAAATAAAAGGAGGAAGCTTATCTATTTTTACCGAAAAAGTTTTTTTTGAGGTCCGGCTGCCGTGTACGGTGGCGCCGACGGCGGCCGGCGGCGATCCGGTGACCGGACGGTGGCCGGCCTTGTGGCCGGAAATCACCCACTCTCTCCCTCTCTCTTTTTTTTGTTATTATTATATTTCTTAATATTATATTATATATATATTCTTTTAATATATTAGGTATATTCTAAATTCTATATTACGTATATATATATTATACTATTTTATGTATATATCTTTAATACTATATCATTTATATATATATATTTTTTACATGTTATCTTATGTATATATTTTAATTATATTATGTATGTATTTTTTACACTATATTATGTACATATTTTTAATATTATCACGTATTTATTTTTTATATATGTACATATTTATGTAGTATTATTAATAGTATTATTTTTAAACATCATTGTTATTTCTAATATATATATATTATGTACACTTTTTTATTTCTATTTTATTTTTTATTTGTCAATATTAATTATTATTATTCTAATATTTTGATATTTTAATATTTTATATTATTCACATCACTATTCGCATTTTTTACAATAATATTCTTAGATTTTTTTTACTATCATTTTAGAAACTTTTTACATTTTAATTTTAAGAATAAGGCAATGTACCGATTTTAACATTAAGTCATTGATTTCATCGCTATGTTGGGTGAAGTTAGTCGGCTCGTGTTAAAAACGGGATATCCTTCTAAAAAACCCAAAACTTACAACTTCTCATTTCCTTCAATCGGATCACACTTAAATGTCAAATTGAATTCGTATTTTTGAAAATCAAGACAACACGTGTTTAATAAGATACCAATTTTGAGCGTCGCGAGGGTGCTAATACCTTCCTCGCGCGTAACCGACTCCCGAACCCAACGTTACTCTGGCTTTTGACGTAGACCTAAATTCGGCCTTCATTTTTGTGCAAGAATAAGTTTTCTTTTCTAAAAAAGGATGAGTTATTAGGTGTTCGGTCATACTTAGAAAAAAGATCGGTGACGACTCCCTTTTTTAATAAAATCGAAAGTTAATTTTTTAAATTTTTAAATAATCGCCTCAATTAGCGATCGAAAGCGAAATTTTTACGTCACTACATACATCCTATTCCTATTTTCTTTTAACAATTTATTTTTTATTTTTATTTGTGTTACTGCCACAACTTATCGTGTCTGCAAAGCAAACAAGGGGCCAAAACCAAAAGAAAAGGCAATTTTTGTAGCATTCTCTTTTTGCTTTCAAAGCCGCCTTCATTTAAACTGTTTTATTTGTTTCAACTACACATTACCATAATATTTTTCCCTTTTATTATGTTATACCAATTTTATTTTTAATTTTCTTTTTGTATACTCATGTCCCATATTCAATTTCGTATATGGAACTAATCAACAATTTCACTGCTTTAAGTAGTAAAAACTTTTTTTAATATTTGTAAAAAAAACAAAAAACATAGACAACAAAAGCTCACTAAATTTGTTTACCTACAAAATTTGTTACCTGTTTTTTCGTTTTTTTTTTTGATAATATTGTTTGTGTAGACAGCCCCTTAAAGACCCCACCCTAGCCATGGTCAAAATGCCAGCACCACCATTGACGACTGGTTCGAACCAAAGGCTCCCCGTTGCGCCAAAACGGGTCCACCTGAGTCAGTTGGTCCACCCATTCTCCCACTCTGGCTAATCTGAATTTTTCCACCCTTTTTTTTAGAGCAATTTTTGCAACAAAGAATAAATTTGCTGGAAAACCTACTCCTCCAAAAATCGCTTCACAATCTTCACGCTTGGTTCCACCACTTCCCTTTCCCAAATCTCCCTCCATTCTAGTTCCGGCGCCGCCACCGCCGACGACTGCTTTTTCTTCATCAATGCTTGAAACGTCGCCGTTGCGTCGAATCTAGTGAAGTCCCATCCGCCCTCTCTCAGCCGTAGGATCTTTCCTATCTGTCTCTTTGCCAGTCGACACGTGTTATCTTTGATCTCCCGCAGGGCTTCCTCGTACGCTTCCCTCCGGCTCTGATCACGGTCCTTGTTGGGGACGACGCCGTTTTCTGGGCTTTCCCACGGCTGGTATTTCCTGAAATAGGCATCGAATTCGGGTACTCCGATTGCCTTCCGTAGCCCCACCATGACACCCGCTTTGGTCGGGTCATAGAACTGAGCCAACTCTTCTAACATCCCTGAGTCAAGCATTTCATCAACTCGTATGCATAGGTACTCACTGAGTACCGACCAAGCCACGTCGACCCAAAGGAAACAACAGTCATACCTCAACGCTCGACTCACTGAGCTTGACTCGGCAAACACGTCCACTTGAGGGTCAAAGGTTTCCACCAGGAGAGCATGAATGAAAGTGTTGGACCCACCAACAAGAAGCGGCAAGTTCCCACGCGAGGCAATGTCGGCGATGGTTGAACCCGCGGCGGAACGGAACTGCGACGGCTCCACGTCGGCGTCGATTGAGTCGAACTCGCCGAGAAGATAGTGCTGGACCCCTTTCCTTTCAGGGAGAGGGATCTTGTTCGTGGTTATATCTAAGCCGTTGTAAAGTTGCATTTTGTCTGAGTTTATGATTTGAGAGTGAGGGAAATGGGTTGACAAGTCGATGGAGAGGCGGGATTTTCCGGTACCAGTAGCACCCATGATGACGATGAGTTTGGTCTTGTTTTGGTTGTTACGGTGGTGGGGGGTGGAGGAGCCCATACGGGGCCACCTCGGACGCCGGTGGAGGGGAAGAGGACGGTGAAAAACCGGGGAATCGAGAGAATGAAAAGAAGAAAGAATATGTTCCATGGGGAAGGGGATAAAAAAAAAAAAGCTGGTTATGAGTTTATTGATGAGCTGTGTTTGTGAAGGGACATATACGGAAACCACTACTCCGTGTGCCTCTTGACAACTATTACAATTAGTACTGCCGTTGTTCTTTTTGGTTCTCACAGAATAACGCAAAGAGAGAGAGAGAAAGCTGATGAAGTCAAGTAATGGCGTTTGGCATATTATTCATTCGCCGGTTGTGTCAAACGCTGCGTTTTTCGGCATTCTGGGTTTCCATCTAATCTCACTGCTTCCTGCGTCACGCCGCCGATATCTCTTCCTTGTATATATAATCCAATAGGAAAAATATAAACAACACCAAGAAGAAGATGGGATGGGATGGGGTTTTAAGATTGAAACTAAACCTGGGCAATCAATGTATATCAGGTGGAAATGTGTATATATAAAGTAAACCCGCTATTTATATTGCTCTTAACATTGTTTTAACAATATATTTTTAAAAAGTAACTATTATAAATAAATATTAATAAATCTCGAATTTAGTGTTTAAGTTTAAGTATTAAATTTAAAGTTTAAGATTTTAGAGTATAGAAATTCAAATCTAGAGTTTAGAGTTTTAATATTTATTTATGTTTAAATAAAATTATGATTATTTATTTATAGGTTTTCTATTATTTTTGTTTTATTTAATAATAGCATATCGTATTATTATTTATTAATGATGCATTAAACTAGTGTGTTAGCTATGTATAAGATATTCTCCTATAAATTGAAATAAATCCTTTTATAAGAAATAAGGAAATACATCTATTAATTTGTTCGTTTAAGTATATTAGTATATTTATTATATTATTTTCTTGATTTAACTCTGTACGAGGTTTGTATCTATATGGATAAATTTAACTTAATTTAATATATGATTCATTCAATTTAGCCTAAAATTAAATTTTAAAAATTATTATTTTACCTCTATACTTTTAATTCCTTTGCAATTTAATCTCTAGCTCATAAAAATGAAAATTCATGAAATTCCACCACAACCACTATGGCCGAATATCAATTAGTCCTAGCATGCCCTATGTTTCATTTATTTCACAAATTCACCATGTAATGTTTTTTATTTTTCTATTTAGTCCCTATTTGACAATTTCATCAAAAATCTCTTAACAAAAGTTGATTATCTAACAACAACCATCCATTTTCTATCATCAAACATAAAAAATCATGTATGTTAATCAATGGAAAAACCCTAATTTTTGAACAGTTTCACAGATTAGTCCTTGAGCTAACTAGAATAAGTTACAACAATCTTGAAAACATAGAAATAATTAAAAACGGGACAAAAATACATACCAATCAAGAAAAAATGGAGATGGCTAAACCCTAGCTTAGGAGAACAATGAATTTTCGGTGGTGGCTTGATGAAATGAAGAAGATGAATGCCTTTTACTAATTTTAATTATCATTTAATTATCAAATTACTATTATAAACTTTAAAAACTTTAAGAATTACACAAAATTCCAAGCCATCATATTCCACTATCTTATTTATGGTCTAATTACCACATAAGGACTTCCACTTTAAGGTTCTATAGCTATTTAATACTTTTAGCTACAAGAACACAACTTTTACACTTTACGCGATTTAATCCTTTTTATCAAATTGAGCATGTAAACGGTAAAATTTCTTAACGAACGGTACTACTATCATGCTTTAGGAAATAAAATATTAATAAAATACATTTTTTGACTTTGGATTTGTTGTCCCGAAACCACTGTTCTGATTTCACTGAAAATGGGATGTTACAACTCTCCCCTTAAAGGGATTTTCGTCCCCGAAAATCTTATCAGAAAAGAGGTTTGAATATTATTTTCTCATAGCTTCCTCAGGTTCCCAGGTAGCTTCTTCTATTCCATGTCATTTCCAAAGAACTTTTACTAAAGCTATGTTCTTGTTTCTTAATTCTTTCACTTCTCGTGCCAGAATTCTAATCGGTTCCTCATTGTATGACATATCAGGTTGAATCTCAACATCCGTCAGGGAGATAACATGTGAAGGGTCAGATCAGTATCATAGTAACATAGACACATGAAAGACATTATGAATCTTTTCTAGTTCTTACGGTAAAGCTAATTAATATGCAACAGGCTTGATTCTTTTAGTAATCTTATACGTCCTGATAAATCGTCGACTTAACTTTCCTTTGCTACCGAACCGAAGAACTTTCTTCCAAGGTGATACTTTCAAGAATACTCTGTTGCCGACTTGGAACTCTATGTCTTTACTGTAATAGCCCAATTTTGGGCCTAGTCGGAACAGTGGCTTCGGAACCACTATTCCAAGCCCGGATAAAATTATTTTGATGTTATTTTATGTGATATAGCATGTTTATAAAGGTGCATGAAAATTTTGGTGTATTAATTTTAGCGACTTCTAGTCCAATTTCAAAAAAAGGACTAAATCGCAAAAAAGGTAAAAGTTGTATTTTAGTACCCCAAATGTGTCTAATAGCTAGAGTATTAAAATTAGGGGCCTTTAAAGTGAAATTAAACCCATTTTAAGTGTAGTGGCCGGCCATGAGACGAGATTTTTCAAATGGTCAATGTATTTGGTAAAGTGATGTCATATTAGGTGATAAAATGGTACCCTAAGGACTTAGCTTCATCTTTTTCATTTTCTTATGTTTTCTTTGACCGAAAATAATGAAAGGGTTTTGAGAGCTTGAAACCTTTAGCCATTTAGTCTCTCTTCTAGTAAGTGATTTTAATGCTTTTTCTTAAAGATTTTTACATTTTTAGAACCCCTAAAGCATGAGCTTTCATAAGATGGGACTATTTTGCAAAATGATTAAGATTCTAGGGTTTTTACATGAAAGAATATGTGTTGTTTGCTGAGTTTTTATGAAAGAAAATGAGTTTTGGTAGTGTTATAAACAAGTTTTGTGAAATAAGTTTGCATGAAAACTCCTTAAATAGGGGTATTTTACAAAGAAATATAATAAGTGTAAATGTGTGAAATAGTTGATATTATGAGTTACTATAGTTATGAAAATGGTTCATCTAGGCTTAATGAGTAATAAAATGTGATAAAAATCATTTTACGAGCCTAGGAGCAATTTGGTAATTTTGGCAAAGTATAGGGGCAAAATCAAAAATTTTGCAAAAATGTTTCATTGGACTAATTTGATTAGTATATTGTGTTAATAAGTTAAATGTGATGTTATAGATGATGAAAAACAAGATTCGGACTTAGAACGAGGAAAAACGAGAAATTGATGTTTAGGCCTCTCTTACCAATTTGGTGTCGAGGTAAGTTCGTATGACTAAATAAGCATGTTATCCATGTTATTGTTAATATACTTGAATCTATCTTACTTCGGTTATATTGAATTATATGTTGATGATATTGAGTATGATGAAAGTGATGCCAAAAGTTAATAACATTCACGTGATGGTAGAAGATAATAGAAATTCAATGGAATATGATATCCCATAGAAATGAGTAAGTTGTATGTAAATAATATAACTACCCCATTGTTACATGTATTTGAATTGATATAGCATAAATTGCTTGATTGTGGAAATGGTTATGTATGATGAGAATTGATGTAGAGGAACCTTCCGGTTGAACCTTAGGAATAAACGGATATTCATGCCATGACATTGGGTGATGCGTGTGTGGTAGTGTAAGACATGTCTGGACATGCATCGGCCACATTATGAGAGCTAGTGTAAGACCATGTCTGGGACATGGCATCGGCATTGAGACGAGAGCTAGTGTAAGACATGTCTGGGACATGCATCGGCCTCGAGATGTAAGCCAGTGTAAGACATGTCAAGGACATGCATCGACTACGAGATGTGTTAGTGTAAGACATGTCTGGGACATGCATCGGCACGGATATGTGAGAGCCAGTGTAAGACCATGTCTGGGACATGGCATCAGCATTATACCCTATGTTTGAGGCTTAGTGAATATCCGATAGCTTTTCGAATGGTTCAACGGTGAGAGTTACGGTTTAAGCTAAATGGGAAAGGTTATGACCATATTATGAGTGCTACAGGTACTTACATGAAATTGATGAGTCATGAATTCAATTCATGTTATATGATTTGTAAGGAATGAATATGAGCATGTTGAGTAACACAGGTATGTATGCCAAGCTCATGAGAAATGATTTCAGTTTATGATGCACATTTGATGAAGATGTAAATAGGTAATTCATGCCTATGAGAATGATTTTGTGATGACCTTGTGATTATAGGTCTATGCTTGTGATGTATGAATATGTAGCTTTACCAATGTGGTGGAAATGAATTAATATGGTGTGATAAACTTAGCATCGTTAATTTACACTAAAATAGTTTTGGGACAGCAACCATAGTCTGACTTTGAAAATACACTAAAAATAGTGAAAAATGAGTTAGAGGCTGAATAAAATATGGAATTAAATCTTATTGAATCTAGTTTCTTATAAAAGAAACAATGTAAGCAAAAGAATTTTCTATAATGAGATATTTGAAGTTGTGTGAGATAGAGTCAAAATGACTTTAAAATCCCCTGTTCTGATTTGAGAAAATAATTATAAATTGTAAAAAAATAGTTATGAGTTATAATTTATATGTTTAGAATCCAAAAATGAGTCTATTTTCAATAGAAATAGACAAGAACATTATTCGAGTCCTTTGCTATGAGATAATTGAACTTTAATGCAGAAGGGTTGGAACCGTCAGACAGTGAATCAGGGGTAATTTTGAGGAATAAACTGTACTAATTGGCTAAACCAAAAATTCTGGATTTTATGGTAGAAAGTTACATGAGTCTAGTTTCAAATAAAATTAACGGAACTTAATTTAGAGTTTCCTAGCTCCAAATATAAATATTTTATTGACTATTGTACAAGAAGATAGCTTATCATGACTTGAGAATATGTTGGGAACTTGGGTAAAACATGTTAATGAGTTGCTTTTTATTTTCATATGAACTTACTAAGCGTAAAGCTTACTCCTTTCCTTTCCCATGTTCTCTAGGGCTGCCAGGTTTGCTCAGGTTGGAGTTCGTCGGAGGTATTATCACACTGTCAAGCTATTGCTATTGGTGTAAGTGATTTCAAGTACTTTGAGTCTATGGCATGTATAGGAGTTTAAATATTCAAGTATGTGATATTATTTTAGCCAAATGTATTGGCTTATTATGATTGTGGGGTTGTAAACCCATTTTAAAGATGCATGCTTGTGATATGGACTTACGTGATGAGTTTATAATGATTATGGCATGAATGTGGTAAAGATGTGAGTAAAATCTAGGATATCTATTGCATGTGAAATTGCCATGGTCATGACATGTTAGGAATGTTTAAGTGCCTAATTTTTCCATGTTGTATGCTATTGTATAAGTATACGTGCATGTATTGTGAGGGGGACAAATTGGCTTGGAAAATAGCCTTGTAATTGTCCACACGGGTAGGCATATGGGCATGTGCCTTGGCCGTGTGACATTTTGGGTATGCTGACGTCAGAAACAGAATACCCAGGTTTTTACACATGGGTTATAGACACGGGCGTGTCGTGGCCGTGTGAGGGACACAGGCTATTGACACGGGAGTGTGTCATGGCCGTGTTTTAAAGTCAGTGTTGTACACGGGCTAAGGGCACGGGCGTGTGTGACTACATGGTCTATATCCACACGGGCGTGTGGAGCCTTAAAGCATGAAATTTTTCAAGTTTTTCTTAAGTTCTCGGTTTAGTCCTGAACCGCCTCTAATGCATGTTTCGGGCCTCGTGAGGTCGTTTAAGGGACGAAATATGTGAAATGAAAAGTTTTAAATTGATTGAAATTTTATGGCCCGGTTTTTGTGTGATTGGTTGAGTTTAAGTCAGGTAACACCTCGAACCCTGTCCCGGCGTCGGATACGGGCGAGGGGTGTTACATTTACGTTTAAGATCCGCATATGATTTCTGATGATCTGAAGTTGCTTTCAAACTATCTCAAATCACGTTTACATTTTTTTAGGTCTCGTGAATCAAATCAAGCCCGTGTATCTTTTTCTCACTGAGCTCGGTCCAGTATAATGGAGTTAGGCACTTATGACCATACAAAGCCTCATACGGTGCCATCTTTATACTCGATTGAAAACTGTTGTTGTACACGAATTCAACCAACGGTAAATATTTCTCTTAGTTGCCTTCAAACTCTAATACACAGAAATGAAGCATATCTTTGAGAATTTGAATTACTCATTCGGGTTTACCATCGGTCTAAGGATGAAACATAGTGCTAAAAAGCAACCGCGTACCAAGAGAAATCTATATGTACCAAAATAAAATGTGCAGACTTTGTCAAACGATCAACAATAATGTAACAACCTATTTTTAGTGAAATCGGAACAGTGGTTTTGAGACCACAAATTTGAGGTCAAAATATTTATTTTATTATTATTTGAATGTTTACATCATGATTTAATGATGGTTTGAAAGTTTCGTTTAGAAATTTTATCGTTTGATTAGTCAATTTGATAAAAAGGACTAAATCGCGTAAAGTGTAAAAGTGGAGTTCTATTGGCTAAAAGTATCTAATAGCTATAGAACCTTAAATTTAAGGTCCTTAAGTGGTAATTAGACCATTATTATGATAGTGGATGATAATGTCATGGCATCATTAAAATTTTGAATTATTAATAAGGTTAAATAGGTAATTAAGTGAATAAGGTTAATAAATTAAATAAAACACAATTTTCTTTCATTATCATCTTCTTCCAATCCAAATTTAACAAATAATAAATCCATTTTAGGGATTGAAGCATTCGGTCATCTCCTAGCTCAATTGTAAGTCCATTTTTGTTCGATTTTTAGTGATTTCTATGTTTTTGAGATCGTTACAGCTAGGTTTAGCTAGACTAGGGACTATTTTGTAAAAATGTTAAAGATTTTTGATGTTTCCATTGATGAATATGTATGATTTTTGATGATTTATGATAGATTTTGAAAGCTTGTTAATAGTTAAATAATTTTTGTGATTTTTAGTGATTTTTAGTGAAAATGCAAAATAGGGATTTATTTGTGAAAATGTGAAAATGTGGTTAAATGTGTGAAAAGTTGATAAATGTAGGCTACTAGGGGCATTATAGTAATTCGGCTATTATGGGCATTAAAGAAATTTCATGAATTTGTGATTTTGTGTAATAAGGACTAAATTGTAAAAGTTGTAAAATTCTAGGGGTAAAGGTGCAATATGCTTAAATGTATGTTTTGGATTAAACTGAATAAAGAGATTATTAAATAAGTTAATTTTGAATATATTTAGATAAAAAAAAGTAGAATTCGGATCTAGATCGGGGTAAAACTAAAGTTATTGACTAATCGACTTATTCCGTCATTTTCACATTCGAGGTAAGTTTGTATGTGATAAATTTCATTATAAATGTATTTTAAATTCTTTTTCATTGAATAAGTTGTAAGTACTAGATTTCGGATAAGTTCGATAATGACTTGATGGTAATTCGGCATTCGAAATCTCGGTTGAACTTTAGGAATAGTTTAGGATACTAGTGACATGTCATTAGAGGATATTTTGAGTTGGCTTTAGGCCATGATATCAGCACTTCGGATATAAGCTACCTTGATTTAGCTTCGGGACATGAATATTGACTGATTTGGCTTCGGGCTATGATATCAGTACTTCGGATATAAGCTACCTTGATTTGGCTTTGGGCCATGGTATAGGTACTTATTGTGTGAGATTCTTAAGTATCCAACTTCTATTCCAAATGGTTCAATGGGTAAATGAATGATGGGGTTGAGTATAAGATTTGTACGAGATGGTATAGGTATGTGTATAAACCATACTAGCTTTGAATCGAAGAAATGATGAAGAAAGTATATAGTTTTGTGAATGAGTAATAAAGGTTTGTTAGTTGATGTGAATTCATGTATTTATAATTAATTGTCGATTTATTTGTTTATGATTATATCAAGTTTATTTCATACGAGCTTACTAAGCTATAAAGCTTACGTTGTTTGTTTTCCTATGTTGTGATTTCAAGCTAGCACGGATTCGGGGATCGTCGGAGATCGCATTACACTATCCACATATCTCTTGGTACCTATAAACTTTGGTATTTTAAGTATATGGCATGTATAGGGTCCTTATGTCATGTTGGTTATGTTTTGGTAATGATTTTGGCCAATTGAATTGGTTAGTAAATGTATATGTTTTGGTATGGTTGAAACATGTATATATATGTTTATGTCTTGTGTAATGAGTTGGTTGATGATTGTGGATGATTTTGGACATGGATTTGTTTGTGAAACTAGGCTAAAAGATGGATATTTGGGAATGTATAGTTAATTGAATTGTATATGTGAATTAAGTATAAAATCAGATGGCATATTGTGGTAGTTTGTAATTTGTATTAATGACTAATGAAATGGTATGGAATCTGCTTGTTATGAGATTTATTTTATTCCTATTATGCCTTGTGTTGGTGCCATTGAATTGTGGTGTAAGTAAATGTATTTAGGGTGACAAAATGGCTTGGTAAATAGCCTATTTTTTGTCCACATGGGTAGAGACACAGGTGTGTGACTCAGCCGTGTGTGACACATGGTTATGTTACACAGCCGTGTGTCCCCTGGTGTTGAAATTAAAATCAAGTTAGTATGCTCCACACGGCCTCACACATGGGCGTGTGACTTGGCCGTGTGGCATAAGTCAATATACCCTACAGGTTTGGCATGGCCTAGCACACAACCTAGCACACGGATGTGTACGTCCATTTTTAGGGCACACGAGTTAGCCACACGGGTGTGTGTGTTGGCAGTGTGACCCAAGTTAGAGAGTTACATAGGGTTTGACACGGGCTAGGACACGACCATGTGCTTTCATTTCGAATGTCCACACAGCCTGCGACACAGGCATGTCTGTTGGTCGTGTGAGAGACACGGTCAGGCTACACTGGCGTCTGTCCCTTGTTTTGAGAAAACTTTTTTAACTTTCGTAAAAATTTCTTGAGCTATCGATTTAGCCCGAACCACTCTTAAAACATGTTTAGGGCCCCGTAGGCTCGTTTTAGGGACATTATGCTTGAGTTTGAATAATGTTTGCATCAAATGTGAAGTTGTATGTCAATTGAAAATTTAAATGTTTTATAAGTTTGGTAATACTCCGTAACCCTATTCTGGAGTTGAATACAGGTGAGGGGTGTTACATTTATTGGTATCAGAGCTACGATTTAGTCGATTCGAAGACTAATATAACGTATGTGAGAGTCTAGCTATACATGCCATATATAAACTGTGATAGTGTGGTGACTTTTGACATTTTAAAATGTGTTTTCATATAGTAAATGGATCCCAATTGAGCTATACCTAATCGGTTGAAAGTAATGGGCCAGCTCCCGCTCAAGGGATAGTGCCTTCTGAATTTAGACCTATATTGGGTAGCCAAGGTGGAGAAGCTAAGGAAGCTTTCTTACAAATGATGAACGAATGGTTTACTCAATATGTCCAGAAAAATCTTGCTGCTCAACACCTCCAACCCTACCTAATCCTGAACCAATTCCTGTAGCCCCTCAAGTTGTGGAATTTCAACGACTAAATAAGCCTCAAGTTGATAAGATCTGTAAGTACGGGGTTGAGGAGTTCAGAGCTACCATTGATGACGATCCCGAGAGAGTTGAATTTTGGCTAGAAAACACTATTAGAGTATGTCATGAGCTTTCGTGTGCTCCAGCGGAGAGTTTAAAGTGTGCCATTTCATTATTGAGAGATATAGCGTATCAATGGTGGAATATACTAATATCTGTGGTACCTAGAGAACGGGTCACTTGGGAATTCTTCCAGACAGAATTCAGGAAGAAATATATAAGCTAGTGGTTTCTGGATCAAACAAAGAGTTTTTAGAATTGAAACAGGGCTGTATGATCGTAACCGAGTACGAGATAAAATTTGTACGGTTGAGTAAATATGCTTGAGAGTATGTTTCTACCGAAGAGAGCATGTGCTAGCAGTTTGTTAATTGTTTGAATGAAGACATTAAACTTCTAGTTGGGATTTTAGATTTGAAAGAATTTGTTGTATTAGTTGACCAAACTTGTAAAGGCGAAGACTTTAGTCGGGAAAAGAGGAAAGCTGGTTTAGAGGCTAGAGATTCGAGAAAAAGACTGATGAATAAACCTTATCATTCTTCATCAAAAAAATCTCGAGATTCGTATAGTTAATCAAATGTATCAGTAGGATATTAGAATAGAGATCATAGAAATCAACATATGAGTCCTAAAGCTCAAGCAGCTTCCTTCTCGAGCGTTGGCAGTGTAAGAAATAACAAACCCGAGTGTAAATAGTGTGGGAGGAAACATGTGGGAGGAAACATTTTGGAGAGTGCTGGAATAAAAGTAATAAAGCTTGTTTCAAATATGGCTCGCCAGATCACTTAATTCGAGATTGCCCAGAGTTGTTCGAGAAAGATAAATTTTAGAATACAAGACCGAGTAGCATGATTGCGAGAGGAAGACCACTGAGGAATGGGGGAAATGTGTCTAGTGGAAAAGGAGCGACAAAGGACTTAGCTGTGAGATCCGAGGTCAGAGCACCTGTTAGAGCCTACGCTATTCGCGCTCATGAAGAGGCGTCGTCCCCTGATGTTATTATCGGTACATTCTCTCTTTACAAGATTAGTGTGATTGCTTTAATTGATCCTGGATTGACACATTCGTATGTTTGTGAGAATTTAGTGTCTAGTAAGAAATTGCTTGTTGAGTTTACAGAATTTGTAATTAGAGTATCGAACCCTTTAGGTAAGTATGTTTTAGTTGATAAAGTTTGCAAGGATTGCTCTTTGATGACTCGAGGTTACTGTTTTTTGGCTAACTTGATGCTTTTACCATTTGATGAGTTCGATGTGATTTTGGGTATGGATTGGTTTACTCTACACGATGCTGTTGTGAACTGTAGATGAAAGACTATTGAATTGAAATGTCAGAATAAGAAAATCATTCAAATTGAATTAGATGAATCGAGTGGTTTGCCTATAATGATTTTATTGATGTCAGCTCAGAGATATGTGAGAAAGGGTTGTGATGCATACCTAGCATATATGTTTTAGATAACAAAGTGTCTGAAATGAAGAATAAATTCATGCCTATAGTTTGTGAATATCTAGATGTATTTCCAAAAGAATTTCCTGGGTTGCCACCGATCAGAGAGGTTGAGTTTGCTATTGAATTGGAACTAGGAACATCGCCGATATCTATAGCTTCGTACAGAATGGCTTCGATCGAATTGAAAGAGCTGAAAGCTCAGTTACAAGAGTTAACAGATAGAGGTTTTGCACGACCTATTTTTTGTCCTGGGGTGCGCCAGTATTGTTCGTAAAGAAGAAAGATGAAATAATGAGAATGCATATTGATTATCGATAGCTCAACAAAGTTACGATAAAGAACAAGTATCTTTTGCCGAGAATTGATGATTTGTTTGATCAGTTGAAAAGGAAAACAGTGTTTTTGAAGATTGATTTGAGATTGAGTTATTATCAGTTGGGAGTTAAAGACCTAGATGTGCCAAAACTGCTTTCAAAACGAGGTATGGACATCATGAATTTCTTGTTATGCCTTTTGGACTAACTAATGCTCCTGCTGTTTTTATGGATTTGATGAATCGGATCATTAGACTGCATTTAGACAAATTTGTTGTTGTGTTCATTGATGACATTATGATCTATCCCGGAGATGAGTCTGAGCATGCCAAACATTTGAGGATTGTGTTGCAAACTTTAAGAAAGAAGCAATTGTACACTAAATTCAGTAAATATGAGTTTTGGCTCAGAGAATTCAGATTTTTGGGGCACATTGTTTCTATGGAAGGTATAAGAGTTGATCCGAGTAAGATTTCAATAGTTGTTGGTTGGAAACCATCGAGAAATGTATCTGAAGTCAAAAGCTTTTTGGGGTTAGCTGGCTACTATCGATGTTATGTAAAAGGGTTCTCGATGATTGCCACACCAATGACCAGATTATTACAAAAAGATGTGAAATTCAAGTGGTCCGAAAAATGCCAACAGAGTTTCGAGCAGTTGAAAGCGTTATTAACTGAGGCACCAGTTTTGGTTCAACCAGAGTCGGGTAAAGAATTCGTGGTTTACAGCAACACATCATTAAATGGTTTGGGTTGCATTTTGATGCAAGAAGGAAAGGTTATAGCTTATGCTTTGAGACAGTTAAAGCCTCATGAAAAGAACTATCCAACGCGCGATTTAGAGTTGGCCACTATAGTTTTTGCATTGAAAATTTGGCATCATCATTTGTATGGTAAAAAATGCCATATCTTTACCGATCATAAAAGCTTAAAGTATATTACGACTCAGAAGGATTTAAATTTGTGACAACGGAGATGACTCATGCTACTAAAAGACTATAAGTTATAGATTATCATATGGGGAAACCTAATGTTGTCGCAGATGCTTTGAGTAGAAAATCGTTGTTTGCCTTGAGAGCAGTGAATACATAGTTGACATTATCTAATGATGATTCAATTTTAGCTGAGTTAAAGGCTAAACCAGTATTTCTTCAGCAAATTTGCAAAGCTCAGAACTGTGATAGTGAATTGCAAGCTAAAAGAGTACAATGCGAGTCAACTAGTGATTCAGATATCAAATCGGATCCGATGATTGTTTGATGTTCCAAGATAGAATCTGTGTACCGAAAAATCTTGAGCTGACTTAGAAAATTTTACATGAGGCACATAGTGGTTGTTTATCTGTTCATCCTGGAAGTACTAATATGTATAATGATTTAAAACAACTGTATTGGTGGTCGGGTATGAAACGAGGCATTTCAGATCAGAATTTGTATCGAGATGTTTAGTGTGTCAGCAAGTCAAAGTTGAACATCAAGTGCCTTCGGGTCTACTATAGCCAGTAATGATACTTGAGTGGAAAGGGGATAGAGTTACAATGGATTTCATATCTAGATTACCCCTATCTCCGAAGAAGAAAGATGCTATTTGGGTTGTTGTTGATCGACTGACAAAGTTAGCACATTTCATTCTGGTAAGTATGAATTATTCACTTGATAGATTGGCTGAGTTGTACATTTCTGAGATTATTAGATTGCACAGGGTGCCAGTTTCGATTATTTTAGATAGAGATTCGAGGTTTACATCATGATTTTGGAAGAAATTACAAGAAGCTCTGGGTACTACATTTCATCCGAAAATCGACAGTCAATCTAAGAGAGTAATTCAGTTTAGGATACTAGTGACATGTCATTAGGGGATATATTGAGTTGGCTTCGGGCCATGATATTAGCACTTCGGGTACGAAATATACCAATTTAGCTTCGGGCCATGAATATCGGCTAATTTGGCTTCAGAGTTGTTAAGCTCAGTGAGCTTCTTGTTATAGATTCATATGAGTTTCCTGTTTAGCCCGGATTAGCTTCTTGATACATGGCTCACATGAGCATCCTGATATATGGCTCGAAAGCGTGCTTCTTGATTATGTGCCCTAATTGAGTACCCTTGGATATGAATTGATGGATTTCAGTTTTGTACACTTTAAGTGTACTACATGAGCGTATCCATCGATATTTCAAATAAATTTAACGAATAAAATTCTGACATGACTAAACTGAACTTGAAATGATTTGTTATAGAAATATACATATAATATGGAATAATGATATGGAAAACATATATATATATATGAATGTCATTAAATGATGAGCTCATCCATGTTCTTGGTATTATGTGAATTACTTGATTAACATTATTAGTGAAGTTGTGTGTTTTAGGCTATTAGCCAAATTACTTGGATGCATTTTTGTACGCTTATCCTAAATGTAAGTATATGGTAAGTTAAATTCCTGTTATACAAACTTACTAAGCATTTGAAATGCTTACTCGATTTTCTTTTCTCTATTTTATAGTGCTCGAAAGCTCGTAAAGGTTAGAATCGGTCGGAGCATCATAACACTATCCTTCAGCCTATTTTGGTATAAATAGAAAACTTATTTTGGTATAATAGCATATATAGGTTAACTTGATCATTGTTGGCATATAATGGTTGTTTGTAATCTAGCCATTGGAATGGCTAATGATAGTATGTTCAGTGAAATATGGTTAACATATGTGTGCTTAGTATGATTTGATTTAATTATGGAAAGCATATATGTATTACAAAAGGTAAGTTTGAATACATGTGATTATATATCTTATATAATGTTAATATTGGCTTGGTTTTAATGTCTTGAAGTGGTTGGTATATGTATGTATGTATTGGTGTAGGTTGAAGATAATTCGGGTGAGAAAAGTGGTCATGAAAATGACCTATTTCCATCCACATAGGCAGACACATGGGCGTGTGTCTGAATCGTGTGTCACACACGACCATGCACACGGGCGTGTGCTTTGGCTGTGTGTCCCCTAGATCTTAAAATTTGAGAAACAAAATGCTTAGAATTGAGCACACGGTAGAGACACGGGCGTGTGTCTCAGCTGTGTGAGACACACGGCCTAGCACATGGGTGTGTGTCCTTGCCGTGTAACCTTTGCACCTAATTTTTGAAAATTAAATTGTCCACACGGTCTAGCACACGGACGTGTGGCTGGCCGTGTGACCCAAGTTAGAGAGTTACATAGGTAAGGACATGGGTTGGAACACGGTCATGTGCCTCATATCGAATGGTCACATGGCCTGGGACACGAGCGTGTCATTGACTGTGTGAGTTACACGGCCTGATCACGCGGACATGTGTCCTTTGCACCTAAGAAAAAATTTGAGATTTCACGAAAAATTTTCTGTGATTCCGGTTTAGTCTCGAACAGATTCTAATATGTATTTTAGGCCTCAAGGAACTATATGAGGGACATTATGATTGATTATGATTGATTTTCAAAAATGAATAGTAAATTACATGAATTAACTATAATTGAATTGTAAACTTTGGTAATGCTCCATAACCCTGTTCTGGCAACGGATACAGGTTAGGGGTGTTACATAAACAAGGTAAGCATTGCAACCCTTTCTCACATATTTCTTCACTGACATAGCCGATATAATGACAAGCAACTCTCTCGGACTATCTGGATTAATACGAAGTGTTTCACCATTCTGACATTTCAATACAATAAGCTTTCGTATGCAATTCACAAAAGCGTCGTGTAGAGTTAGCCAATCCATACCCAAAATTACATCAAATTCATCAAACGGTAATAGCGTCAAATTAGCCGGAAAATTATAACCCCGAGTCATCAAAGGACAATTCTTCCAGACTTTATCAACTAGCACATACTGACATAGGGGGTGGGATACTTTAACCACAAATTCAGTGGACTCAACAAGTAAATTCTTACATGAAACTAAATTTATGCACACGTATGAATGAGTTGATCTCGGATCAATCAAATCAGTAATACCAGTACAAAAAATAGAGAAAGTGTAACACCTTTGACCCATGCCCGTCACTGGAACACGCATTCGGAGCATTACCAGAACATTTAAAACATTTCTTCATTTAAATTTATACATTACTATTCATTTACCAAGATCATCCATAATGTCCCTTGATCGAGCCGTCGAGGCCCAATACAAGCATTAGAATCGAACTGGGACTTAATCGGGACCTCTAAGAATTTTTTTTTGAAATGACAAAATTTTTCCAAGGTATAGGGCTCACACGCTCGTGTGGTCCAAGGGACATGCCCGTGTGACCCTGGGACATGCCCATGTTAGAGGCTGTGTTCGACCCCGTGTAACTCTCTAACTTACAAACACGGCCATGCCATACGGCCGTGTGCTAGGTCATGTGGTTAATTAATTCAATTCGAATTAGGTGTAGGTTTCACACGGCCAAGACACACGCTCGTGCTCTAGACCGTGTAGCATACACGATTGACACACAGCCTATGTGTTTGCCCGTGTGTCCAATTATGAGCATTCTATTTCTCAAAATTTAGGTGCAGGGGACACACGGCCTAGCCACATGCCCATGTTACCAGGTAGTGTGTCACACACGGTCGAGATACACACCCGTGTGGACAAAATGAAGCCATTTCTAGCTTCATTTCTCACCCAAAATTTCACCCAAGACCTGCACTTGAAACATACAACCAATACCAACCATTCCAAGCATTCAAATTAGGCAATTTCATCATTTAACATGACATATCATTGTAAGCACAAGTGTCTATAAACTTACCTTGATTTAACTTAGGCAATAGCAACATTTGATCACATGTACTCAACTTAAAACATATGTATATATATCATAATAACATGCTTATAAATATCAAAATGAACCATTACTAGCCATTCTAATGGCTAAGTTACAAAATAACAATCCAAGCCTCTATTGGCCAAGTTGTCCTATACATGCCATTATACCAAAATGATTTTACTAAGTATACCCAAAATGCTAGTTGATAGTGTGACGATGCTCCAATGATTTTCCAACCTTCATGAGCTTCCGAGCACTATAAGACAGGGGAAAAATAAAAGGAGTGAGTATTACATGCTTAGTAAGTTCGTATAACGGGAATTAAACTTACCAATCTTGATTATTAAATCTAAACATACAATATCATGTTTCTATCTAGTCATTACTATATTCTATCTAGTCATTACTATTTCATCTTAAGGTTTTCATGCCAAGTCATGAGTTATATGTCCTTTGAATCGTTGAATTCCAATGAGTGCTCAAGTAGTACACTCGAAGTGTACGATTCAACAATTCGTCAGTTTCTTATTCAAGGGTACCTATTAAGGCACTTAACTAAGAAACACTCTCTCGAGCCACATATCGTTTAACAGGATTACCAGTCCAGGCAAAATCCTTTATATAACGTATGCTCAGGGGAGCTTAATTAGGATTACCAGTCTAGGCTAAACCCTATTCATATCGTATGCTCGAGAGGTATTATATCAGGATTACCTGTCTGGGATAAATCATTTTTATAACAAGGTCATTGGGATTACTCGTCCGAGGTAAATCCCCACTGCAATAAATACAGGACCCTACTTGTTTCGGGAAAGCGCACACATTCATTGGAGTTCAACATCCAATCGGGACTAACCCCTTTATCACCATTTCAAGCTTATTTTCATTTTTCATCATAGCAGACAAGTGAAGCACATCAACATAAATGACATCACATACAATACAACAATCAATTAACATAATTACATGTCCGATTAAGTTACACGAACTTACCTTGACACTTGTTCGCATAAAAGTCTACTAATCCGAAATCTTTTCTTTTCCTCGATTTAACCTCGAATTAGTGTCATTTGGATCTATATAAATGAATTTAACATCAATTTCACACATTTCATATCTAAATGAACTCAATTTACATTCTAGGTAAAATTACCATTTTGCCCCTAACTTTTCCATAAATTTTGATTTTGTCCCTAGGCCCGGAAAATGAAATTTGTACAAATTACTCCCTATTCCAAGCCTAACCAAAGCCCCATTACAAATTTTACAGCACATGTTTACATAAAATTTTAGAATTTTTCCTTCAATTTCACAAGTTTACATTTTAGTCCCTAAATCAAGTTTTCATCAAAAATCAATTTGCAAAAGTTATTTATCTATCATTAATATTTCATTTTCTACCATAAATTTCTAATTTCCAGTATAATACATCCATGAACCTTTTTCAAACCTTGATAACTTTTCAAATTAATCCCTCAAATAGAGAGATTAAGCTATTCCGGTTTCAAAAATACCAAATTACTAAAAACGGGACAAGAAAACTTACCTAATTAGGCCTTGAAAGCTTATTTTCTCTCACTTAGGGTTTTCATGTATTTTTTAGGTTGAAGATGACAAAATAAGATGATATTTCTTTTTTTTAATCATCTTTTAATTTAATTAGTTATTTCAAATTCCAATTTAGTCATTGAACTTTTTCTATATTTCCATGGATGAGTCATCATGAAAAATCTACATACTTTTCTTAATGGTCTAATTACCATATAAGGACCTTAAGTTTTGAATTCGATAGCTATTTGATCCTTATAGCTACTAGAATTCAACTTTTGTATTTTATGCAATTTAGTCATTCTCGTAATTAAACACTTAATTGATAAAATTTTCATATCAAAATTTTCACACGTCATTTCTAACATATTACGGGCCGTATGATAAAATAAAAATAAAATATATTTTGGGTTAGATTTGTGGTCCCAAAACCACTGTTCCGATTTCACTTAAAAATGGGCTGTTATAGAAAATACCAATAATAACATCTAGCCCAGAAGCATCCTCTCGTGTGCAAATAGCATAAGCCCTAACTGGTGCTCGTTCCTCCAGATCTCACAGAAGAATCTTTTGTAACATCACGGCTACCACTCACATTTCCAGGATTACAAGGTGGTCTACCTCTCGTAGCAGTGTTGCTAGACCTTGTGGTCTGAGCTTTCTCTTTCTCAGATTTCTCTAGGAAATCTTTAGGATAGTGGTCTAGGGAACCACACTTAAAACATGCTCTATTCTTTAATTGATACTCACCATAATATGGTCTTTTACAATGCTTGCACTCGGGCCAAACATCTTTAACATTATCCACATTTGCTACAGATGTAGCTTTAGGTTTTAGATCTCTTTGATGTTGACTGATATGACTTTCCAATCGATCTCTTTCTCGAGTCTCTAACTTTAAATTCAGCATGTCTTTTCTCTTTACTCAGTTCCTTGGCCTTATGTGCTCGGTCAACCAATACAACAAATTTTTTCAGCTTAAGAATTCCAACTAGAAGCTTTATGTTTTCATTCAGCCCTTCTTCAAACCTCCTACACATAGTAGTCTCGGTTGGAATACATTCCCAGGAATAGTTTCTCAGTCTAACAAATTCCCGATCATACCCTGATACAAACATACGGCCCTATTTGAGTTAGAGAAATTCTTTACGTTTCTGCCTCTGACTAATATATTTCTATTGAAACTCAGTTTGAAAGAATCCCAAGCGATTCGCTCTCTCGGCAGAACAAAAATTAATGTGTTCCACAACTTGTAAGCCAAATCTTTCAACAAAGATACTGCACATTTAACACATTCAGCTGGTGAACAGGATAACTCATCAATAACCCTGATTGTATTCTTTCGTAACAGCCTATCTTTAGTCAAATTAGAACAGTGGTTTTGAAACCACAAATATGAAGTCAAAATAATTATTTTATTATTATTTTGAGGTCTATAGCATGATAGTACGAATGTGTGAAAATTCCGTTAAGAAATTTTATTGTCTGAATGCTTAATTTGATAAAAGGACTAAATCGCGTAAAGTGCAAAAGTAGTGTTCTAATAGCTAAAGGTGTCTAATAGTTACGGAACCTTAAAGTGGAGGTCCTCAAATTATAATTAGACCATTGTTAATGTTAGTGGACAAATATGGACATCATTTAAGTAAATTTTAATGTTTTAATTAAAGGTTATAATAGTAAATTAATAAATTAACTTAAGTAAAATATAGAAAGCAAAATTGTCATCTTCTTTAGTGCATTCGTCCACCAAAATTGAAGAGGAGAAAACCATTTTCAGGGCTAGACATTCAGCTAAGGCATTTTTGTCTAATTAGGTAAAATTTTTGTCCCTTTTTAATGATTTCTATGTTTTTGAGATTGTTGTATCTAGCTAGCCCAGGGATTAATTTGTAAAACTGTTAAAGGTTTAGCATTTTTACCACTGATGAATATATGTGTATTTTTATGTTTGACGATAGAAAATGTATGCTTGTTGTTAGATAAACAACATTTGTAAAGTGATTTTTTGTAAAATTGCCAATTAAGGATTAAATTGTGAAATGTGTAAATTTTGTGATTAAATTGTGAAATAAATGGCTACTATGTGTCTGTATGAAATTTGGATAGCATGGGTAGGGACCTAATTGCATGAATTTGTATTTTTATGAGATAATGACTAAATTATAAAAATTTGAAATATTAGGGGCAAAAGGTAAAGTTGCCATAATATGATTTTTGGGTTAAATTTAATAGAATGATAATTAAATAAGCTAAATTTGATTACATATAGATCAAGAAAAGTGAAGTTCAGATTTAGAGCGGGGGAAAAAAAGTTTTGGACTAATCGATCTATTTTGTCGTTTTTGCAATCGAGGTAAGTTCGTATGTTAATAAGCATTATTAAAATTGTGTTTTGAATGCTTTATTACTAAATTTAATTACGAATACAACCTTTCGGATATATTCAATGAAGATTCAGCAATTGGAAATCCCGGTTGAACCTTAGTAATAGATTAAGATACAAATGACATGTCAAAAGGGGTTATGTGATTTGGGTGCTGGTCTATACGTCCTAGCGGTGGCTGAGTTATCCAACATGTGTTGCAGATTCTCGTCAGGTTGTGTGAGCAGCATCGTGTAGCTATGTCATAACCGTCAGCTTGCGTGAGCAGACCCATTGATAGCTCGAGAGTGAGCATTATATGTAATATGAGATTGAGATAGCTTCAGCTATGTATTGGCATTTAGGGTGCGAGATTCCTGAGTATTCGATAGTATTCCAAATGGTTCAAGGGGTATATCAAGGATATGGATGAGTATGAGATCAATACGAGCTTGTACAGATATGTACGTGAACCTCACAATCATCGAATCGAAGAAGTTGATGGAAATTGTGTTTAATCTTTGGATTGAGCATATGTGTTAAGTTATGCTTCAAATTTGAATTGCATTATATGATGTTTATGTTATTGAATTGTTGGTTGGTAAGTTTTACTTACTTAGCATACGAGCTTACTAAGCTTTATGGCTTCCTTTGTTTACTTTTTTGTGTTTTATAGTGTAATCGAAGCTTGCTCGGATTTAAGAGTTGTTAGAGATCTCATCACACTATCAAGCTTTCACTTAGGTACCTTTGAAACTTTTGTATTTGGTCATATGGCATGTATAGGAGTTATGGTCATTTTAGTATAAGTTAGTAATGGATTGGCTTGTAAATGATGAGAAGTTTATTATGTGTATAGCCATGTGATTTGGCTTATTTTAGTATGTTTGGTGATGTATGTATATAAGTGGGAAAGGCTTTTTGACATGTTATGCATTTGATAGTTGCTATGTAAATTTCCTGTGGTGAATGGTTGTTTATGAATGGTAAATTGAGTATCATGTAACACCCCTAACCCGTATCCGTCACTGGATTAGGGTTATAAGGCATTACCGAACCATGCACAGTTTAAAAGATATCATTCATTGATATTTATGCCTAAGATAATACAACTCAAATAAACGAAATAGATTTACATCTCTGATATAGCATTCGACTAATCAAATCATAACATAGATATTTTCTTGACAAATTCCATGTATAAATATTAACACAGTCAAACACAAATATTGATTATATGTCAATACATTTAATTAACATGATATTCATGTGTGCATATTACAAGTTAAACATATTAATACAATAATGATTGTCTAAACTCATAATCAACTTCATTGTCATAACCATATAGCCGAATAATACTATAATGTAACTTAAATAATGTGCAAAATTTTCAAACCAAGTTACACTTCAATCGTACGTCAAATAAAAATTCATGCATAAATAATACTAACAAAATCGATTGCACATAATCACCTCATTTTGTCCAAATCGATCATAAATGCATTATATAAAATCATATTACCTATTTGTTTTACCAATACAAAATTCACTATCCACATGGTCATTTATTTCATTGCATTAACCGAATATAACCATGCTATGTTCAAAGTTTTATTTTCTTCATTTTACCCTATCACTTTATAGTCATATATCTTATCAAGAAAATGAATTAACATACACATATACCAACCTTAATATAAGCGCATATATATATAAGTTCAACTAACAAAGCATATCCGAATATATTAGCACATACTTTTTACTATCAACCCAATTTCCAATTATAAGTCTAAATTCCAATATGTCAGACTTACCATAACAAACAAATCATGAATTATACATATCATTATTATAAACCATAAGGGAACACCGAATGTACCCCATGCATTTATCTGGATTATTATCTAACTAATATATGATATGCTGTAGCTCATTTAAACAACCATTATATATCATATGGCCTAGACACATAAACAAACTTCACAAACATCATATATCCTTGATGCACCTTCAATATAAGCTCAAACCAAGACCAAATATCTACACAACCATTAGCATTATAATTGTCCACAGAGGCTTGTAAAAATGCAAGTTGCAGGTCAGGGTTTTGTTCAGCCAACGAGAGGTGCTCAGTAGCCACCGAGAGGTAGTGGTCAGGCCAGAGATGGAAATGGTTTGGGCCGAGGTCGTGAGCACCGGGCAGAGGTGCTAGTAATACTGAGGCGAGGCAGCCAGTTTTGGTCTATGCAGCACGTCGCTGAGAGGATGGTGATGCTCCTGATGTGATAACTGATACATTCTTTATCCATAATAAACCGTACACTGCTCTGGTTGATATTGGATCTACGCATTCATACATTGCATGTACTATATCTGGGACACTGGGTATCCTGTGTGAGAGTATTGCCAGTGAGATGACCGTGATAAGTCCACTGGGATAGACTGAAAAGGTAGACAAGTTATTCAGAGATGTACCTTTGGAGGTTCAAAGGGTTACCTTTTCGGCGGATTTGGTGGAGTTACCTTTTGGTGAATTTGACCTAATCTTGGGTATGGATTGGCTGGTAAAACACCAAGCAAGTTTAGATTGTGCTGCTAAGCGTGTGATACTAAAGACTACTGAGGTTGAGGAGGTGGCTGTGATTGGGGGGCATAGAAATTATCTATAAAATGTGGTTTCTGCACTAAGGGCTGAGAAATTGGTTCGTAAGGGTTGTCAGGCGTTTTTAGCCTATATTGGTGTCTCTAATTCTAAGGGCCCTTCTGTTGAAAATATCAAAACACTTAAGGATTTTCTGGATGTTTTCCCTGACGAGCTCCCTAGATTGCCTCCTTACCGTGAGGTTGAATTTGGTACTGAGCTCTTACCTGAAATAGCTCCGGTGTCCATTGCCCCTTATAGAATGGCACCGAAGGAGCTTGTGGAGTTAAAGGCTCAAATTCAAAAGCTACTGGACTGAGGATTCATCCGACCGGGTGTGTCTCCATGGGGAGCACCGGTGTTATTTGTGAAAAAGAAGGATGGGTCTATGCGCATGTGTATCAACTATTGACAATTGGACTAACTAACTATCAAGAACAAGTACCCTTTACCGAGGATAGATGATCTATTCAATCAGCTGTGAGGAGCCACGGCGTTCTCCAAGATTGATCTCCATTCTGGGTACCACCAACTAAGAGTTTAAGAGGCTGATGTCTACAAGATAGCATTTAGGACTCGTTATGGTCACTACGAGTTCCTAGTGATACCGTTTGGGCTAACGAATGCACTAGTTGCCTTCATGGATCTAATGAACTTAGTGTTCCAGCCATATTTGGATTGGTTCGTAGTGGTATTTATAGATGATATCTTGGTGTATTCAAGAACCAAAGATGAATATGATGTATATCTCGGAGTTGTTCTACAGATTCTAAGAGAGAAGTAGTTATACGCTAAGTTTAGCAAGTGTGAATTCTAGCTCCAAGAGGTGACATTTTTGGGTCACGTGGTGTTTGCTGAGGGAATCAGAGTTGATCCTCAAAAAATTGAAGCTGTTTTGGATTGGAAATTACCCAAGACCGTATCTGAGATTAGAAGTTTTCTAGGTCTGGCAGGGTATTACAGACGTTTTGTTGAAGGGTTTTCTTTGATTGCTGTTCCTCTAACTAAGTTACTACGTAGAGGGGTACCATTTAACTGGACTGATAAGCAGCAGGAGAGGTTTGAGAAACTTAAAAAGGTTCTGACTGAGGCCCCTATCTTGATACAACCAGAATCTGGGAAGGAATTCACTGTCTACAGTGATTCCACACGTTGGTTTGGGACGTGTGTTGATGTAAGAGGTTAAGGTGGTGGCATACGCATCTTGCCAACTTAAGACCCATGAGGCGAATTACCCTAGTCATGACTTGGAATTGGCCGCGGTGGTTTTCGCACTGAATATTTGGAGGCATTATTTATACGATGAGAAGTGTATTATTTACATGGATCATAAGAGCCTCAAGTACCTTCTTACTCAGAAGGAGTTAAATCTTAGGCAGCGAAGCCTAAGGATTATGATTGCTCAATTGAATACCACCCTGGTAAGGCGAATGTCGTAGCCGACGCACTGAGCCATAGGGCTATGTCTAATCTAAGGGTAATGTTTGCACGCCTAAGTTTGTTTGATGATGGTGGCTTGTTGGCTGAGCTTCAAGTTAGACCGACGTAGATTGAACAGATTAAGGATAAACAGTTGTTGGATGAGTCACTGGTTCTACATTTTTGGCATATTGAGAATAGGGAAACTTCTAATTTTGGGCTGAATAGCGAAGGGGTATTATGTTTCCGTAGGAGAGTTTGTGTTCTGAGGGATTCTAATTTGAGGCAGTCTATACTACAAGAAGCACATAATAGTCCTTAAGCTATGCATCCTGGTAGAAACAAGATGTACTGAGACCTTCGTGAACTATATTGGTAGCTAGGACTTAAGCGTGAGGTTACAGATTTAGTAAGTAAGTGTCTGACATGCCAACAAGTAAAGGTTGAGCATCGGCTACCTTCTGAGTTATTACAACCGGTAAAGATTCCTCTCTAGAAATGGGAAATAATGACCATGTGTAATAGCCCGATTTAGGGCCAAAATGGAATAGTGGTTTCGAAACCATGAATTCGAGGTTGAAAATTTTATGACTGGGTGTTTAATTTGATGTTTAGGACTAAATTGAAATAGGTGAAAAATGTGTGTCCTAGTTCATAAAGTACTTGATTGAAATGGGGGTTTTAAGTAGAGGTCCTTAAATAGTAATTAGACCATTATATTGGTTTGGACAAAAATACCTAAAGGAAGATAAAACACCATAGTTTTTAATGAAGAGCAATTTAGTCATTTGGTAAATAAAATAATAAAATGGGAAAACAAAGCCAAAATTGGTATCATCTTCACCAAGCTTGGCCGAAACTCTCATAAACACCATAGCTAGGGTTGTTCCCAAGCTTTCAAGCTCTATAGTAAGTGCATTCAAGCCCCGTTTTTAATGTTCTTTACATTTTTGAAATCCTCGTAGCTCGGTCTACCTAGTTCTACCATTATTTCGAGTTAGGGTTTATGTTTAAAAATTTACCCGTGAATTATATGCATGTACTTTGATGTTTGATGGTAGAATATGAATGTTTGAAGTTAGGAGAACGATCTTTTCTAAGTGATTTTTAGCGAAAATGAGCAAAACGACATAATCGGTAAAAATACCTAATGATCATAAGTACATGTTAGAGTGAGAATTTGATGTTGTCATAGAAGAGAAAAATGTTCATAATGTCATAAAACATAAGAATAAGGGATGAAATTAAATTTCCGAGCCTAGGGGAAAAATTGGAATTGTGTAAAAGTTAGGGGGCAAAAATGTAATTTTTCCATAATGTGATTTTTGGATTGAAATAGATAGTATGAGTGTTAAATGAACTAAATGTGTTGTTATAGATCAAGAAAGGCATGGAATCGACCTCGAATGGGGGAAAGAAAAGATTTTGGACTAAATTGCAAAATTTCCATATTTTGCACCGAGGTAAGTTTGTATGTAAATAATACATTATCTTTATTTACGTTTTTATATTTCAGCATATTTTATATATTGTAGTTGATTTTGAATCATAATCGACTACTGGAAGAATGGAAATAAGTATTAGAAAGTGAAATACTTCCTGGTTGAACCTTCGGAATCGAAAGATATAGATGGTATGTAGCTAGGTCACATGTATGGTGCCAAGTGCACATCATGTGTACAAGAGAGCTATGAGATACTATGTGGTAGCTAGGTCACATGTGTGACACGGGATGTATACCATGTAGACAAGAGAGTTACGGGATAAATGTAGCTAGATCGCATGTGTGGTTCCAGGTGAAGGACACCATGTAGACAAGAGAGCTACGAGATAAAATGGCTAGGTCACATGGGTGGTACTAAGTGTTCATGTTTACCATGTGTACAAGAGAGCCAAACTATGTGATGGGTGGAACTACGCGCTGAAACCACCAAGTATCGGAGACTCGATCTGAAGTGTTCAACGGGAAAATCGACTAAATGAAATTATGTATGACCTTGTAATGATAAGTGTAAGAATACACATGTGTAACGTATGAGTAATAAGCTCGATATGTGACTGGAAGTTGGAAAAATTGTTAAGGATAAGCAAAGAATGCAACCAAAGTGTGAAAGATCAAAATTGATAATAAAACTGTTTGGACAGTCGCAGAGACATGAATTTGAAAAATCACAAAAAAATAGTAGAAATTTAATTAGAGGCTGAATGAGATATGAAATTAAAGCTTAATGAGTCTATTTTCATGTGAAAGAAATAGAGCAAGTAAAGGAATCTTATATTTTAAGATATTTATATTTTTGTGAGACTTATTCAGAATGACTACGTGATCCCCTATTCTGATTTTGAAAAATAATTAAAAATTTTACAAAAGTAATTAAGAAATATAGTTTATATTAATAGATTCCTTCTTGAGTCTAGTTTTAAATGAAACAAATTTCATGGCTATATGACTTTTGTATAGGGAGAAAATTAATTCGTAGTGAATAAAGGTCAGTTCAGTTGAGCTGTATAACAGGGGAAACTTTAACTAATAAACTGTATTAATTGGCTGGACCAAAAATTTTAGAAACATTTTAGTAAGAAGTAATATAAATCTAGTTTCAGGAAAATTTTATGGATTTGAATTTCGAGTTTCGTAACTCGAGTTATGATTTATTTAGTGAACATGATGCAGGAGGGACAGTTTGATCAAATTGGAGTAAATAGTGAAATTAAAAATAGATATGATTGAGTTATTTTGTAAACATATTAGAGTACTTATTTATTATTTATATACTTACTTAATAAGCTATAAGCTTACTTTCTTTTCTCTCTTTTGTCTTATAGTGTCATCTAGCTAGCACATGTGTTAGAGATCGTTGAAGATCTGCCCGCACTATCAATACTTTTGGTATTTGAACTAAACATTTTGAATTATGGCATGTATAGTAGGCTTAGTTATTTTGTTACGTGTCATAAGTGCCTAGGTTTAAAATATTGGTTATAGTATTTGACCGATTATTTTGTACAAAGTCATTGAAATTGGCTAATATTGTTAAAGGCATATGTTATAACGATTCATGATCTAATTGGATGCCATATTTTTGTCTTGATTTTATTTAATGGTATGTGTTATGTTCTGGTAATACCTCGTACCCTGTTTCAATGTTGAATGCGGGTAAGGGGCGTTACACCATGGACTTTGTTAGTGGACTGCCCCTAACCCCTACTAAGAAAGATTCGGTATGGTTATAGTAGATCGGTTGACCAAGTCTGCTCATTTCATACCGGTCTGTTCTGATCAGTCGTTGCAAAAACTGGCTAAGTTATATGTGGCTGAGATTGTAAGACTGCATGGGATGTGTTTCCATAATATCTGATCGAAATCCTCATTTCACGTCTCGGTTTTAGAAGAAGTTACCCGAGGCACTGGGTACATGGTTGGACTTCAGTACTGCGTTCCACCCTCAGACAGATGGTTAGTCAGAAAGGGTGATTCAGATACTGGAGGACATGTTAAGGAGTTGTGTAATAGACTTTCAAGGCAATTGGGAAGATTACTTGCTGCTAGTAGAGTTGGCGTATAACAATAGCCACCAGTCCAGCATTCAGATGGCATCGTACGAGGCACTATATAGCCATAGGTGTCCTACTCCTACGTGTTGGACTAAGTTGGGCGAGCGGCAAGTTCTAGGGCCAGAGTTAGTATCAGATACTGAGGATAAGGTAAAACTGATTCGAGACCGATTGAAAAAAGCATCTGATAGGCAAAAGTCTTATGCAAATATTAAACGCCAAGAGATTGAGTTTTCAGTGGGGGACTTCATGTTTCTCAAGGTCTTCCCATGGAAGAAGATATTGAGATTTGGGCGGAAGGGCAAGCTGAGCCCTAGGTTCATTGGGCCTTACCGCATACTGAAGCGTGTTGGATCGGTGGCTTATCAGCTTGAGTTGCTTCCAGAGTTGGGCCGGATCCATGATGTATTCCACATCTCTATTGTAAAGTGTTACTGCTCTAATCCCACGCATATAGTGCCAATTGAGGAGATTGAGGTTAGGCCTAATTTGACCTTTAAGGAGGAACCAGTGCAAATATTGGATTGTGACGTTAAGGTACTGAGGAAGAAATCTATTCCATTGGTTAAAGTACTTTGGCGTAATCACAGCTCAGAGGAAGCCACATGGGAACCGGAGAAGGCTATGTGATAACAATACCCTCATCTATTCTGATCAAGTAAATTTTGAGGTCAAAATTTTTTTATGGGGGTAGAGTTGTAACGCCCCCAAAATTTAGGATTTTTAATTTTGAATTATCTGACATGAATTACATGTTTTCTTTATTGGCAAAATGATTTGAGTGGGTTGAGAGTGTTTGAGAAGCCTTGGTTCAAGTCTTGGCTTTTGTGAAATTTTTAGTGTTGCTCTTAAATGAATTTGGCCACTGTCATATAGGCCTTATAAATAATAGTACTGGTTTTATCACACAAAGAGAGCGCATGGTTTAGTGGCAAGGTGGCGTGTTGCTTCTGCTGGAGGACTTGAGTTCGAGTCCTGGGTCGTGCAATGGAAATTATTTTGCTGTGTGAGCTAGGTAGGTGGTGGAGTTGGACTGAGACTCTGAGGTTGAATTGGTCATAAGAGTTTGTATAGAGTCTGAATGGGATGTTAGAGTGTTTTGTGGAGAGAATCAGAGAGAAATATTATGAGAAGATCAAGGATTTTGAGGGTGTGGATGTGATAATGCCGAATTGGGTTTCGAGCTACTCAGAATTTCAGCTATAACTTCTTTTGAGGGAGTATTCCTTGTTTTGATTTCTCTTTTGGACACTTTTATTTTTTATTTTTCTCTTTGGCCGAATATTCTTGGTTCGTAACAACGTAAATCGCACCTTGGTCAATTGTTGGTAAGCTGAGTGCTTCTTTGTACCTTTTGGTTTGTGGTTTCTGTTCTCGGGTAACCAAGTCTCTTTCCTTCAATCTTTTTATTTTGGTAGGCCGAATACACCTTTTCTCTCCCTCACTATTCTGTCCTTTGGTTTTCCTTCCTAGCCGAACCTCTCTTTTCTCTCTTCTTTATGTTTCTTTTCATTCTTCCCTCTTTGTTCCCCTTTTATTTGTGAAACGGTTGCTCACTACCTCTTCTCCTCCTCATTTTTTCATCTTGTTGCAGCTTGACGACTGTGGTAGGTACATTCGACTCTTGTTTGTTGTTCATTAATCTTTTCATGTTACCTCTGCTTAAAGCCGAATGCTCCTCCTTTCTCTTATTCCATTATGGTCGATTCTTGTCCTCTTGTTTTAGGTGTGCTATTCTTTTGAGTCTCAGATTTTCTCAAGAAGTGAAGGCATTTTTGGGTGATATTTAGCCGACGAAATCGTTTTCTTTTCACTCGACATAGGGTAAGTAAGTGGGCTAACAGTTGGGGTGTTGGCCAAAGGCCCTATCTCTGGTTTTGAGTTTTATGTAGGCAATAGGTATTGATTCAAGTCTTTGGTTTATGCGATTGTTGTTAATGGGTTCCCTGGACAAAACAGGGTATGGCCAACCTGCTATTAACATTATTGATGGGTTAAACTGCATTCGTGGATTAAGGCAAGTGTTGATGCTGTTCTTGTTAGGATTAAATATTAGTATGTGGGTGTTGACTCTAGTGCCAAACATTTAACCAAATGTCTTGATTAATGTAGGTTGGTGGTTGAAGGCTTTTTGCAAGTATTCGCAACTAGGTGTGTAATCACACCTCCTTTCAATTGCAAACAGACAAAAGCCGAAAGGCCAAAAATACGACGTTTGAGGCCACGCAAGGTGCGAACACTCAGTGATAAATCAAGCTCACTAATCATGGTCGTAAAGCTGTAGAGGCCACCATGGGCGTCTTCATGGGCTTAGGCTGTTTTGGGTCATGCTGGGTCGAAATAGGCCGTGTGGGCTCAATAGGCTTGTGGGCTTCACACGAATAAATTTCGATATATATGGTAATTAATGGACTGGGTTGTATTGTTCGCATGGCCATGGTAACTTTTGGGCTTGATAGGCTACACGGGCGTGTGGGCCTACTTGGGCCGTAAAATGGGCCTTGGGCCCATTTACATTGTTAAGACCGTTGAGGTTACACAGGTTGCTTGAGGCAACTGTAGACCTTCTGATGGGTCAATAAGAGTACCTAGACCTCAAGGCAGGTAAAAAGAATAAAATACCCCTATAGGGTAAAATGACTATTTTACCCCTCGAGGGTAAAAGACTGATTTGTGCTATGATTTGACTGTTCTCTCTGAACATGACATTCTGCATTCTCGAATGAGATTATGACATGACATACTGCATGGGGTTGGGGTATTGTTTATGGAGGAATTATACTGTATTGTTGGCTTTTAGCCTTTATACTGATTACTGGCAGCTTTGCTGTAATACTGATATTGGTGTGTCTAGCTGGATGGGTCGACTTTGTCCCCACATGGTGTGATTGGTGGTACAGAGTGGTGTGTCTGGTGGGATTGGGGTGTGCTTCACTGTTGCGTTAATACATTGACATTGTTATTGTTACTGTAATGGGTTCAGGCCTAGACTGTGACTGCGTACTGTATTCTGACTGTTAGATAGGGGATTACACACTGAGTTTCTTGTAAGCCCACCATTTTTTTAACTGTACAGGTAATCTCTAGCTTTAGAGGATTTGGTGCTGTGAGGGACTCGGAGGTGGCCACATGATCGTAATTATTCTATGCACGATTTTACTTTTATCTGAGTTTTCGTTTTGGGTTTTTTAATTCTATAATAAGGCCTTTTATGGATTTAAATTTTAATTGGGCATTTGCTTGCTCACTTTAAACTGCTAGTCTAGGGAAAGACGAGTTTTCAAAGTATCAATTATTTACAAAGACACACGATATAACCTTCATAGTTTTGAAAAGCTTCTGCATTTAAATCAGTGTAATAAAATAAAGGCAATTTAATATGACTAATGCTTTAACTAGCTGATCGATTAATAACAAGGAATTTAACATACTTATCAAACCATAATAGGATTTTAACTATTCAAAACCAACAGAGTTCATATTTTCGGAAAGCAGTGCAATGTGACACACCAGATTCAGCCATAACATCTGGGCCGGGTTTGGGGTGTTACACAGAGTAAGCTTTTATAGCTTAGTAAGTCATAAGCAAATAAACAACTTAATTTAACTAAACAAAATTATAATAACATAACGACATTTGATCTCAAGCTTTAAGTTTCATATATATAATAATGTTTTTTATAGATAAAAATAGAGTTGGCCGAATATACATATTGCTTTACCAAAGTGTCACACACTTTAAAATCATATTATCAATGCATAAAGCCGAATATTTAAACACTTGTTTACATATACTCATGTATCAAATCTTAATATCACATAATTACACGTAACTTGTGACCGAATATACTTCAAAATTACTCACAAATTCAAACTAACATCATACATATATTTTGTACCACATATCAAATAATTAACTTACCTTATTCAAATAGGAAATCAACTATCACATACCTGGTCACTTAGCCTGATTTATACATTCGTACATAACTTATCTTTGCCCGTTGAACCATTCGGAATTGGGTAGGATACTCGGATTATCACACATATCATACAATGCTAATGTCCCAGAAGTGGTCTTGCTCGCATACATATATCAGAATCACATATCGATGCCAATGTATTAAACGTGCTCTTACTCGCACACATATATCAATGCCATGGTCTTACTCGCACATCAAATATAGGAATCCTATATCATGACATATGTATCCTAGCTATTCTTAAGGCTCATACGGGGCTTTCGGATGTCGTGACTCAGTCGAAACAAATTTATAAACATAGCTGCCAAGCTTGTACACATTCGGCTAATACATGTATTTATTCACACATTCATTTCAGCATATATAGTTCACATTTAATTAAAATTAACGTCTATTTGCTTATAAACTTACTTCGGACGATGAAAAACGGAACGGGACAGCTAGTCGACAACTTTCGTTGTCCCCCGATCCAAATCTGATTTTCTCTTTTCTTGATCTAAATTAATATAAATTAAACTTATTTAATCAAATATTCAATCAAATTCATCCAAAAACACATAAATGGGCAAATTACCATTTTACCCCTGATGTTTTACACTTTTTACAATTTAGTCCAACTGCATAAAACACAAAACATGCAAAATTTGCACACACCATGCTTAGGTAGAATATTCCTAGTGTTCATACAAGTCCATTCATTTCATTTATTTCACATTTTATTCCCTCAATTTATTATTTTTGCAATTTAGTCCTAATTACTCAAAATCATCAAAAATTCCAATACAAAACATATCAATCCAAAACATATCTTTCATATTTCACCAACTGACATCACAAAACTCAAATATTTGGCATAACTCAAAATATTCACTAAAATCAGAAAGTCGAGCATGGGCTTTGTAGATAACTTAGCAACAATCTCAAAAATGTAAAAATTATCAAAAATCGAGCTAAAATTTACCTTGAATCAAGCCTCAATAGTGCCGAACTTTAAAACCCTTTTATTTTCTTTTATATTCGGCAAAGTATGAACACCAAAATGGCTTTAATTTTTTATGTTTTATGATATATTAACATATTAATAACTTTACTTATTTAACCTTAATAATTTTATAATAAAACTATATATTATATGTCTAATGCCGTCTATACATAATATCAATGGCATAATTGAAACATAAATGCTTCATATTATAAAGACAAAAACAATTAGGCACTTTCACATTTAACTATCAAATTTTCTTTTTACGCAATTAGGTTCTTTTATTTAATCGGGCACTCAAACAACAAAATTAAAGCACGAAAATTTCACACATATAAAGTCACACATAAACACAGAAAATAAATTTTAAATATTTTTTGACTCGGATTCATGGTCTTGAAACCACTATTCCGAATAGGGTCTAAATCGGGCTGTTACATATCAAATAGTTGATAATTGAGAATTGGCATGCTTGTGATTTTAGGCAAATTGGTTCATAAATAAAAGTGACCATTTAGGTGATTTGAGAATGTGAACTTGGTATGAAATTGAATGTCATATTATGGTTATTGTGTGCTTTGTAGTTGTGGCATTGAAATGGGATGAATTAGGTTTAATTGAGATTGGTTAGATTGTCTATTGATGCTATGTTATATGCCAATTGATGTGTTTAGATGGATGAAATTTTGGGTGAGAAAAATGGCTTGGTAAATAGCCTATTTTTGTCCACACGAGCAGAGACATGGGTGTGTCTCCCAGCTGTGTGTGGCACACGATCAGGTGATACAGCCGTGTATCCCGTAGTGTTTAATTAGAAATCAAGTCAGTATGCCTCACACGTCTCAGCACGCGGGCGTGTGACTTGGCCATGTGGCATAAGTCAGTATACCTTACAAGTTTGGGATGGCCTAGCGCACAGCCTGGCACACGGGCGTGTGAGGCCATGTTAAATGGCACACGGGTTGGTCACACGGGCATGTGGTTGGCCGCGTGACCCAAGTCAGAGAGTTACATAGGGTCAGAAACGGGCTGGGGCATGGCCATGTGATTCCATTTTGAATGTCCACACGGGCGTGTCTTTGGCCGTGTGAGACACACGGCTGGGCTACACAGGCGTGTGTCCCATGTATTTTGAAAAATTTTCTATATTTTTCAAAAATTACCTGAGTTATCGTTTAAACCTGAACCACTTTTAATGTATGATTTGGGCTTCGTAGGCTCGTTTTAGGGATGTTATGTGTGATTGGATTGGTTTATATTTGAAATGGAAAAATGTATGAGAAATGTATGTTTATTTTTGTAAAACCCTATTCTGGCGACGGATATGGGTTAGGGGTGTTACATTTATTGGTATAAGAGCTATGGTTTAGTGGATTCTATGACTAACGTAGCGTATGTGAGAGTCTAGCTATACATGCCATATATAACCTGTGATAGTGTGATATCTCCTGACATTTTAAAATCGTATTTTCATATAGTAATGGATCCCAATTGAGTTATAGGTGATGATGTTGAAAGTAATGCGCCAGCCTTTGTTCATGGAGTAGTGCAGATTGAGTTAAGACTCGTATTTGGGAGACAGGGAGGAGAGGCCAAGAAAGCCTTCCTCCAAATGATGAATGAGTGGTTTATTGATTTTTTTTAAACTAATCCGGTTGCTCAGTAACCTCCACCCCCACCTATTCCCCAACCGGTCCCCGTAGCTTCTCAAGGTTTGGAACCTTTATGGTTGAATAACCTTCCTGTTGATAAAATTCAAAAGCATGGGGCTGAAGAGTTTAGAGCTATAGTTGATGATGATCCTGAGAGAGTCGAGTTTTGGCTAGAGAATACGATCAAAGTATTTGATGAACTATCTTGCACGCAGGCTGAATGTGTAAAATGCGCCGTATCACTTCTAAGAGACACTACATATTAGTGGTGGAATACTTTGGTATCTGTGTTGCCGAGACAAAGGCTTACATGGGAATTCTTCCAAGCCAAGTTCAGAAAGAAATACATCAGTCAGCGAGTTATCGACCAAAAGTTTAATAGCTTGATTTAGACCCTATTCAGAACGGTGGTTTTGAGACCATGAATCTGAGTCAAAAAATTATTTTAAAAATATTTTCTGTGTTTATTATGTGTGAATTTATATCTGTGAAGTTTTTGTATTTTAATTTTGCCATTTGAGTGTCGATTTAATAAAAAAAGGCTTAATTGCGTAAAATGAAAATTTGAAGGTTAAATGTGAAAGTGCCTAATTGTAGTTGTCTTTATAATATGAAGTTTTTATAATGTAATTAAACCATAGTTAAAGGTGATGGACAGTTGTGACCTTATTACATAATGGTTTTATATTAATTAATAAAGGTTAATTTTGTAAGATGTTAAATAATAAAAGTTATAATAAAACATAAAATAAGGAACAAGCCATGCATTCATATTTTAATGGTCGACTATTGTAAGGAAGAAAAGAAATAAAAAGTTTGAAGGTTCGACCCTTGGTTAAGCTTGATTCAAGATCAAGAACCAAAGAAATCGGATTTGGATCAGGGAAAACTAAAGTTATCGATTAGTCGTCCCGTTCCAATTTTTGTTGTCCGAGGCAAGTTTATAAGCATATAGATGTTGTTTATTTTAAATAAATACGAGTTTATTATCCTGAAATGAATTATGTGAAGTATATATGTTGTTAGCCGAATGTGTATATGCTAGGGAGCTATATTTATAAATTCATTTCGACTGAGTTATGACATCTAAAAGCCCAGTATGAACCTTAGGAATAGCTAGGATACATATGTCATGACATAGGATTCCGATATGTGATGTGCGAGTAAGACCATGGCATCAATATATGTGTGCGAGTAAGACCACGTTTAATACGTTAGCATTGATATGTGATTCCGATATATGTGTATGAGTAAGACCACGTTTAATATGTTGGCATCAATATGTGATTCTGATTTATATGTGCGAGTAAGACCCTGTTTGGGATAGTGGCATCGATATGTGATTACATGTAAGACCAAGTCTTGGATGTTGGCATTGTGCGATATGTGTGATTATTTGAGTATCCTATTCAATTCCAAATGGTTCAATGGGCATTGATAAGTTGCGATCGAATGTGTAAAACAAGCTAAATGACTAGGTATGAGTTAGTTGATTACTATTTGAAAATAAGGTAAGTTGGCTATTTGATATGAATTACAAGGTATGCAAGTTACTAATGTAAACTTATGAACATTTGTATAGTATATTCGGCCATATGCTATATGTATGTATATGATGTTATATTTAGATTCATGAGTTTATGTATACGAGTGTAAGTATACTTGGTTATATAATGATAATTTTTGGCTTTGGAAATTGAATTATATTTTGTATATTTATATATAAACATTCGGCCAGGGTAATGTTTAAATATGAAAGTATATGTTAAATATGAAATTGTAAGTTTGAGATGAAATGTGATAATAATGTTATAATTTGGTTTAGTTTAAATAAGTTGGATATATTATTGAGTTGTTTATTTTCTTATGACTTACTAAGCTATGATAGCTTACTGTGAGTGTGTATGTCTGCCTCTGTTTTATAGATTTTGGAGATCAGTTACGAGCTCGGGGATCGTGCAAAGTTCATCACACTATCGACTATTTTTGGTATTTTATAAGTTCAAATTTGAATCTATGGCATGTATAAGCTAGGTTGTTTATGATCAAGTTTGAAGTATGTATATATTAAGCCATGCGAAAATGGCTAATATGTTATGTGAGTATATGAAACTTTAGTCAAGTTTATCTGTGTTATATGCTTTGATTTTTGTATGTGTATGTGGTTGATTTGGCTATAGTTTATGTATGGATAAAAAGTATATGTGAATTTGGTTGATATGTTTTGTTAAAGTGTTATTATGTGAATTGGTGCTAAAGAATATTCGGCTATGTTTAAATGTTGTTGGGGTTTATTTTGATATATACATTATATGGCATGTTATGTGTATGAGAATGGTTTACTAATTTGACTTAGTTTTGGAGTGAAGTGATAATGAAATATATATATATTCGAATAGGTATTATTTGTTTTAATTCAGTTGTAATGGCAATGTGTGTATATATATATATATGAATAAGTCATGGTTGATAATGTAATGAATTGGCCAATTCGAGGGGTATATCAAGGATATGGATGAGTATGAATCAATACGAGCTTGTACAGGTATGTACGTGAACTTCACAATCATCGAATCAAAGAAGTTGATGGGAATTGTGTTTAATCTTTGGATTGAGTATATGTGTTAAGTTATGCTTCAAATTTGAATTGCATTATATGATGTTTATGTTATTGAATTGTTGGTTGGTAAGTTTTACTTAGCATATGAGCTTACTAAGCTTTATAGCTTACTTTGTTTACTTTTTCGTGTTTTGTAGTGCAATGGAAGCCTGCTTGGATTTGAGAGAAGTTGGAGATCTCATCACACTATCAAGCTTTCACTTTGGTACCTTTGAAACTTCTGCATTTGGTTATATGGCATGTATAGGAGTTATGGTCATTTTAGTATAAGTTAGTAATGGATTTAGCCATTTGAGTTGGCTTGAAAATGATTAAAAGTTTATTATGTGTATAGCCATGTGATTTGGCTTATTTTGGCATGTTTGGTGATGTATGTATATATGTGGGAAAGGCCTTTTAACATGTTATGCATTTGATAGTTGCTATGTAAATTGCTTGTGGTGAATGGTTTTTTCATGAATTGGTAAAATGAGTATCAAATAGTTGATAATTAAGAATTGGTATGCTTATGATTTTAGGCAAATTTGTGCATAAATAAAAGTGACCACTGAGGTGATTTGAGAATGTGAACTTGTTATGAAATTGAATGACATATTGTGGTAATTCTGTGCTTTGTAGTTGTGGTATTGAAATGGCATGAATTAGGTTTAATTGAGACTGGTTAGATTGTCTATTGATGTTATGTTATATGCCAATTGATGTGTTTAGATGGATGAAAGGTTGGGTGAGAAAAATGGCTTGGTAAATAGCCTATTTTTGTCCACACGGGCAGAGACACAGGCACGTATCTCAACCGTCTGTGACACATGGTGACACAACCATGTGTCCCCTGGTGTTTAATTAGAAATCAAGTCAGTATGCTCCACATGGTTCAGGACACGGGCGTGTGACTTGGCCGTGTGCCATAAGTCAGTATACCCTACAGGTTTGGCACGGCCTAGTACACAGCCTGACACGGGCGTGTGAGGCCATTTCGAAGGGCACCTGGGCTGGTCACACTGGCATTTGGTTGGCCGTGTGACCCAAGTCAGAGAGTTACATGGAGTCAGAGAAGGACTGGGACACGACCATCTGAATGTCCACACGGCCTGTGACACGAGCGTGTCTTTGGCCATGTGAGGCACACAACCAGGCTACACCAGCGTGTGTCCCCTATATTTTGAAAAATTGTCTAAGTTTTTTAAAAATTTCCTGAGTTGCTGTTTTACACTCGAACCACTTCTAAAGCATGATTTGGGCCTTATAGGCTCATATTAGGGACGTTATGTATGATTATGAATGGTTTATATTTGAAATGGAAAATTGTATGGGAAATCTATGTTTATTTGTGTAATAAGTCTAGTAATGCTCCGTCACCCTATTCCGGCGACAGATATGGGTTAGGGATGTTTCATCTCTAACCAGAATTCAGCCTTCTCGGAATCATCTTCAACAGTAGCTAAGAATTCTTCAGCTTTGTACTTACGTATCTTATCAATAGCCACCTTTCTAACTGGGATTAGTTCCAAAACTTGAGGAATAATGGGAATCGGTTGGAGAGCAAGAAGGGCTGGAGGTTGTGGAGCAGTCGGGTTCATCCGTACAAACTCGTTAAACCATTCGTTCGTTATCTGGAAGAAGGCTTTTTTAGCTTCTTCTCCTTGGACCTCAGATACGAGGCTTGTGCCACTCGATGCTACTCCATGAATGGAGGCTTGAGCGTTACTATCTACTTCATCGAAGTCAGCTCAGTTAGATGTCATTGCTATGTGAAACATGTTTTAAAATGGTCAGGAGATATCACACTATCATAGGTTATATAATGGCATGTATAGCTAGATTCATACACGCTACGTTCATTCTAAGAATTGACTAAACTATAGCTCTGATACCAATAAATGTAACACTCCTAACCCGTATTCATCACTGAAATAGGGTTACAGAGCATTACCAAAATTTACAGTTCAAATGGACAGAAATTTCAAACATTTCATATCATAGCAATAAACATATTAAAACCAAGTCAAAGCATACATATTGTCCCTCATACGAGCCCTCTAGGCCATAAATATGCGTTAGAAACAAGTCGGGACTAAATTGAAAACTCAAATTTTTTTAAAAATAATGAAAAATTTCAACATTGCAAGGGTTATATGGCCAAGAGACACGCTCGTGTCTCAGGCCGTGTCCCAGCCTGTGTTCGTGCTCATGTAACTCATTGACTTGGATCACACTACCAAGTCACACGCTCGTGTGCCAAGCTGTGTACCCTTCGAAGTAACCCTACATGCCCGTGTGTCAGGCTGTGTAACAACCTGACTTGCAACTCTTTGAAAGCTATAGGGGGCACACGGCTGTGCCACCTGGCTATGTGTCATACACGGATGAGACACACGCCCGTGTCTCTGCTCGGGTAGACGAAAATAGGTCATTTTACAAGCCATTTTTCTCACCCAATTTGGCATGTACCTACACACAACATTTCACATACTTACAAGCCATAACAAGGCATCCTAATCAAGCATAAATAAGTCATATACATATTGTATAATATTATACAACCAATATGCCCTTAGGCACCTCAAATGACTGTATTCGATTTGACCAAATAATCAACTAACTTGTATGCTTATTTGTATCAATACATACCATATAATTTTCTTACCAAAACACAACTAATTGGTACCAAAATGCCATTTTGTAATTAGCATCAATAGTCATTTAAATTATTCAAACAAAGTACCAATTCTAAACAAGTCACAAGCCACATATATTATGCATATTCATCTATCGTCTCATCTTCCATCATCCCACCATATTAAGTCATTCGTCAATCATTTTGAGGCTACTTGTATACATACCAAAATATGCCAAAACACAAGTGAAATCAAATAGCCATATTTACAACAAAACATGTAGGCCAACATTAGCCAAAATACTTATACATGCCATTAAAACCAAAATTAAACAACCGAATGTACCAAAAGAGCTGATGAATAGTGTGATATAAATTCGACAAGCTTCCAACTCGAACGAGCTTCTGATTCACTATAAAACACATTTTAAGCATTTAAGCTTAGTAAGTTCGTATAACATGGAATTTAACTTACCTTTTAGTCATATAATAGGTAAGTAAACAAAGCATATCCCAACACAATTTGGCCAAATGCCTAAGCACATATGCACTAACCATGTTAGCCATGTAAATGCATATATAAGCCAATAAACATGGAGGAACACAACAATTGATCAAGTTCTATATACATGTATCATCCATTTCATGTTTCCATATACCATATAATAACATTTCCATGTAATTCATGTGTCCCAGTAATGGTCTGTATTAAACTCTTACCATTTCGTATCAGAGTATTGCCCGTTGGACCATTTAGAATACCATTGGATACCCGGGATAGCTCACACATAATGTGCTAGCTCATATAACTATAATCCATCAATTTATGTACATGTATGCTCATACGAGCTATGAATCGGTATGCTTACTTGAGCTGTAGATCAGTATGCTCTCACGAGCTATAAATCGGTACGCTTACACGAGCTGTGGGTCAAAACATAGCTATACGATGCTACTCAAATGAGCTGTGGGTCAGAACGTAGCTACACGATGCTGCTCACACGAGCTGTGGAGTATCCGCAACACATGCAGGACCTCAGCCATCGGTTGGATGTTTAGGACCAGTACTTAATCATGTAATCCTAATGACATGTCATTTGTATCCTACGGATTCTTAAGGTTCAAACATGACTCAGTAATCGTCGTATGTCATTGGATATGCACTCAATAATTGTGTATTTTCATATATATATTTCAATTAAAAATATATAAACAAGACTTAATTACATGAGCTTACCTCGACGAGTATACGTAGATAGGGAGGCGATTAATCCAAGATTTTCCTTTTGCCCTGATCTAACTCCGCACGAGGTCTATCTTGATTTATACGGATAAATGTAACTCAATTTAATATATAATTCATTCAATTTAGACCAAAATAATTTTTGGAAAAATTACTATTTTGCCCCTATACTTTTAATTCCTTTGCAATTTAGTCCCTAGCTTATAAAAATGAAAATTCATGAAATTCCACCACAACCCACTATGGAAGAATATCAATTAGGTCCCTAGCATGCCTTATATTTCATTTATTTCATAAATTCACCATGTAATATTTTCTGTTTTTCTATTTAGTCCCTATTCGACAATTTCATCAAAATTCTCTTAACAAAAGTTGTTTATATAACAACAACCATCCATTTTCTGTCATCAAACATAAAAAATCATGTATGGTCATCAATGGTGAACCCTAATATTTTAATATTTTCACAAATTAGTCCCTAGGCTAGCTAGATTAAGTTAAAATGATCCCGAAAACATAGAAATAATGAAAGAATTAAAGTTACAGTTGCAAGAATTAATCGATAGAGGATTTGCTAGACTGAGTTTTTCACCTTGGGGTGCTTCGATTCTATTCGTGAAAAAGAAAGACGGTACGATGAGAACATGTATAAATTATTGTCAATTGAATAAAGTGACTATCAAGAATAAGTATCCTCTGCCCCGAATTGATGATTTGTTTGATCAGTTGAAAGGAGCTATTGTGTTTTTGAAAATATATTTGAGATCAGGCTGTTTTCAGTTGCGAGTGAAAGACTCAGCATTCCAAAAACTACTTTCAGCACGAGGTACGACCACTATGGATTTTTAGTTCTGCCTTTTAGACTGACTAACGCACCTACTATTTTATGGATTTGATGAATAGAATTTTCAGACCGTATCTAGATCAATTTGTTGTTGTATTCAGTGATGACATATTGATTTATTCACGTGATGAATCTGAACATGCCGAGCATTTGATATTAGTGCTACAGATTTTGCGAGATAAATAGTTGTATGCGAAGTTCAGTAAATTTGAATTCTGGTTGTGAGAAGTTGGTTTTTTGGGTCATATTGTATCAACCTCTGGTATCCGAGTTGATCCGAGCAAAATTTCAGCTATTTTGGATTAGAAACCTCCGAGGAATGTCTCTGAAGTCCACAGTTTTCTGGGACTTGCTGGTTATTATAGAATATTCGTAAAAGGTTTTTTGATGATTGCGACTCCGTTGACAAAACTACTTTAGAAAAATGTGAAATTTGTATAGTCTGAAAAGTGTCAGAACAGTTTTGATTAGTTGAAAACTTTGTTGACAGAAGCTCCAGTATTGGTACAACCTGAATCGGGTAAAGAATTTGTGATATACAGTGATGCTTCGTTGATTGGTCTGGGATGTGTTTTTATGCAAGAAGGCAAAGTCATTGCTTATGCTTCAAGACAGTTGAAGCTACACGAAAAGTACTATCTGACGCACGATCTTGAGTTGGCTGTGATTGTGATTGCTTTGAAGATTTGGCATCATTATCTATTTGGTGAGAAATGTCATGTGTATTTTGATCATAAGAGTTTGAAGTATTTGATGACTCAGAAAGATCTAAATCTGCGACAAAGAAGATGGTTAGAGTTGCTAAAAGACTACGGACTTATGATTGATTATCATCTGGGAAAAGCAAATGTTGTTACTGATGCCTTGAGTCAAAAATCGTTGTTTGCTTTGCGTACAATGAATGCTCATTTGGTTCTATTCGATGATGGTTCAGTTTTAGCTGAATTGAAAACAAGACCTTTGTTCTTGTAGCAGATTATCGAAGCTCAGAAGATTGATAATGAGATTTTAGCTAAAAGAGCATAATGTGATTTAGAGTCTGATTCAGAATTCAGAGTTGATAAAGATGATTTTCTGAGATTCCACGATCAAATTTGTGTTCTGAGAAATTTAGAGGTAATGCAGATGATTTTGAGTGAAGCTCAAAATAGTCGGTTATTTGTGTATCTGGGTAGTACGAAAATGTATAATGATCTGAAACAGTATTACTAGTGGTCCGAAATGAAAAGAGATATCTCTAAATTTGTTTCTAAATGTTTGATCTATTAGCAAGTTAAAGCTGAACATCAGGTGCCATCTGGTTTGTTACAACCGATTATGGTTCTGGAGTGGAAATGGGATCGAGTGACAATGGACTTTATTTTGGGTTTACCCCTGTATCCGAGAAAGAAAGATGCAATCTGGGTTGTAGTTGATCGATTGACGAAATCAGCTCATTTTATTCTGGTTCGATCTGATTACTCACTAGATAACTTGGCTGAGTTATACATTTCCGATATTGTGAGATTGCACGGTGTGCCATTATCTATTGTATCAGAGAGAGATCCGAGATTCACATCATGATTCTGGAAGAAGTTGCAATATGCTCTGGGTACCAAATTGCACTTTAGTACTGCTTTTCATCTGCAAATGGACAGTCAATCCGAGCAGATTATTTTGATATTCGAGAATATGTTGAGATGTTGTATTCTTAAGTATGAAGGTACGTGGGAACAATATTAGCCTTTGATTGAATTCGCTTATAATAATAGTTTTTAGTTGAGCATTAAAATGGCACCATACAAAGCTTTATATGGTCACAAATGTCGTACACCTTTGTATTGGACTGAGCTCAGTGAAAATAAGATTCACAGGGTTGATTTGATAAAAGAAACTGAACAGAAAGTAAAAGTGATCTGTAATAGCTTAAAAACAGCTTAAGATCGTCAGAAATCTTAAGCGGATTTGAAAAGGAAAGATATTGAATTTGAAATTGACGACAAAGTGCTTTTGGAAGTATCTCCATGGAAGAAAGTACTTCGATTTGGTAGAAAAGGCAAATTGAGTCCAAGATTCATTGGGCCGTATGAGATTACTGAGCGTATCGGGCCAGTAGCATATAAATTGTTGTTGCCACCAGAGCTAGAAAAGATTCATGACGTGTTTCATGTGTCGATGCTGCAACGATACAAATCCTATCATTCGCATGTGATATCTCCGTCTGAGATTGAAATTTAGCCTGATATGACTTATGAAGAAAAGCCAATTTGTATATTAGCTCGCTAGGTTAAAGAACTACGAAATAAGAAATTTTCGTTAGTAAAAGTGATATGGCATCGACACGGTATTGAAGAAGCCACATGGGAGCCTGAAGATGCTATGAGATGACAATATCCGAATCTGTTTAACGGTAAAATTTTCGAGGACGAAAATCCCCAAGAGGGGGAGAATTGTAACAGTCCGATTTAGACCCTAGTTAAAATAGTAGTTTTGGGACCACAAATTCGAGTCAAAAAATATTTAAATATTATTTCCTGTGTCTATGATATGTGAATTAGTATGTGTGAAAGTCTCGTATGAAAATTCAAATGTTTGTGTGTGTGCTTAATTTAATAAAAAGGACCTAATAACGTAAAATGTAAAAGTTGTGTGCTAGATGTTAAAAGTGCCTACTTGATTTGGCCTTTTAAGTATGAGGTCTTTATTATGTTAATACACCATTGAAAGCATGAGTAGACATAAATGGCCTTATGTTTAATGATTTAATAGTTTTATAACAAAGGGTAAAATGGGAATTTAGTTAATATGTTAATAATAATAAAAGAAATGCATGAAAATGGATCATTTTATGTTCATCCTTGGCCGAAAATACAAGAAAAGAAAAGAGAAAAGTTTACTTACAGTTTGACACTTGTGATCTTTGATTAAGATCAAGAAAAGAGGAAATCAGATTTAGACCGAGGGAAGTCGAAGGTTATTGAGTAAACAATCCAAGTCGACAATTCCGAGTACGAGGTAAGTTCGTACGTAAAACATGATGTTACAAATATATTTTTGATGCTTGGATTATATACGATGATAAATCAATGGTATTTGGCACTAAGTGAGCGATTCAAAATAGCTTCGGCTATCTGAGGCACTAAGTGTTCGATACCGAGATACCTTCGGTTAACTGAATGGCATTAAGTGTGCAGAATCGATCTGGCTTCGACTAACCCTTAAAGCACTAAGTGTGCAGATGTTAAAGCATGTATAATCTCCAGAAAGTCTTAAAATATCTGAACGAGAGGTGAGAATGAAAATGAATAAATACGGGAAGGTTCAGGTATGTATGATTCCTATGTGATTGATGATGTTATGCATATGAATTTCATTGAATTGGTATAAATATATGAATGGTGTTGGTATAGAATTGATAGATGAATTGAGAATTAATAAGTACCCTGGTGTTGATGTTTTACATTTTATAAACTGTTGATGATTTTTGGTACGAGCTTGCTAAGCATTTGAAACCTTACTCTATGTATGTTTGCATTGTTCTTATAGATATCGAAGCTACTGTGAGCTTGGGAATCATCGAGGATCGTCACCACACTATTGAATCTCATTTTGGTACTTTGAAAATGTATATATTAAAGTATGGCATGTATAGGCTAGAAGTACTTTGGATAGGTTTTGTAATGTTTATATTTAGCCATGTGATATGGTTTTATATGGTTGTGTTTATGTTTTGATTTTGGTATATGAAATGTGATGCAAAATGATCTATTTGATGTGTTCATGAATGGCTAAGAGAAATGGTAAGTTTGGCAAGTTTTGGTATGAGATTTGGTCATGAGTTTAGAGATTATGAGACCATATGTTTTGATATGATTTGGTCTTATGTTTTGGCACAATTGACTTGATTTTATAAGCATGTAAATGGTTGATAATGTCATGTCATGAATGTTGTATAGTTTGGTATAGAAATTGGCTGAAATTGTTGTGTAAACATGCTTGGTTGGTGCTTGTAGGTTTGACCTAATTGGGGTGGCAAGTTGGCTATTCAAATGGCCTATTTTTGTCCACACGGGCGTCTGTCTCAGCTGTGTGCAACACACAACTATGTTACACATCCATGTGTCCCCTGGGGTACCCTACATTTGTAGGTCAGACTTGAGCACACCCAAGACACACGGGTGTGTGGCTAACCGTGTGACCCAAGTCAGATTCGACCACAGCCAAAGCACACGAGCGTGTCTTGTGGCTGTGTGAGTAAGTCAGTATGTATGCCCTGTTTTGTCACGGCCTAGACACACGAGCATGTCTAACGTCGTGTGAGGCACACGGCCTGTTCACACAGGCGTGTGACCTGTACTTGTTTGAAAAATGTTTAGATTTTGGAGACATTTTATATGTGTTCGGTTTAGTCCCGACCCCTTTCTAATACATGTTTCAGGTCTGATGACCTATGTAAGGGACTCTATATTGATGATTGATCTTCAATGCTTCGATGCTTATGAAATGAACGTTAATGTTTTGATTTTGTTCCGTAATACCTTTAACCCTAGTTCGGCAACAGATACAGGTTAAGGGTGTTACAACCCAAATAGATGTTCGATAGTACGATGAAGTCTCTAACGATCCCTAAATCTGACCTAGCTTCGATATCACTATAAAACATGGGAAAATAACACAAATTAAGCTAATAAGCTTAGTAAGATCATATGATATAAACTTAACTAATCACAAATACAGCATTTGTAACAGTCCGATTTAGACCCTAGTCGGAACAGTGGTTTCGAGATCGCGTAACCAATTCTGAAAAAAATATTTTAATATTATTTTCTATGTCTATGATATGCTAATTTTTATCTGCGAAGTTTCTATGATTTAATTTGTCTATTTCTGTGCTTAATTATGGAAACGAATTTAATCGCATAAAAGGTGAAATTAGCATGCTACATGTTTAATGTATGTATTTGAAATGGCTTTGGACTAATAGGTCCTTATGTGGTTATTTGGCCATGTAATGTATTAAATGATTTTGTTGGACATTAGTAAATGGTTTATTAATGTTTAAATGCAAGGGTATTTTAGTAAAAGGTTTAATATATGTTGTTTAATAAAAACAAAACATAAATGGGCATGCAAAATTTACCTCTTGGCTGATTATGAAGGAGAAAAAGAAAGCCATTGAAGCATTTTTAGATTCGGCACTTGCATGCTTAAATTGTAATTTCATTCGAGTTTGGTTTTTAATAATTTTTAGATTTCTGTGATCGTTGCTTCGTGTTAAAGATTATGAAATGTGCCATTGATGATTATATGCGCTTTGTAATGTTTTTATATGGATTATGAAAGACATATGTGAGATTATCATGTTTTGTTCTTAAATTTTTTATGAAATAGAGCTATTTGGGCTAATTTGTGAAAATGAGGTTTTGAAGGACTAAATTGTGAATTAAATATGTTAGTTGGGCTTGTATGGAAGCTATGTAAATTCAACCAAGCTATAGTCTTGGTGAATTTTGCATATTTGTGATTTTGTGAAAAGTGGACTAAATTGTCAAAGTGTGAAAATGTAAGGGCTAAAATGCAAAGTGCCCTAAATATGTGTTCATGGATTCTTTTGAATTAAATGAATGGTTGAATGGTTGAATTTGAATTGTATTAGATCTAGAACAAAGAAAATCGGACTTAGATCGAGGGAAGTCCAAAATAGTTGAATAGTCGACTCGTTTCCCTTCGAAATTCGTACGAGGTAAGTCAAATTACAATTACGTGTTAAATTGACTAAATTCTACGCATACAAACTCTAATCTGTATTGCACGGCCTTGAGAGCCTGATGAATAAATTTTGAGCAAACTCCGATAATATGCTAGTATCTGAAAAGCTCTGTATGTTTCTAAAAGAACGTTGACATTGATCTGAGATATCGAGTAAGACTGTGTCGGGGACACAAGCCTTGATTTGAGATTTACGAGTAAGGCGATGTCTGGGACATAGGCATCGTATCTAATTTCGTGTAAGACCTTGTCTAGGACAGAGGCATTAATACTGAATTACATGTAAGACCACGTCCGGGACGTCGGTATTGTACTTGTTTATGAGGATCTATATCGTTTTTGAACCATTTGATGATAGAGTACGAGATATGGGAATGAATATATGAAATGTATAATCTATACATGTATGTTTGTATCATACTAAATTTCTGAATATGGAAGACTCTGTTTCTGTGAAATAATGAATGCGAAGTATGTATGAAATCATGGAAATGAAACATGACATGTATACAAGCAAATGAGCATGGTTAGGCTCATGAACTATTCTGTGAAATGGTTATGAATTCTTGTTGTTGATTTGTACTTTATATCATTTAATAGTTAAACCAATTGTATTGGCTTACTAAGCTCTTTGTAGCTTACTTTGTATGATTTCTGTCTATTTTACAGTTATCGTAGCTACTGAAGGCTCGGGGATAGTCGAGGATTGTCACCATACTATCGAACTCATTTTGGTACTTTGAAAGTGTAAACATTTTTAAGTATGGCATGTATAGGCTAGAATGTCTATGTATTTAAGCTTTGATATGTATATATGTTATGCTATGAGAGTTGGCTAGCAAATGGTAAGTTTAAGCATGAGTTAGAAGGTGCTATAGATGAGCTATGAAATAAGCATTTTGGCATGTTGTTGTAATAAGATTTTAATGTGTTTTGGTATGGATTTGAATAGGTTATTGAATGATGATGATTTAGTTATAATGAAACATGTTTTGAGCATGCAATTAACTGAAAATTTAGGTATAAATGTTGTTTAATATTTCTTGTAGGAATGACCCAAAAAGGGGTGGCAAGTTGGCTTAAACCAAGCTTGCATTGTGCCACACGGTTAGGAAACACAGGCGTGCCTTGTAGCCGTGTATGCAAAGCAGTAACTACTTAAGACCACACGGTTAAGACACATGGGCGTGTCATAAGACCGTGGGCTTAAGTCAGTAGTCAGCTTAGTGGCACACGACAGTGTGTAAAAGTCAGTATATATACTTTATTTTGGCACGGCTAGATCACATGGGTGTGTCTGGTGCCCGTGTAAGGCACACGGCCTGGTCACACGGGCGTGTGACCTCAACAGAATTGAAAGATTTTTCTAAGTTCTGAAAATTCTGATTGTGTTCGATTTAGTCCCGACCTTATGTAAAAGTATGTCTTAGGTCTTGGAGACCTCCATAAGGGATGAATTGTTGATTTGATTATGCATTAATATTATGTGATATCTGTGATTCTCTATTGATCTGCAATGTTTTGTCTGTCTGGTAATGCCCATTACCTATTCCGGCGACGGTTACGAGATAGGGGTGTTACAACATTCATCAATCTAAACATATTATTAGTTACTTTATGATTACTAACAGACCTTTCACCTGTTTAATCATAAGCTTATATACAAGCTTTATAACTTCTTCGATTTTAAGCTCATAATATACATGTACATACCTGTACCAATCCATAACAAGTTCATATATACACGTAATGCCGTTGAATACTGAATGCCTCACACACTAAGTGTCATAGTCGATATCTCTCACACTAAGTGCCACACTCGATATCTGACACACTAAGTGCCATATAACCGAAGCTATCTCAAATTGCTCAATAAGTGCCATATATAGCCGAAGCTATGTCAAATTGCACACTAAGTGCCATAAATACCTGATTTGTTGTTGAACATAACTATAGTCCCATATATACAATTTATACAATATCGAAGCACTAAAAGCATAATTATTACAGTGCTTAATACATATGAACTTACCTCGGATGTTAAAACAGCGAATCGAGTCGATTAGTCGATAACTTTATCTTTTCCCCGATCCAAGTCCGTATGCCGCTTTTCTTGATCTAATTATAATCAAAATTAACTTATTCAATCATTTATTCATTCAATTTAGTCAAAAATACATTTTAAAACACATTTACGCTTTTGCCCCATAAATTTCACAGTTTTCACAATTTAGTCCTTATTTCACAAAATCACAAATTAATGAAATTCAAAACTAACCCATGCTAGCTGAATTACCATAGTGCCCCTATCAGCCCATAATTTTCATTTATTCATACTTTTAACCAGTACATTTCACATTTTCTCAATTTAATCCCTTTTTGACTTTTTTGTCAAAAATCACTTTACAAAACTTACTTAACTATCAAAAACTATTCAAAATCCATCATCAAACTTCAAAACTCATACGTGTTCATTAATGGCATCTTTCAAAATGTTTAACAATTTTGCAAAACAGTCCTTAGGCTAGCTAGTACTAGTTGCAACGATCTCAAAAACATAGAAATCATTAAAGACGAGACAAAAATCATACCTTAATTGACCAAAATTGCTTAGCCAAATGAAAACCTAAAACTTTGGCTTCTCTTCTTGCATAATTTGGTTAACCTAAAACTTTGTCTTCTCTTCTTGCATAATTTGGTTAAAATGATGAAAATGGACAACCAAATTGATTTTATTTTTACTTAATTAATCTTTGTGTACCAATTTACAAAATTAACCTTAATATTAATTCAATATTTCAATAATGCCAAACCAAATATCATCCATTAACTCATTATTGGGCTATTTACCACTTAAGGACCTAAAGTTTAAGGATCTATAGCTATTAGACACCTTGAGCTATTAAAACACAAGTTTTACGCTTTACCCGATTTAGTCCTTTTTATCAAATTGACCATTTAAACGATGAAATTTCTTTACGAAATTTTCACACATACATACTGTCATGCTGTAAACATTAAAATAATAATAAAATAAATATTTTGGCTTCAAATTTGTGGTCCCAAAATCACTGTTCTGACTTGACTAAAAACAGGCTGTTACAACTCTCCCCTTAGGGATTTCATCTTTGAAAATCTTACCAGTGAATAGATTCGGGTATTGTTTTCTCATAGCATCTTCGGGTTCCCATGTAGCTTCTTCAACGCCATGTCAATGCCATAATCTTTTCACTAATTCGATTCTCTTATTTCTCAGCTTTTTGATTAGATCAACCCCGTAAATCTTATTTTCCCTGAGCTCACTCTAATCAACAGTGTTCGACATTTATGACCGCATAGAGCTTCGTACAATGCCATCTTTATACTTGATTGGAAGCTATTATTGTAAGCAAATTCAATCAGTGGTGGATATTTCTCCCAACTACCTTCAAGTTCAAGAATGCAACAATGCTATATATCCTCAAGTATCTGAATAACTCGTTTGGGTTGACCATCCATTTGCGGGTGAAATGCTGTGCTAAAATGCAGCTTTAAACCCAAAGCTTCTTGCAATTTCTTTCAAAATTGTTAAGTAAACCTTGGATCACTATCTGAAACAGTAGATAGGGGAACACCATGTAATCTCAAAATTTCAGAAATATACAACTTAGCTAATTTATCAAGCGAATAATCCGTATGTACCGGAATGAAATGAGCTGATTTCGTCAATCTGTCAACAACAACCCATATCACATCTTTCTTTTTCAGAGATAAGGGAAAACCCGATACAAAATTCATTGTTACTTTATCCCACTTCCACTTAGGAATCATAATAGGCTCTAATAAACTTGACGATACTTGATGCCCAGCTTTGACTTGCTGACAAATCAAACATTTAGAACAAATTCTAAGATATCTCGTTTCATGCCATGCCACCAATAAATCTGTTTCAAATCGTTATACATTTTCGTGCTTCTCGGATGTACTGATAAATAACTACTATGTGCTTCATTTAGAATCTTTCAAATGAGCTCAGGATTACTTGGTACACTTATTCTATCACGAAACATCAAACAGTCATCAGGCTCTATTCGAAACTCTGAATCAGAAGTCGATTCACACTGAGCTTGTTTAGCTTGCAATTTATTATCAAATTTTTTAGCCTCACAAATCTGCTGTAGAAATAACGGTCTCACTTTCAACTCTATTACTATCGAACGATCATCAGACAAAGTTATTTGTGTGTTCAAAGCAATCAAAGTAAATAAGGACTTTCGACTCAAAGCATCCGAAACTACGTTCGCTTTCCCTGGATGATAGTCAATCACTAATTCATAGTATTTCAGTAATTCTAACCATCTCAGCTTTTGTAAATTCAAATCTTTCTGAGTTATTAGATATTTCAAACTTTTGTGGTCAGTATAAATATGGCAACTTTCACCAAACAAGTAATGGCGCCAAATTTTCAATGCGAACACTATCAGGGCTAACTGTAGATCGTGCGTCAGATAATTCTTTTCGTGCGGCTTCAACTGTCTCGAGGCATAAGCTACAACTTTTCCTTCCTGCATCAAAACACAACCCAGTCCATTTAACGATGCATCACTAAAAACTACGAATTCTTTACCCGACTCAGGCTGAACTAACACTGGTGCCTTTATCAGTAATGGTTTCAATTGTTCGAAGCTTTACTGACACTTTTCTGACCACTCAAATTTTTAACATCTTTTTCACAATTTAGTCCTTCTTTCACAAAATCACAAATTAATGAAATTCAAGACTAACCATGCTAGCCGAATTACCATAGTGCCACTGGCAGCCCAAAATTTTCATTTATTCACACTTTTAACCACTATATTTCACATTTTCTCAATTTAATCCCCTTTGGACTTTTTTTTTCAAAAATCACTTTACAAAACTTATTTAACTATTAACAACTATTCAAAATCCATCATCAAACTTCAAAACTCATACATGTTCATTAATGGCATCTTTCAAAATGTTTAACAGTTTTGCAAAACAGTCCCTAGGCTAGCTAGTACTAGTTTCAACGATCTCAAAAACATAGAAATCATTAAAGACGAGACAAATATCATACCTTAATTGACAAAATTGCTTAGCCGAATGAAAACCTAAAACTTTGGCTTCTCTTCTTGCAAAATTTGGCTAAAATGATGAAGGTGGAGAACCAAATTCATTTTATTTTTACTTAATTAATCTTTGTTTACCAATTTACAAAATTAACCTTAATATTAAATCAATATTTCAATAATGCCAAACCAAATATCATCCATTAACTCACTATTGGGCTATTTACCACATAAGGACCTAAAATTTAAGGTTCTATAGCTATTAGAAACCTTGAGCTATTAGAACTCCAGTTTTACGCTTTACACGATTTAGACCTTTTTATCAAATTGAACATTTAAACGATAAAATTTCTTTACAAAATTTTCACACATACATACTGTCATGTTATAAACATTAAAATAATAATAAATAAATATTGTGACTTCGAATTTGAGGTCCCAAAACCACTGTTCCGATTTGGCTAAAAACGGGCTGTTACAAACTCTTTAGCTAGTAGTGTCTTTGTAAAATAAATCCTCAGAGTTTGTTCTCAGTTTTGATTTTTACTACATCCACAATATCGTTAAACACTATCGTCTCCCTCATGATACTTTCTATCAATTTGTTTTGTTGTTATGTGGTTTCTTTGGGTTTTAGCTATATCCATATTGTTATAGTTCCATAACTTTTCCATACCTCATATTCGACCATCCATAGTGAAGTTAGCAGTGTAACCTTGCTTGACACTTATTCAAACTATGCACCTGCTATCTAGGACAAAAACATAGCTTGATATCGAGCTCCTTGAATCTTGACACATTTCAAAGTTTGAATTAGTATTTCTATTAGGAGTAAGATCTTTGAAGAAATATGTAACACACCTAACCCGTATCTGTCACCAAAATAGGGTTACGGAGCATTACCGGAGTTTTCATTTCCAAACAAACAAAATTTATAAACATTTTAGTTCATGTCATTAATTAAATTAAAATCAAACCATAACATGCATATCGTCCCTTATACGAGCCCTCGAGGCTCCAAAAACACATTAGAAACAAGTTAGGACTAAATCAGAAACTTATAAAAATTTTAGAAAATAATGAAAATTTTCAAAATTGCAGAGGTCACATGGTCGTGTGACTCACACGGCCAAGAGACATGCCCTTGTCCTAGGCTGTGTGGGCATTCAAAGTAGGGACATACATCCGTGTCCCAGTTCATCCCCATGCCTGTGTAACTCACTGACTTGGGTCACACGGTGAAGCCACACGTTCGTGTGCCAGGCCGTGTACCCTTCAAAATGTCCTCACACGCCCGTGTGCTAGGCTGTGTGCTAGGTCGTGTAACTGCCTGACTTGCAACCCTTTGAAAGCTACAGGGGACACATGGCTGTGTCAATAGGCCGTGTGTCACACATGGCTGAGACACATGCTCGTGTCTCTGCCCATGTGGATTAAAAATAGGCCCTTTCCCAGCCATTTTTTTCACCTATTCATACATGTACCTACCATCACTTTTTCCCAATTATACAAGCCATCAAAATGCATCAAAACCTTGCATAATCAAGCTAAACAAATATGATGCATTAGCATACAACCAATATGCCCAAAGACACCTTAATGACAAAATATAAACATATATAACCATGTGCATCATTTAACCAAAAATTAACACTTTGTTCACATACCAAATTCACATCCACAACTACCAAATTTACCATTAAGCAAATAGCATCATAACTCATATATGCCAACTTCATTTTCATATCAAAATGACTGCATTCGTTTCCATCATCTAAGCATCTATAAACTATAAATTCAACCATTATAAGGCCACATACACATAAGAACATATTCAACCATTTCAAATATTCAAAATACCAAATTCACAAGCCAAAACACATTGACTAAAACAAATGGCTACTTCAACAACCAAAATACCTATACATGTCATTATAATCAAACTTAGAAACATCCAAAAGTACCGATATAGCCGGTGGATAGTGTGATATAACTCCGACAAGCTTCCAACCCGGTCGATCTTTTGATTCACTATAAAACACTGAAAATTTCACAGAGTAAGCTTAAATGCTTAGTAAATTCGTATAATGTAAAACACAACTTACCATTTCAACACATAATAAATAAGTTAAACATGACATAATCTAACCACAACTTGGCTAAATCCTAAGCATGTACACCAAACATGTTAGCCGTTAATCATATAACATAGGCAAAAATAATCATGGATGAGCACAACTTTTAATCATGTATCATATGCATATATCATCCATTTCACTCTCGATGTACTATGTGTCACCATTTCAAAAAAATTCACATGTATTCATGTCTTAGTTTGTTTCGAACTCTTACCATTTCCTTTCCAAATAATGCCTGTTGAACCATTTAGAATACCATTGGATACTCAAGATGTGAATCAGAATGCTCACACGAGCTGTGAAAATGGGTCTGCTCACACAAGTTGTGGGTCAAAACATAGCTACACAATGCTGATTACACGAGCTGTGGAATATTTGCAACACATGCCGAAACCTCAGCCATTGGAAGGATGTTCAGGACCAGCACTCGTATCATGTAAACCCTAATGACATGTCATTCGTATCCTACAAATTCCTAAGGTTCAAATGGGGCATGGTAATCGTCATACATCGTTGGATATGCGATCGGTATATATATACGACAATTCACAAAACATGTATAATTCAATTGAAAACATATAAATACAATATAAATACATAAACTTACCTCAATGATTAATCATAGATACGGAAGTGATTATTCTGGAACTTTATCTTTGCCCCGATCTAAAGTTGTACGAGGTTTGTCTTGATGTAAACGGATAAATTCAGCTCAATTCAATAATTAATCTATTCAATTTAACCCAAAATCATATTTTAGCAAAATTATAATTTTGCCCCTATACTTTTGATTTCTTTTCAATTTAGTCCCCAGCTCATAAAAATGGAAATTCATTCAATTCATCCTCAAACCACTATAGTCGAAAACCATATAGGTCCCTAGCAAGCCTTATATTTTATTTATTTCAAAAATTCACCATGTATATTTTTTATTTTTCAATTTAATCTTTATTTGACAATTTTATCAAAAATCACTTAACAATAGTTGTTTATCTAACAACAACCATTTTATTCCATAAAACATGAAAACATATACACATTCATTCATGGAAGAACTCTAATAGTTTAACATTTTCACAAATTAGTTCCTGGGTTAGCTAGATTAAGCTACAACGATTTCAAAAAACATAGAAATCATTAAAAACAAGATAAAAATACATACCACACAAGCAAGGAGAGGTTGCCGAAAGTAAAAGCTCTTCAATGGCTATTCTTGCCCTAATTTTCAGTTGAAGATGGAGAAGAAAAGATGATAACCCTTGTTTTATTTATTTAATTTATCATTTATTTACGAAATTACCATTATAACCTTTAAAAACGTTAAAAATTTCATTAATGCTAAGCCATGTATCCACTATCTCCATTAATGGTCTAATTACCGTATAAAAACTCATACTTTAAGGTTCTATAGCTATTTAATTCCTTTAGCTACTAAACTCAACTTTTGCACTTTACGCAATTTAATCCTTTTTATCAAATTAAGCATGTAAACGGTAAAATTTCTTACTGAAATTTTTATACGGTACTACTTTCATGCTGTAGACAATAAAATAATAATAAAATAAATATTTTGACATTTTATTTGTGGTCTTGAAACCATTTTTTCGATTTAATTGAAAACGGGCTGTTACAACTCTCCACTCTAAAAGAATTTTCTTCCCCTCTATCCAGTGTCGTTGCCAAAGAACCTTTACTAAAATCATGCTCTTATTTCTCAATTCTTTAACCTCACAAGCAAAATTGTTGATCGGTTCCTCAATCTACGACTTGTCAGGCTGAATATCGACATCCGCCGCTGAGATAACATGTGAAGGGTTAGATTGATATCGTTGCAACATAGACACATAATACATGTTATGAATCTTTTCTAACTTTGACGGTAAAGCTAATTGATACCGTACTGGTCCAATTCTTTCAATAATTTTATACAGGCCGATGAATTGTGGACTTAGCTTCCCTTTTCAACCGAAACAAAGAACTTTCTTCCTAGGTGATACTTTTAAGAATACTTTGTCATCGATTTAAAATTCAATGTCTTTACGCTTAAAATCCGCATATGATTTCTGTCGATCCAAAACTGCTTTCAGAGTATCCTGAATCACTTTTACTTTGTCTTCAGTCTCACGAATCAAATCAATGCCGTGAGTCTTTTTCTCACCGAGCTTAGTCCAATGTAACAGTGTTTGGCATTATGACCATACAAAGCTTCATAAGGTGCCATCTTTATACTCGATTATTAACTGTTATTATACGCAAATTCAACCAACGTTAAATATTTCTCCCAGTTGCCTTCGAACACTAATACACAACAGCGAACCACATCTTCGAGTATTTGAATTACTTGCTCAGACTGACCATTGGTCTGAGGATGAAATGCAGTGCTAAAATGCAGTCACGTACCTGAGCTTCCTATAAATTTTTTCTAGAATCGTGATGTAAACCACGGATCTTTATCCGAAATAATAGAAACTGGCACCTCGTGTAATTTGATGTTCTAAGAAATGTATAACTTAGCTAATTTCTTAGGGAGGTATCTGTACGTACCAAAACAAAATCTATAAACTTCGTTAGGCGATGAACGATAACCAAATTGCATCTTTCTTTCTCGAAGATAGGGGTAAACCTGACTATTGTAACTCGATCCCTTTTCCATTTCGGTATCATCACTGGCTGTAATGAACCAGAAGGTACCTGATGTTTAGCTTTAACTTGCTGACAAACTAAACACCTTGATACGAAGTAAGAAATTTTTCGTTTCATTCCCGGCCACCAGTACATTTGTTTCAAATCATTGTACATCTTATTACTTCCTAGATTAGTGGATAAGCTACCACAATGAGCTTCGTGTATGATTTTCTGAATGAGCTGTGGATTCTTCTGTACACAAATTCTACCTTTGAATAATAAGCAACCATCAGGTCCAACTTGAAATTCTGAATCAGAAGTTGACTCACTCTGTGTCCGTTTAGCTAGCAACACGTCAACACACTTCTCAGCTTCAAAAAATCTTGTAACACCCCTTACCCGTATTCGATGCCGAGATAGGGCACGAGGCGCTACCTATCTCAACAGATGCAAACATACATTTTAAAATTATGAAATTTTGTTCCCATTTAAAAATTTTCACAATACATCTTAATGCCCTTAATATGGGCCTACGAGGTCCCAAACACACTTTGAAATTGATTCGGGACTAATCTGTGCACTTTAGAAAACTTTAAAAAACTTTCAAGGCAACCAGGGGTACATGCCCATGTATCCTCTTGACGTGGCCGCGTTGAAGGCCTGTGTAGCTTACTCCGCCTGAACATATCGGGACACGCTTGTGTCCCTACCCTGTGTTGAATTATTTCTCTATTCAAACCTACAGGGGTTTTCGCACAGTCTGTCAGACGCCCGTGTCTATGGCCCATGTCCTCCACACAGCCATGGCACGCTCGTGTCTCAGCTTGTGTACTAAAACCTTGACATTCTGTTTCTGACGTCATCAACCATTTAGGGGCACATGGCCAAGGCACACGCCTGTGTACTAGGCCTTGTGGCGAATTTAATTTCACATTTATGGTGTAGACTTTACACGGCCTGGACACATGCCCATGTATTATGGCTGTGTCTTCCACACAGTTGAGACACACGGCCGTGTCTTTGCACGTGTGGTCACTACTGGGCATTCTGTTTTACAAAACTTTAGGTGCAGGGGATACACGGCCTAGACACAGGCCCGTGCGTCTGCCCATGTGGACAAAAATAAGGCTATCTACCAAGCCCCTTTCTCACCCTTACTAGCACCAACCTGCACAACATCAAACATCTCTAATTCCAAGCATAAACACACAAAACCAAACGATTCACATCCATGAAAATCCTCATTAAATGCATTTAGCAATAATAAATATTAGCCATTTTCCATGGCCTTATACAAAATGAGTCAACCTTTATGACAAGCCAATGTTTTTGACCAAAACATTTTGACACTAACAAAGGAGACCAAATTCCTATACATGCCATACTCAAAATGTTAAGTCAAACTATAACAAGTGCTTTAGTTGATAGTGTGATAGATGGCTCTATGTCCCTTAGTTCCCTGAGCTAGCTTGGCGACTCTGTAAGAAAATGGAAAAGAGAGGAAGTAAGCATAAAACTTTGTAAGTTGCATGTAAAAAAGTAACAACATCAACCACGCATATTTAAACACATAGCATATTATAAACCAACACAACATTCTTGATTTAACAAAGGTAGATTTCACTACATACTTATACATCAAAAGTATAAGCCAAAGATTACAAGATTGTCCTGAAATCATTCTCATAGGTAGAACTTACTCATGTCATCCTTACCATTAAGGCATCATAACTAGACTCATATCTCATTAGTTTCGAATAAGAACCTGTACCACTCACAACATGATTATATCATTCCATATCTTTATCATAAGATTTAAAATAACCCATGAAACCATTTGGAATACTAGAGGATATCTGATAACCCTCACCAAAGAGGGTAAATTGCCGATGCCATATCCAAGACATAGTCTTACACTAGCTCTCGTCTCAATGCCGATGCCATGTTCCATATATGGTCTTACATTGGTTCTCATAATGTGGCCGACGCCATGTCCCAGACATGGTCTTACACTAGCACACATATCAACGCCGATGCCATGTTCCAAACATGGTTTTATTCTGTCTCTCATAATGTGGCTGATGCCATGTCCCAGACATGGTCTTACACTAGCACACACATCATCCAAATGTCATGGCGTGGATATCCAATCTATTCCTAGGTTCAACTGGGAATTTACCACATTAAATTTCATCATGCATTATTCATAAGCATATTCAACCATATTATGAAAAATCAATCATTCAATACATAATAATGATAAATTTTCCTTACTTACGTACAACTTATCTCGGTATACAAAATGTAGGCGACTAATTGATTTTTTATCCACTAGCTTGGCTTTCCCCAGGCCTAGGTCCAGATTTCGTATTTCTTGATCTAAAATGATAAAATTTACTAGTTTAATCATCATATTAATCAAGACATTTTATAAATCACATTTTGGCAAAAATGACCATTTTGCCCTATAGTTTTACAAAATTATGATTTTATCCCTAGGCTCGTAAATCGATTTTCATGAAATTTTCTCACTAACCAAGCCTAGCCAAATTCTTTTTATATTAGAAGCAGCACACAATTCCAATTATTTCACACATTTACCACATAATTTGTAACTTATACAAAATGGTCTTTAGTTAGGTTTTTCATGAAAACTACTTCACAAAAGTTGTTTATTTAACAACCATAACTCATTTTCTTCTATAAAAATTCAGCAAACAACATGAATACTCTCATGGAAAAATCCTAGACTTTCAACCATTTTGCTAAATAGCCCCCTATTAGTTATGTTATGCTACAAGGGTCCTAAAAGTACAAAAATTTATCAAGAAACGCCATCGAAATCAGTTACTTGCAAGAGTGAGGAGTGGCTGAAATTTTGAAGCTCTAAAACCCTTAAAATGGCTGGTAATTTTGATGGGGAAGAAAAGAAAATGAAAAGATGATAGCAAGCCTTTAGGTTTATTATTATTTTAACAATTAATTCACCTAACATATGACCATTCCTTGAATTAAGGCTCCATGTCCAGCCAATAATTTTTTATTGGTCCATTTACTCAATAAGGATCTCTACTTTAATGTTCCATAGCTATTTGACACTTGTAGCTAGTAAAATAAATCTTTCACACTTTATGCGATCATGCTAAAATTATTTCACCAAAATTTCTATGTACTCATGTAATCATGCTATAACACTTGAAATAATATTAAAAGTAATTTCTCCAGCCTCGAATTAGTGGTTCCGAAACCACTATTCTGACTAGGCCGAAAATCGGGTTGTTACAATTCTCCCCATTGGGGATTTTCATCCCCGAAAATTTACCAATGAAAAGGTACGGGTGTTGATCTCTCATAGTCTCCTTAGGCTCCCTTGTCGCCTCTTCAACTCCATGTCTATGCCATAGTACTTTCACTAGTGCTATACTTTTATTTCTCAATTGCTTGACCTCTCGGGCCAAGATCTTAATCGGCTCTTCGCCATAAGTCATGTCTGATTGAATCTCAACCTCTTTTGGTGGATGAATGTGTGAAGGGTTAGAATGGTAATAGCATAACATCGACACATGGAAAACATTGTGGGTCTTTTCTAACTCAAATGGCAAAGCTAGTCGATAAGCTACTAGGCCAATTCTCTCAGTCACCTCATAAGGTCCAATAAAACGTGGACTCAATTTTCCTTTCTTACTGAATCTGAGGACTTTCCTCCACAGGGATACTTTCAAAAACACCTTATCATAGACTTGAAACTCAATTTCTTTTCATTTCAAATTCACGTAGGATTTCTGTCTATCTAAAACGGCCTTCAAATAGTCATAAATTACCTTTACTTTTTGTTCAGTCTCTTTGACTAAGTCAACCTCGTAGATCTAATTCTTTCTGAGTTTGGTCCAATATAAGGGCGTTCAACACTTACGCCCATACAAAGGTTCATAAGGCGCCATTTTCAAACTCGACTGATAGCTATTATTATAGGCAAACTCTACCAGCGGTAAATACTTTTCCCAATTGCCTTGGAACTCAAGGATACAACACTGCAACAAGTCTTCAAGAATCTAAATTACTCTCTCCGATTGACCGTCGATTTGCGGATGGAAAACCGTGCTAAAATTCAACTTTGTCCCTAAAGCTTCTTGTAACTTTTTCCAAAATCGAGAGGTAAACCTCGGATCTCTATCCGAAATAATCGACAAGGGCACTCCATGGAGTCTCACAATTTTGGAAATATACAAATCAACTAACTTTTCAAGCGGATAATTCGTACGCACCAGTATAAAATGGGCTGACTTTGTTAGCCTATCAACCACAACACATACGACATCTTTTTTCCTTGGCGACAACGAAAATCCCGTCACGAAGTCTATAGTAATCTGGTCCCATTTCCACCTGGGAACCATCACAGGATGAAGTAACCTTGAAGGTACTTGGTGCTTAGCTTTCACTTGCTCAAAATTAAACATTTCAAAACAAACTCTGAGATGCCTCTTTTCATACCCGGCCACCAATACAATCTCTTCGAGTCATTGTACATTTTCACACTATCCAGATGGATAGACATATAATGGCTATGTGCCTCGGGAAGAATTTTCCCAATAAGCTCATTATGTCTAGGTACACAGATCCTATCCCAGAATATTAAACAACCGTCGGTAATAATTCAGAAATCTGATTTGTTAACTATCTCGCACTGAGTCATTGATACGTGATATTCGTGACAGGTTTTAAATATTTATAATGGATCATTCTTGAAACTAACTATTATCACGATGAAGGCAAGTGTACCTATCGAATAGTAGTATCGCTTTTGCAAGACCGGATTATCGAACCCAAAGGAACTAAAAGTACTAGTATCAACTTTCTTTTTATTATCTAGCCTAAAAAAATAAAAGAGTTCTGTTTATCTAACTAATTAATTAAACTAAGAAATCACATAAAAGAAATTTGAGGAAAATACTTTTTGGAAAACTCGATTGATTGAGATAATACCTAATGAAAAATCCTCCTAGACTTCACTTGTTATTTGACTCTGAATAGGACGATTTAGTCATTCAACTTTTGCCATAGAGACCCCTAAGTTATATTATTATCTTTCTTGAGACTAACAACGTCTAACCCTAGATTGAATAATTGAAATCTCTTTCTACTTAACGCCCTAGGGTTGTATTAACTCGATCTATGGATCCCCTTATTAGGTTTCACCCTAATCCGGCAAAATCTTGTCACCCTATCTCTGGGCGTGCAACCAACTCCGCTTTATTATGATAAATTTACTCTTAGATAGGGTCTATTCCTCCTCTGAATAAGAGTTTAACTTGAATCAATATCTTGGAATATCTAAACAAGAATTAAGAACACATAATTAAGAACAAGTCAAATATTTATCCTACAATTCAGATAATAATAACAAGATCCGTTTTAGGTTTCATTCCCCTTTGGTATTTAGTGGTTTTAGTTCATACTAATGAAAGAACACATCTCAAAAGTATAAAGATAACAAAAGATAAGAAAACCCAAAACTCTTAAAGGAACTTGAAGGTAGGTCTCTAGTCTTGATGATGAATCCGGCTCTTGAGATGGATCAATCGGCTTCCCTTGAGTAATTCCTTACTTCCTACTCTGCGTCCCCCTCCTAAGTGCCTCTTCAAGTGTTTAAATAGGCTTTGGAATGCCTAAAATCCCTCAAAATTGGCCTTTTCTGAATTGGACTAAACTTGGGTTCGGTAGGGATATGCCCGTGTGACACGCCCTTGTGTGATTACTGAAGGACGTTGTAACACCCTTACCCATGTTTTAAGCCAGAACAAGGTACGGAATATTACAGATCACGAAAACATGAATTTACACATTTACCTGATCTTACGTAATTAATTCCTTTAGCTTGAACAAAATTAGATAACATTAACAGATATACATAAGTACAAGTAAATTATCAAATTTTGAAAAGTAATATTTTAAAACAAATTAATTATGACACATAAAAAAATGATTCAGCCCTCTGTACATGCCATAATTCCAAAATAGTGTTTACAAAATACCAAAAAGTATTGATAGTGTGGATGGGTCTCCGACGATCTCCAAATCTCGAGCTGGCTTAGTACTTCTATAAGACAAGAAAAAGAAAAGAAGGTAAGCATATAGCTTAGTAAGTAAGTACGAAATTGATATTCAATTTATCAAAGTAAACAATCATACTAGTATATAATCACATATTTAGGACAGGTTGTTTTCTGGAGTCCCAGTTTTAAAAAAAATCATATCTCGAGCTACAAAACTCGAAATCCAATTTCATAAATTTTTCCTGAAACTAGACTCATATGTATACTTACTAATTTTTTCTAGAATTTTTGGTCAGGTCAATTAGTACAGTTTATTAGTTAAAGTCTCCCCTGTTTCAGGGTTCAACTACTCTGACCCCCTGTGTACTACGAACCAAATTTCTCCCTGTACAGAATTCCAACGACCATGACGTTTATTTTTCTTAAAAATAGACTCAATAAGGAATCCATTCCTGTAAAGGATGACTCTTAATAATTTTTTTACAATTTATGGTGAATTTCTAAAATCAGAATAGGGGATCTCAAATTCATTCAGACCCTGTTTCACAAGAATTCAAATATCACACAATATAGAATTCTATTGCTTCCCCTGTTTCTTTTATGTGAAAATAGACTCATTAAGCTTTATTTTCATATATCATTTGCATTTTTATTCAACTTCCACGATTTTTGGTAAATTTTTAAATTCATGTAACTGCCGCTGTCCAACACTGTTTTATTTCGAACATTACTCTTGCATAATTTCACCTAGTCCTTTTTGTTATACCAGAATTCACTCAATTATCGAGCACATAGCTCCTAACTTTTCATAAAACATAAATTTGCTCATATCCACCTTATAATAACTTTCACATATTACTACTTTATCGATTTTCCCCGTTAAACTCAACGGAAAAATAACAAATATACCATTGTTTACACATATTTCCCCTTTCCACACTTATAGCCGAAGCTATCTGATACGCATAGTAGCCTGCACTTAGAACTACACATGCAACTTAACAGTATGGTACACGTAGTAGCCTACACTTAGTACTACACACGTGATCGAAGTCATTGAGTACGCATAGTAGCCTACACTTAGTACTACACATTCGACTTAACAATATGGTACACGTAGTAGCCTGCACTTTGTACTACACTCGCGTATTCACAATGGGTCATTCGTATTGTTCCTGTTCCGAAGGTTCAACCGAAAAATCTTTACTTTTTCACCGTTAACACTTATTCATAATCTAATTAAATTTCCAAGTTTCCATCATTTAATCATTTTATGGACAGTCACCAATTCATATAATAACAACATAAAAAATCGATAAATTATTAATTTATGAACTTACCTCGGTGCAAACTTTAGAAATGTTATAATTTAGTCCGAAAGCTTTTCTTTTCCCCGATCACGATCGATTCCACGTCTTTCTTGATCTATAACAACATATTTATCTCATTTAACACTCATACTATTTATTTCAATCCAAAAATCACATTATGGAAAAATTACATTTTTGCCCCCTAACTTTTACAAAATTATGATTTTGCGCCTAGGCTCGGAAATTTAATTTCAGCCCTTATTCTTATGTTTTATGACATTATAAACATTTTTCTCTTCTATGGAAACATCAAATTCTCACTCTAACATGTACTTATGAACATTAGGTATTTTTAACGATTAAGCCATTTTACTCGTTTTCACTCAAAACCGAGTAGCACAAGTTGTCTAACATAATTTAAAACCTCATAATCTATCATAAAACACCAAAATACACAAATTTCACCTATGGGTATTTTTCCAAATATGAACCCTCGGTTGAATTATTACTAACATAGGCTAAATCGAGCTACCGAGATTTCAAAAACATAAAAATCAGTAAAAACGGGGCTTGAAATCACTTACTATAAAGCTTGAAGATTGAAGAAACCCTAACTATGGAGGAGAGCAAAATTCGGCAGTAACTAATTGAGAAGATGATCATTTTTGTGTTATTTTTCCCATTTTATTTCATTTAATATACAAATGACCAAAATGCCCTTACTACTAAACTTTCCAAAAATTCCATCCATGTCCAATTTCTGTTCATAAACTTAGAAATTGGTCAAATTTCTATTTAATACCTCCTAATTAATATTCCAAAGCAATTTCATACTAAAAAGTTCTAGAACACAAGTTTTGTAATTTGTTCGATTTAGTCGCTAATTTCAACTTAAGCGCTTAATGCATAGAATTTCATCACGGAATTTTCACTCAATCATAAAATCATATCATAAACCTCAAAATAATTATAAAACAATTATTTCTATCTCATATTTGTGGCCACAAAACCACTATTCTGATTAGGCCCTAATTCGGGTTGTCACAGCCGTGGTCAAAGCTGTTAAATGGGCACGAGCGTGTGATTCACCCATGTAAGTCGTGCTTCGATCCTGCCAAATTGACACGGCTGTGTGACACGCCCTTGTGATGAAGTCCAGGCCATGTTGTTTTCCCATGTGGGTCCATTTTCTCCATTTTCAACCTGTTTCTCGCTCTTTTTACTCTCCTATGCTCTCCTAAGTATAAAACATGAAATTAAAGGATTAGGAGCATCGAATTCACCAAATCTAAGGAGAAACCATCCATAAATGTGCTAGGCATGGGGTAAAAATATGTATAAATTATGGTTTATCAGTCATCTTGGCTTGCAAATCACTATCTCTTTTCTGAGCTTCACAAATCTCTTGGAGGAACATAGGTCTAGCTCTCAACTCTTCTAGAATCGAACCATCATCGATTACAGTCAACTGAGTGTTCATAGCCCTCACGGCAAACAATGACTTTCTACTCAATGCGTCGGCACCTTTCTCAGGTGATAATCAATCACCAACTCATAATCTTTTATTAGCTCTAGCCATCTCTATTGGCGAAGGTTTAGTCCCTTTTGGGTAATCAAATACTTTAAGCTTTTATGGTCGGTGAATACTCGACATCTCTCGCCATACAAATGTTGTCTCCAAATCTTCAGTGCGAACACTATGTCGGTTAACTCTAAGCCATGAGTCGTATAGTTTTTCTCATGTGGCTTCAGTTGTCTTAAGGTATATGCTATTATCTTGCCTTCTTGCATAAGCATCCATCCCAATTCATTCAAGGATGCGTCGCTATACACTACGAATTCTTTCCCTGGTTCTGGTTGCACTAAGACTGGTGCTTCAGTCAATAGTTCTTTCAGTTTCTCAAAACTCTGCTGGCACTTCTCTGTCCATTCGAACTTGACATCTTTCTGTAGTAACCTCATCATAGGAGTACCAATCATGGAAAATCCTTTAACAAACCATTTGTAGTAACCCGCTAGGTCTAGAAAGCTTCTAATCTCTGATACATTCCTCGGCAGTTTCCACTCAACAGTAGCCGAGATCTTACTCGGGTAAACTCTAATTCCTTCACCTGACATGATGTGTCCTAAGAATCTGACCTCTCGGAGCCAAAACTCACTTTTACTAAACTTGGTACAAAATTGCTTATCTCTTAAAGTCTGCAAAATAGTTCTCAAATGCTCCGCGTGCTCACTCTCATCACGAGAATAAATTAATATATCATCGATAAAAACAACAATGAATTTATCCAAGTATGGCTGGAAAATACGGTTCATTAAATCCATAAATACTGTAGAGCATTCGTTAAGCCAAAGGGCATGACAAGGAACTCAAAATGCCCATACCTCGTCTGAAATGTTGTTTTTTTGCACATCTTTCTTCTTAACTCTCAACTGGTAGTAACCGAACCTCAGGTCTATCTTAAAAAACACCGTGTCTCCCTTTAATTGATCAAAAAAATCATCGATCCTTGGCAAGGGATACTTTTTCTTCACAGTCACCTTGTTGAGCTATCTGTAGTCTATACATAACCTTATCGACCTGTCCTTGTTCTTCATAAAAAGTATCAGAGCACCCTACAGAGAATAGCTCGGTCTTATAAAACCCTTATCTGTTAACTCTTGTAGCTGAACCTTCAACTCTTTTAACTCCAAAGGTGCCATCCTATACGGGGCAACTGAAATAGGTGCCATACCAGGGACCAACTCAAAACCAAACTCGACTTCCCTAGTTGGAGGCAATTCAAGCAACTCTTCTGGAAATACATCCAGGTATTCACATACCACAGGTACTGACTCAATCTTTACTTCCGACTCTTGCGTATTTGACACAAATGCAAGATAGGACTTATACCCTTTTCTCATGTATCTCTTAGCACTCATAGAAGAAATCAGTACAGGTAAGCTGTTTGGTTCACCTTATTCAACCCGAATAATATCCCAAGTTTCACACTTCAGTTGAATACACTTACTACCATAGTTTACTAACACGGTATGAACAGTCAACCAATCCATGCCAAGAATTAGGTCAAATTCATCAAACGGTAGTAGCATAAGGTTAGCCAAAAAATAATATCTACACACATTGTCAACTATCACATGCTTGCCTAATAGGTTTGACACTTTTATCATAAATTCTGTAGACTCAACAGGCATATTCATGCTAGACATCAATTTCACACAAGCAAATGAATAGGTAGGCCTCGGATCAATCAAAGCAATAATGGAAATATTGTGAAGAGAAAATCTGCCCGTAATTACATCCGGTGACGATGCCTCTTCGCTAGTACAAATGGCGTAAGTCCTTGCAGGCACTTGGTCCTCGGACCTCACAGCAGAATCTCTAAGTCCACCTCTACTGCTAGCCCTTCTTCCCGGGTTCTTCTGTGGTCTACCTCTCAAAGGAGCATTACTTGCTCTCACATATTGCTTTTTGTCTTTCTCATCCATTTTAGGATAGTTTCGGATGAAATGGTCAAGCTACCCACATTTAAAATAGCCCTTTTCATATCCTCGGCAATCACCAAAATGACATCTACCGCACTATGAGCATTCTGGTCTATTCAGTTGAGCACTATCAACACTCGCAATAAAAGTGGTTTGAGTTTTAGACGTCGTATACTGCTTATTCTTATTTCTACTCGAGAATCCCACTGAAGCATTCGATCAAGTTGTGAACTCTCTTGATCTCTTGGATAAGGTCTGAAATGATTTTCCTATTTGTCTTTTTTTTGAGTCACGAGACTCGTTATTAGCTTTTCTCTTCTCCCTGACCAATTCTTCTGCCTTGCAAGCTCTCTCAACCAGCACCACAAACTCCCATAACTATAAGATGCAAACTAGTAATCAGATGTCTTTGTTTAATCCCTCTTCAAATCTCTTACACATGATGGGCTCAGTAGATACGCACTCCTTAGTGTATTTCCTGAGCCTTACGAACTCAGGCTCATACTCTGTTACTATCAATCGACCTTGCTTCAGTTCTAGAAATTCTTTTCTCTTCTAATCTATAAACCTTTGACTAATATATTTCTTTTGGAAATCCTCTTGGAAAAACTCCCATGGAATTCTTTCCTTTGGTACAACCGACACAAGGGTGTTCCATCAGTGGTGGGCTGAGTCTAGTAGGAGTGACACAACACACTTCATGCACTCCTCAGGTGTGCAAGACAACTCATCGAATACCCTAATGGTATTTTCTAGCTAGAACTCTGGCCTTTGCTTCCTAATTCTATCAACCGGAGGTTTTTCCCTTTTTAACATATCCACTGTTTGGGGAGCTATAGGGTTAGGTTGAGGAATTGGCGGGGTGGGGGAGGTGGAGTGTTCGAATTTGCACAAACAAACTCCAAATACCAAGCATCCATTATATGGAGGTAGGCCGCTCTAGCCCCTCCGCCCTGACTCAGTGTCACGGGCCCACTCTTGACTGGCACGGTCCCGTCAGCGGGAGCCGAGACATTACTCTCTACATCATCCTCCACTTCTCCATCGGGATCCATTTACTAAATGAAAAGGCAATTTAAAATCATCAGAAGTCGTCACACTATCATATTACATATATGGCATGTATAACTAGACTCGTACACATGCTAGGTTAGTCCAAGAATTGACTAAACCATAGCTTTAATACCACTAAATGTAACACCCCTTACCCGTATCCGACACTGGGATAGGGCACGAGGTGCTACCTATCTCAACACTTGCAAACATACATTTTAAAATTATGACATTTTGTTCCCATTTAAAACTTTTCACAATAAATCTTAATGTCCTTACTATGGGCCTATGAGGCACCAAACACACTTTGAAAATGATTCGGGACTAATCTGTGCACTTTAGAAAACTTTGAAAAAGTTTCAAGGCAACTAGGGGCACATGCCCGTGTGTCCTCTTGACATGGCCGTGTTGAAGGCCCGTGTAGCTTACACTGCCTGAACATATCGGGACACACCCGTGTCCCTACCCCGTGTGGAATTATTTCTCAATTTGAACCTACAGGGGTTTTTACACGGTCTGTCACACACCCGAGCCCATGGCCCCTGTCCTTCATACGGCCATGACACGCCCGTATCTCAGCTCGTGTACTAAAACCTTGACATACTATTTCTGATGTCATCAACCATTTTGGGGGCATATGGCCAAGGCACATGCCCGTGTGCTAGGCCATGTGGCAAATTTAATTTCACATTTATGGTATAGACTTTACACGGCCTGGGCACATGCCCATGTACTATGGCCGTGTCCTTCACACAGTTGAGACACACAGCCGTGTCTCTGCTTGTATGGTCACTACTGGGCATTACTTTAAGTGTAGAGGACACACTTTCTGACTACACTCCCATAGGGTAGACTGTGTGTCACACACGACCTAGACACACACCCGTCCGTTTGCTTGTGTGGACAAAAATAAGGCTCTCTACCAAGCCTCTTTGTCACCCTTACTAGTACCAACCTACACAACATCAAACATCTCTAATTCCAAGCATAAACACACAGAACCAGACCATTCACATCCATGAAAATCCTCATTAAATACATTTAGCAATAATAAATTTTAGCCATTTTCCATGGCCTTATACAAAATGAATTAACCTTCATGACAAGCCAATGTTTTTGACCAAAACATTTTGACACTAACAAAGTTGACCAAGTTCCTATACATGCCATAATTAAAATGTTAAGTCTAACTATAACAAGTGCTTTAGTTGATAGTATGATCGATGGCTCTATGTCCCTTAGATCCCTCAGCTAGCTTGGCGACTCTGTAAGAAAATGGAAAAGGGAGGGAGTAAGCATAAAACTTAGTAAGTTGCATATAAATAAGTAACAACATCAACCATGTATATTTAAAAACATAGCATACTATAAACCAACACAACATTCTTGATTTAACAAAAGTAGATTTCACTACATAATTATACATCACAAGTCTAAGCCAAATATTACTAGATCGTCCCGAAATCATTCTCATAGATAGAACTTACTCATGTCATCCTTACCATTAAGGCATCATAACTAGACTCATATCTCTTAAGTTTTGAATAAGAACTTGTGCCACTAACAACATGATTATATCATTCCATATCTTTATCATAAGCTTTAAAATAACCCGTGAAACCATTTGGAATACAAGTGGACATCCGATAGGCCTCACACAAGAGGGTAAATTGCCGATGGCATGTCCTAGACATGGTCTTACACTAGCTCTTATGTCAATGTCGATTTCATGTTCCAAACATGGTCTTACACTGGCTCTCATAATGTGGCCGACGCCATGTGCTAGACATGGTCTTACACTAGCACACATATCAACGCTGATGCCATGTTCCAAATATGGTCTTACACTGGCTCTCATAATATGGTCGATGCCATGTCCCAAACATGATCTTACACTAGCACACACATCACCCAAATGTCATGGCATGGATATCCAATCTATTCCTAGGTTCAACCGGGAATTTACCACATTAAATTTCATCATTCATTATTCATAAGCATTTCAACCATATTATGTAAAATCAACCACTCAATACGTAATAATGAAAAAGTTGCCTTACTTATGTACAACTTACCTCGGTATACAAAATGTGGGCGACTAATTGATTTTTAATCTACTAGCTTTGCTTTCCCTCGATATAGGTTCGAATTTCGTATTTCTTGATCTGAAAAGATAAAATTTACTAGTTTAATCATCACATTAATCAAGACATTTTATAAACCACATTTTGGCAAAAATGACCATTTTCCCCTTAGACTTTCACAAAATTACAATTTTACCCCTAGGCTCGTAAATCAATTTTCATCAAATTTTCTCACTAACCAAGCCTAGCTGAATTCTTTTTATATTAGAAGCAGCCGACAATTCTGATTATTTCACTCATTTACCACATATTTTATGACTTATACAAAATGATCCTTAGTTAGGGCTTTCATGAAAACTACTTCACAAAAGTTATTTATTTAACAACCATAACTCATGTTCTTCTAAACAAATTTAGCAAACAACATGAATACTCTCATGGAAAAACCTTAAACTTTCAATCATTTTTCAAAATAGCCCCCTATTAGTTAGCTTATGCTACAAAGGTCACAAAAGTATGAAAATTATCAAGAAAGGACATCAAAATCACTTACTTGCATGAGTGAAGACTGAATGAAATTTTGAAGCTCCAAAACCCTTAAAATGGAGGGTAATTTTGATGGGGAAGAAAAGTAAATGAAAAGATGATAGCTAGCCTTTAGGTTTATTATTATTTTAACAATTAAGTCACCTAACATTTGACCATCCCTTGAAATAAGGCTCCCTATCCAAAAACTAATATTTTATTGGTCTATTTAATCAATAAGGACCTTTACTTTAATGTTCCATAGCTATTTGACACCTTTAACTAGTAAAACAAATCTTTTGCACTTTATGTGATTTAGTCCTTTTTTAAAATTAAGTAAGAAATCGCTAAACTTATTTCACCAAAATTTCTATGCATTCATGTAATCATGCTATAACACTTAAAATAGTATTAAAAGTAATTTCTCTAGCCTCGAATTAATGGTTTCGAAACCACTATTCCAACTAGGCCCAATATCGAGCTGTTACAGATCTGTTGTAAAAACGGTGGTGTAGCTTTCAACTCAGTTAAGATTGAACCATCATCAAATAACGTCTGTTGTGTATTCGTTGCTTGCAAAGCAAATGAAGACTTTCTACTCAAAGCATCGAAAACTACATTCACTTTACTCGGATGATAATCAATGACCAAATCATATTCTTTCAATAGTTTGAGCCACCTGCGCTGTCTTATATTAAATCTTTCTGCAACATCAGATTCTTTAAACTCTTATGATCAATAAATATATGACACTTTTCGTTGTATAAATGGTGTCGCCAAATTTTCAACGCAAACACAATAGTTGCCAACTCTAAGTCATGTGTTAGATAATTCTTTTTGTGCTTCTTTAACTATTTAGAAGCATAAGATATTACTTAGCCTTCTTACTTCAAAACATAGCCTAAACCATTCAAAGATACATCGCTAAAAATCACAAATTCTTTACCCGATTCATGTTGAACTAATATTGGTGCCTCAGTCAACAGAGCTTTCAACTGATTGAAACTTTGCTGAAATTTCTCGGACCATTGAAATTGTACATCTTTCTGTAATAGTTGTCTCATTGGTGTCACAATCATCGAGAACCCCTTGAGAACCTTCTATAATAAACAGCTAATCCTAGAAACTAGCTAATCCCAGAAAACTTCTAACTTTGGATTCATTCCTCTGTTGTGTCTAGTCAACAACTGCTTAAATTTTACTCAGATCAACTCTGATTCCTTCAGCCAATGCTATATGTCCCAAAAAACCAACTTTCTAGAGCCAAAATTCACATTCGCTAATTTTGGCAAATAGTTGTTTATCACGCAAAATTTGTAACACAATTCTCAAATGTTCGACATGCTAAAACTCGTCTCGTGAATATATCAGAATGTAGTCAATGAAAACCACAATGAATCTGTCTAAATATGGTTTGAAGATTATGTTCATCAGATCCATAAAATACAACAAGTCCATTAGTTAAACCAAACGACATCACAAGAAATTCATATTGTCCATATCTGCTTCTTTACACAATTTTAGGCACATCCGAATCTTTAACTCATAGTTGATTGTAACCAGAACGAAGATCAATCTTCAAAAATACTGTTGCACCTTTCAACTGATCAAACAGATCGTCAATTCACGACAGTGGATACTTGACAGATCATCAATTCACAAAAGTGGATACTTATTCTTGATTGTAACCTTGTTGAGTTGACGATAATCAATACATAATCTTATCGATCCGTCCTTTTTCTTAACAAACAGAACAGGTGCACCCTAAGGTGAAAAAGTGGGTCGAGCAAAACCCCTATCTATCAATTCTTGCAACTGTGCTTTCACCTCTTTCAACTCAGTAGGAGCCATTTTGTACGGTGCTATCGATATCGGTGATGTCCCCGGTACTAATTTAATAGCAAACTCAACATCTCAATTCGAGGAAATCTAGGTAACTCCACTGGAAATACACTAGGATACTCACAAACCACTAGCACTGATTCAAGCTTCAACTCAGACACTTTAGAATCCAGTACATATGCAAGGTAAGCATCGCAACCTTCTCTCACATATTTCTGTGCTGACATAGTTGAAATCACAATAGGTAACCTACACAAACTTTCTGACTCAATCTGAACTGTCTCACCATTCTAACATTTCAACATAATAAGCTTCCATCTACAGTTCACAATAGCATCGTGCAAAGTCAGCCAATCTATGCCCAAAATCACATCAAACTTATTAAACGACAATAGCATCAAATCCATCGAAAAGCTATAGCCTCTAGTCATCAAAGGTCAGCTCCTGCAAACTTTATCAACTAATACATATTGACCTAGGGGGTTCAATACTTTAACCATAAATTCAATAGACTCAATAGGTAATCTCTTACTATATATTCAATTTGTGCACATGTACAAATGGGTTAATCCCAGATCAATCAAAGCAGTAACATCAGTATTAAAAATAGAGAAAGTACCAGTAATAATATTTGGCGCCAATGCTTCTTCTCGAGCACGAACAGCGTAAGCCCTAGCTGGTGCTCTTGCCTCGGATCTCACAACATAGTCTTTTGTTACACCACGACTACCTCTCACATTTCTAAGATTATGAGGTGTTCTAACTCTCGCGGCAATGTTGCTCGGTCTCATAGTCTAAACTTTTTCTTTCCCGAACTTCTCTAAGCAATCTCTAAGATAGTGTTCAAAGGAACCTGATGTGCGTGATAAGTGTTATATTTATGATTGATCGTACATAAAAACTAACTGTTATCACGATAAAGGCAAGCACACCTATCAAATAGTAGTATAGCTTATAGCAAGACCAGAATGTTGAACCCACAAGAACTAAAAGTACTAGTATTAACCTTTTCTTTTATTATCTAGCCTAAAAATAAGGGGATTTGCTTTATCTAAACTAATTAACTAAACTAAGAATACACAGACAGTAAATTGGAAAAATACTTTTGGTAAAATTAATTGATTTAGACAATACCCAAGGAAGAATCCACCTAGACTTCACTTGTTATGTGACTCTGAACTAGACGATTTATTCACTTGACTTGATCCGTATAAAACCCTAATTTATATTATTATCTCTCTCAAGACTAACAACGTCTAACCTTAGGTTGATTAATTGAAATCTCTTTCTAATTAAAACCCCTAATGTTGCATTAACTCGGTCTATGGATTCCCTTATTAGGTTTGACCCTAATCCGGCAGATTTATGTCGCCCTATGTCTAGGGGTGCAATCAACTCCGCTTAATTATGCTAGATCTACTCTTAGATAGGGACATTTGCTGCTCCGAATAAGCACATCAATACTTGAATCAATATCTTGGAATACTAAAGAAAGAATTAAGAACACATAATTAAGAACAAATCAAGTATTTATCATATAATTCAGAAAATAATAACAGGATCCGTCTTAGGTTTCATCCCCCTTAGGTATTTAGGGGATTTAGTTCATATGTGTAAAAGAAAACATCTCAGAAGAATAATAATAACAAAACATAAAGACACCCAAAAACCTTTGAAGCAAATTGAAGGGAGATCTTCAGTCTTGAAGGAGAATCTGCCTTCTGAGAGGATCAATTGACTTTCTTTGAGTAATTCCTTGCCTCCCACTCCGTGTCTCCCCTTTAGGTGCCTCATCGGGTGTTTATATAGACTTTAGAATGCTTCAAAACCCTCAAAAGTGACTTCTTTCAAGTAGAACTAGACTTGGGCTTGACAGGGACACGCCCGTGTGACATGCCCGTTTGGGGTGGCTTAGGCCGTGTTAGAGTCTGCTAAATAGACATGGCCGTGTGGTCTACCCGTGTGAGGAAGTTTAGGCCGTGTTGATTTCCCACGTTGACCTATTTTCTCCATTTTTAGCCTGTTTCTCGCTCTTTTTACTCTCCTATGCTCATATAATCATAAATCATGAAGTTAAAGGATTAGGAGCATCAAATTTCACAAATCTAATGATAATTCATCCAAAAATATGCTTAAGCATGGGATAAAATATGTATAAATTACGACTTATCAAATACCCCCATACTTAAGCGTTTGCTTGTCCTCAAGCAAAGTCCTCAATTCACAATTGAGAATTCATTTTTCTCAACTTATAATTCCTATCAATAATATCTCAAAATAATCCATAAGTAATCACCTTTGATTCAAAATATCACAGAATTCAACATCCTCACTAAAGATTCACTCAAATCACTCGAGGGGTTTAAAGACAACAAATTTAGCACTCATCACTCCAGAAGTGCTGCGCTAAAAGAATGTTATAACTAGTGATAGCTATGGTCGTGGTCGAGCAGGGCATGGCAGATGTGGAGGACCTTTTCCAGTGGAGTTGCAAATTTCTAAGTAATAACTGCGATAACTCTTAACAAAATGGCTGAAAACATAAATTACTTAATATCAATTGTAAAACCTAAAGATAAAATAAAAAAATTATTAAAGAGAAATAGGATAAAAAGTAAGTTAAAAAGATTAATAAAGATAAAAATAAAAATAAATAAAAGATGAATAGTAGGGATTGATAAAGGTATTGGGGCACACGGTCGTGGGGCACGCCCGTATGCCCTTATTTCAGCCCGTGTGTTTCGTGGTTTTCAAATTTGGGTGCGTCAGTGTATACGGTAGTGTTGCAGGGCCGTGTCATTTTGAAAGTTTCGACTATGGGTGGTGGGCACGGGCGTGTCGCACGCCCGTGTTAATTTCTCATTTTCTACCATGGCTTATAGACACGGGCGTGTTACACGCCGTGTCTTACTTTGTTCGCTTCTCCCATGCCCATGTATATATGCACACGCCCGTGTTATTTTGACAGGATTACCAACAGTCATATCGCATGGCTGTGGCAACGTATTGAATCCCGTGTTTTGGGAAAAATTTTGCTCTATTTTCACACGACCATATCGCACGGCCGTGTCGCTACCCGTGGTATGAGCACGGCCTAAGGCACGCCCGTGTGCCTGGCCGTGTGGATTTGGAAAACATGTGTTTCGAGGATTTAGTTAATGATTTAGATGTTAAAAACTAAAATTTAAAGAAATCAACACCGTTAGTGCTCGGGTTGCCTCCCGAGAAGCACTTATTTAGAGTCTAAGCTCGACTCTACCTTGTGGGTATATTCAGGTAAGTTCATGGAGCCATAGCTCCTCTTTATCATCTTTAGAATTCTCACCGTTATAAAGTTTGAAACGATGTCCTTTTAACTTGAAAATGCCTTGTGATGGGTGACTTACCTTTACTGTATCGTACAGGAAAATATTCAGTGCCGTAAAAGGGATTGCTCCATTAGGTTCAGAAGTGGTAATACGAGGGTCTGCTACATCTAATAGTACTTTGTCTCCAACCTTAAGTTGATTTGATAAAACATTGAGTCTGTCATGGCGTGGTTTTGGTTTATCGTGTGTTCTCAGTTTCTGTGTCTGCCATTCATCTAGTTCCTCGATCTGTAGCCTTCGTTCTTCATAGATGGGTCCTTTTTTGTTACTTGAACATGACTCATGTATGCTCTTCAAATGTATTTCTTGCAAAGAAGGTTGCACCACATGATCATTATTAGTAGCATGATTTATACAACCACCCTCAATATTTGATGTGTTACTCGAATTACGAGCTTCAATAGTGATTGTTTCATCACCCACACGAAGTGTGAGTTCACCAGTACCAACATCAATAATAGTTCTAGTAGTTGCTAAAAAGGGCCTTCCTAAAATCAAAGGTACGTCACTATCCTCTTCCATGTCTAGAACAAGAAAGTCAATTGATAATATAAATTTATCGATTTTGAAAAGTACATCTTCAATGATACCCCTAGGAAATCTGATGGTTTTATCTGCTAGCTGAATGCTCATCCTAGTTTGTTTGGGTTTTCCAATAACTAGTTGCTTTTGCAATTCACAACCGCATCATGCACGGTTAACCAATCCAAACCAAGAATAACATCAAACTCGTCGAACGGCAAAAGCATCAAATCGGCCGGAAAACAGGATTCTCGGATTATTAGAGGGCATCTCTTACACACTTTATCAACAAGTACGCATTGACCCAAAGGGTTTGATACTCGAATTATGAGCTCAGTAGACTCAATAGGTAGAGTCTTACTGGTTGCTAAGGTTTTGCATACATATGAATGAGTAGAACCAGGGTCAATCAATGCAATCACATTAGTATCAAAGAGAGTGAAGGTACCAGTGATGACGTCGGGGGAGGATGCCTCCTCTCGTGCGCGAATGGCATATGCTCTAGCAAGAGTACGGTTCTCGGCTCGATCGGCCGTATCAGAGGCCCCCTCTGACTACCACCCTGCCTCCTAAAATTCTCGGTGGTCTACCTCTAGATGTCACTCCACTAGGTCTTGCACCTTGAATCTTATTCTTCTCATCCAGCTCCGTGCAATCTCTAATGAAGTGGTCCTTCGAACCGCATCCGTAACAGGCCCTGCTAGTAGACTTGCCCCAACATTCACCTAGGTGTCGTCTTCCACATTGGGGACATTCAGGTTTCTCGTGACGATTATTGCCCACACTAGCTACCGAAGTAGCTCGAGAGCCCATCGATGGTCTTGCCCTGATGGAAATTCCCGCAGTCGCCCTCGACTTATTAATGTCCTCCCTGAACTTCTTTACAGCTGAGAACGGAGCTTTACCCGTCGATCTTTTACGGTAATCTCTAGCTTCAAATTCAGCCTTCCTCTTCTCCTTTCCAAGTTCTTCCGCCTTGCAGGCTCGTTCGACTAGTGTTACGAATTCTTTTATTTCCAAAATACCCATTAGTAGCTTTAAATCTTCATTCAATCCTTTCTCGAATCTTTTGCACATAGCAACCTCATCAGCTACACACTCCCAGGCATACCTACTGAGTCTTACGAATTCATGTTCGTATTCAGATACAGTCATACGGCCTTGCTTGAGTTCCAAGAACTCCTTACGCTTCTGATCAATGAACCGTTGGCTAATAAATTTCTTTCGGAATTCCGTTTGAAAGAAGTCCAAGTTACTCGCTCATTCGGGACTATGGAAATCAAGGTCCTCCACCAATAGTAGGCTGAGTCTCGCAACAAAGATACAGCACATTTTAGACATTCGTCAGGTGTGCATGACAATTCATCGAACACCCGAATGGTGTTATCAAGCCAGAACTCGGCCCTTTCGGCATCATCAGTTACTATGGCCTTGAACTCCTCGGCCCCACGCTTCCTAATCAAGTCTACAGGTGGCTTACTCAGCCTCACAGGATCAGCGACTGATGGCATTACAGGCTCTTGGGGTGGATTATTCAAATTTGGGAATTGTTGGACAGCCGGGTTGGTTCGGGCATATTGCGCGACCCACTCATTCATCATGGTAAAGAAGGCTTGTTTAGCCCCCTCACCTTGATTATTCGCAGATGACTGAGGTTCAACAGGCGGCGTCCCTTGTGCAGGAGCAGCCGCTACGCTCTCAACGTCATCCGCTAGGGTTCTTTCTACACCGGGATCCATTTACTAATCAAAACAAAAACATTTCAACCGTCAGAAGTCATCACCCTTTTAAACATTAACATTAAGGCATGTATAGCTAGACTCATACGTGCTATGGTAGTCCTAGAACCGACTAAACCATAGCTCTGATACCAATCAAATGTAACACCCCGAACCCGAAACCGACACCGGAGTCGAACACGAGGTGTTAACTGACTTTAACCCCTTATAAAATTTATTTTCCAGACACTGCCCAATCTGTGTACTAGTCGTTTTAAAAATCATATCTTCAGTTTCGTAACTCAAAAATCAGTTTCGTAATTTTTCCCAGAAACTAGACTCATGTGCCCATCTATGTATTTTTTTCTAGAATTTTTGGTCGGGCCAATTAGTACAGTTTATAAGTCAAAGTCTCCCATGTTGCAGGGGTCGACTACACTGACCTTTGCCCATTACGACTTGGATATCTCCCTGAACAGAGCTTCAATACTGATGCCGTTTGTTTCTATGGAAACTAGACTCAGAGAGGAATCTATACATATATGGTATGACTCCTAATTATCTCTGGTTAATTTATAATGAATTTCCAAAGTCGGAACAGGGAATCCAGAAACCGTTCTGGCCCTGTCCCACAAAAATCTGATTATCTCTTAATATGCTGCCCATATGATCTTTTCGTTACTTCCTCATGAAAACAGACTCATCGAGCTTCGATTACATAATTTATTCATCAATTAATTCCACTCCTACTATTTTTAGTGATTTTTCAACCTCATGACACTGCTGCTGCCAGCATCTGTTACGAAAGTAACTAGGTCCATTTCATGCCTACCCTTGATCCAACTCAATCGAACATTCGTGCCATTTTCGCATGGCTTAAAGTTTACATGCCAAAGTTCAAACACAACGTAATAGCTTATACATGCCAAAATGTTCTTCTAAGCCAACTAAGAAGAAAGTACCAAAACTTGCTATCCGGTGTGATGACTTCGATGACGGCCCGATCACGCAAAAAGAGATGTGTCCAAGAAACCTAGAATAGGTGACAAGGAAACACCGAGTGAGTTTATAACTCAGTAAGTCATAAGCTATGCACTACCATCCATCAATAACATTATCACAAGAGAAAACAAAATGGAACGAGGCTAATTACTCCATCCATTCCGAACCATACCATAGTTCCTCCAACCTATCGATTCAATTTCATATCAATTCATGCATTCACATTCCATATACTCATCAATAGGACATTGAAGCATTTTCATAAATCAATTTATTTTCGTTACAATCAAACGACTAAACGGCCTTTTACCCATCCTACGATAAATTTTATGTACGTGACTTCAAGTATAGTTGTCACATAGGTTCAAACTTACCGAGCTCAACACCAAGTATAAGCATAGCACCTATTAGCCATGTACTCAAGACACTTACCCGATCCGCTGTCCGCGATCGACTCAATAGTGTCACACACTTAGTGTCCATAATGATTCACGAATGTATATTGAGTCCGCACACTCAGTGCTATATAATCAACTCGCACACTTAGTGCTACGTAATCAAATCGCACACTTAGTGCTACATAGTCAAACTCGCATACTTAGTGCCGCATGGTCAATTCGCACACTTAGTGCATCATATTCATTTCGCACACTTAGTGCAACATAGTCAAATCGCACACTTAGTGCTGTACAATTTAATCCCGTGCACTTAGTGCCAATCTCATGGTCATAAATGGTTATACCCGCACGTTTAGTGCCGAGATCAACAACTCAGTACATCTTACCTCTTTTCTTTTCATTCAACAATTTCATCATCACATACGTACATGCATATATATATATGTATATTTATTCATTCCATTCAGCATCAATACATAAACATTATGACCATTTGAAATAATACCAACTACATGCTTAATGACTTACCTTGTGTTGGGTAAGACGGTTCCAACTCGACTACTCAGTGATCTTTTCTTTGCCTTTATCGGATCTAGTTCCCTTTTGCTCTTGAGCTTAAGTTCAACCAAATTTAAAATAGTCATTAATCGACTATTCAAGTATTACTTTCAGAATAATATATATATTGATTTGACCTTCACACACATAGATTATAGTAAGCTTTATAATAGTCAATAAATAACTCATTGGCAAATTTTCATTAATGTTTACAACAAAATCACATATTCACTACGAGCTGTTTTCCTGAGCAGTAGTCGCTAAATTGTTTATAACTGGAGCTACAAAACTCCAAATCACTAGCCGTTAATTTTCCCTGAATATAGACTCGTATATCTTCCATCCATAAAATTTTCAGAATTTTTGGCTTGGCCAATCAATACCAGATTTTTCTTAAAGTTTCCCCTATTTCACTGTTTGACTATTCTGACCACTCTTCACTACGAATCAAATTTCTCATTTTACAGAATTCAAAATGTGTTGTATTTGATCTCATTTGAAACTAGACTCATTAAGGAGTCTAAGCATATAAATTTTATCTTATAATCATTTTTGTACAATTTATAATGATTTCCTAAAAACAGAACAGGGAATCTAGTAGTCATTTTGACTCAGCCCCACAATACTTCAAATATCTCAAGATCGGTAACTCTTTTGTTTTTATAGTTTCTTTTGTAAGAAAATAGACTCTTCAAGCTTTAATGGCATAATTCACTCAGCTTCTAATTCAACTCCTACAAATTATGGCGATTTTCCAAAATCACCTTACTGCTGCTGTCCCCAAACAGATTATTACCAAATCAAATACTAACATTAGCATTTCACCTTAATAGCTAGCTTACCAAGCCTTAATTTAACATAATAATCTTTAACATATCTTTCACTTTTCATCAACAACTATCAAAAAGCTCAAGCACTCATCAATGGCAAAACACAAAATCATCATCAATCCACAAAATTGAACCATGGGTTTTTAGAACTCAAGTCAACTACTAAAACATGCATGCATCTCAAGAACAACATCAAACATACCTTAGTCTAGCAAACCACCATAGCCGATTTTCTCAAGCTCTTCCCCTTCCTTTCTTTCCTCTATTCGGCCAAAGGTGTTCAAGAATGAACACATTTTTTTTGTTTTCTTTCCTCAACTCACGGCAACAAGGGGGGGTATGGATGAGACCATTTTTTTTTCATCACCCTTCCTTTTCATTGTTTAATTACCATGCTCTTTATTTTATTTTTCTTAGCATACATCACTAGCATAACATGTTGGTGACATGTTTCCACCCATAGCATGGGCAGCCACTATGCTTTAATTTGGCTAATTTGACATGCAAGGACAAACACTTTCCCACATATATTAATGGGCCACTTGAACACTTGCCTAGCATATTTCTAAATTGTCTCACATAAGTCCCTACTAATAAATTCCACATACACTGACCAAATTAAAGTATGGAACTATCACACAAGCATTTACGCACATCATAAACACAGAATATAATCTTTAATTATTTATAAGACTCGGTTTTGTGGTCCCGAAACCACTTCCCGACTAGGGTCAATTTTGGGCTGTCACATTACTTACCGATTTTCGCTCACTGTGGTCAACCTCATCCTTACCTTTACTTACCACAATTTCTTACCTCAATTCTGGTTTAGGTACAACTAAACCTTCTTTATTTTGAACAGTAATCGTATTAAGCTGTTCCCTTAGGTCAGATTTAGTGTTACTCGGCAAGCTGCCTTGTGGTCGTTTAGAAATCAATTTAGCAAGCTGGCCTATCTAAGTTTCGAGCCATTGGATCGAAGCTTGTTGATTCTTAAGTGCTTTTTTGGTATTCTAAAAATGAGTTTCTAACATCGAGATGAATTTTGTTAACATCACCTCAAGGTTCGACTTCTTTTCCGACTGGTAAGGTAGTTGTTGAAAACTTGGGGGATGTTGTGGCCTTTGATTTCCTTGGCCACCCCACGAGAAGTTGTGATGCTTCCTCCAACCAGCATTATAAGTGTTACTATATTGGTTATTTTGAGGCCTAGAATTATTATTACCCATATATTGAACTTGTTCCTCCTCAGTGCTAGGGTTAAAATATTGATATTCTGTGTGTACTCCTCCTTCATTTGAATCACACATCATCACTGGATGTACCTGAGTAGAACCATACAAACCTTCAAACTTTTTATTTAATAGTTCTACCTGGTTAGATAGCATAGTAACTGCGTCGAGGTTGAAAACACCGGCTGCATATGTCGGCTTTGTTCTCATGACTTGCCATTGATAGTTATTCAGTGACATCTCTTCAATAAATTCATAAGCCTCTTCAGGTGTTTTGTTGTTTAAAGTTCCAACGGCAGCTACGTCGATGAGTTATCTTGTTAAAGGGTTCACATCATTGTAAAAAGTCTGAACCTGCAGCCATAGAGGTAACCCATGGTGAGCGCACCTTCTTAATAGGTCCTTGCATCTATCCCATGCATCATACAGGGTTTCTAGATCCATCTGCACAAAAGAAGAGATATCATTCCTGAGTTTAGCCATTTTAGCCGGCGGAAAATATTTTAGTAAAAAATTTTCGGTCATTTCTTCCCAAGTTGTGATTGACCCTCGTGGTAACGAGTTCAACCATTGTTTAGCTTTATTCTTCAATGAGAATAGAAACAACCGAAGGCGTATGGCATCGTCAGAAATGCCATTGATCTTAAAAGTGTCGCAGAACTCCAGAAAATTTGCCAGATGAGTGTTTGGATCCTCATCCTGCAAGCCATCTGTAACAGTCTGGTTTTGACCCTAGTCGAAATAGTGGTTTCGAGACCACAAATTCGAGTCTAAAAAATATTTTAATATTATTTTCTGTGTCTGTGATATGTGAATTTATATCTGTACAATTTCTGTGTTTAATTTGTCTGTTTCTGTGCTTAATTCTGAAAAATGATTAAATAGCGAAAAGTGTAAAACTTGAGTACTAGCTGAAAAAGCACCTATTTGGCTTGGTCTTTAAAATAAAGGTCCTTGCATGTCAATTGTACCATTTGTTTAAATGGTGGACAATTATGGGCATTAGTGGATGGAAATTCATGTTTTAATAACAAGGGCAAAATGGAAATTGATTAACATGTTAATAGTAATCAAAAACCAAACAAAATGTGGCCATTTTGTTCATTTTTCTCTACCGAAATTAGAAAAGAAGAAAGGGTTTTAAGCTTCATTTCATTCGGCCATGAATATCTATGATTAAGGTACGAATTTTTGTCTATTTTTGATAATTTCTACATTTCTGTAATCGTTGCTTCGTGTTCTTCAAAGCCCATGTCTGAATTTCTGTTTCTGCTAAAGATTTCATGAAATGCCATTGTTGATAGGATGAGTTTTGTGATGTTTTTGGATGAATTATGAAGGCTTGTTAGATGAGTTATATGTTTTCTTCTTGAATTTTTGATTAAATGAGCTATTTGGGCTAATTTGTGAAAATGAGGTTTTGAATGACTAATTTGTGAATTTAACATGTTGTATGGGCTTATATAGAAGCCATGAAAATTCAGCTAGCCCTTGTTGCAAAGAAATTTTACATATTGGTGATTTTGTGAAAAATGACTAAATTGTCAATGTGAGAAAATGCAAGGGTTAAAATGTAAAGTGCCCTAAATTTGTGTATGTGGATTAAATTGAATGAAATGAATGATTAAATGGTAGAATTTATATTGTATTAGATCAAGAACAAAGAAAATCGGACTTAGATTGAGGGAAGTCCAAAGTAGTCGAATAGTCGACTCATTTTCGTCCGAAATCCGTAGAGGTAAGTCAAACTACACTTATGTGTTAAGTTGATTAAATTCTGTGATTATACACTATTATCTGTATTGGACGACATTGAGAGCCTGATAAAAGAATGTTGGTATTGATCTGAATTATCATGTAAGATCGTGTCTGGGATACAGGCATCGATTTGAAATTTAAGTGTAAGACCACGTCTGGGACATCAGCATCGTATCTGCTTTCGTATAAGATCCTGTCTGGGACAGAGGAATCGATACTGAATTACATGTAAGACCACGTCTTAGACGTCGTCATCGTACTTGTCTATGAATATTTATTCTGTTTCTGGATTGTCCGATGATAAAGTATGAGATATGAAATGTATAATTCATACAGGTACGTTTGTATCGTACTAGATTTCTAAATAGAAAAGACTATGTTTCTGTTAAGTAAGGAAATATTGTATAAGACGGTTGTGAAATCTAGCCATTTACTATTATTTTTATGTTATAATAGTTGGGAATTTGTATTTGACTTACTAAGCTCTTTGTAGCTTACTCTGTGCGATTTCTGTCTGTTTTACAGTTATCGTAGCTACTGAAGGCTCGGGATAGTCGAGAATTGTCACCAGACTATGAAGCTCTTTTTTTGGTACCTTTGAAAGTGTTAATATTGTTAAGTATGGCGTGTATAGGCTAGAATGTCTATGTATTAAGTTTTGAATTGTATATATGTTATGCCATGTCAATTGGCTAGCAAATGTTAAGTTTTGTGCATAGTTTTGATGCATGTTTTGAAATGTGCTATGTTCTAATGTGGTTTGGTCATATTTGAGCATGGAATTGGTTGGAAATGTTGGTAAACTTGTTGCATATTAATGTTTGTAGGATTGGAACCATATGGGGTGGCAAATTGGCTTAACCAAGTTTGCATTGTGCCACACGGCCAAGGAACACGGGCGTGCCTTGTGGCCATGTGAGAAAGTCAGTAGCTAGCTAAATTTTACACGGTCATGGCACATGGCCGTATCTGTTGGCCGTGCTAAAAAGTCAGTTTAAGACCTTTTTTTGGCACGATTGGACCACATGAGCATGTCTTGTACCCGTGTGAGTCACACGGCCTAGCACACAGGCGTGTGATGTAACACCCCAAACCCGGCCCAGACGTTATGGCCAAATCTGACGTGCCACATTGGATTTGAAAACCCACGTTCCGTTTTAGTTTTTTTGAAACCATATATTTTGTTGAGTTAACAAAGTGTATAGAAGCTGGGCACCAGGTAGGTATCCGAGACAGAGGAGGTGAGCCATGAAGGCTGTTTAAGTACCAAGCTCTTTGATTGGATCCAATCCTATACATGCCCACAACCATAGCCACACTTTGTTATATCGAGTTTAAATTTGTTTAAGTGGACGACTTTGATAAATCGATTAATCGTAGTGTTGAGATATTTTGAAAACAAGTATCGTTTTGCAAACACGTCCTAAGTCTAGCCCATTTGAATAATTATCAACCAGGTTTAAAGTTATTAAAAATAAACTAATCCCGAAAAGAAATAAAAGAAAAGTTAAAATGGCCTTATTACAACCCAAAAATAAATAATAATTAAAGGAAATTTAATGAAAACCAACGCTTATTTAAAAGCCCAAAGACGATCACCGTGGCTACTCTAAATCCCCTCCGGCCCAAGTCCCCACATCTAAGCTCACCTGCAAGGTTAAGGAAAGGGGGGTGAGTTTGGAAACTTAGTGTGCAACAAGCCCCTTTTAGAGCCCAAAACAATAACAGCCTGTTGGGCCTAAGCCCAAATCCAATCTCAAACATGTACTGGGCCATAGCCCTTTTCATATTTCATATTTCATAACACTGGGCCGAAGCCTTTTCATATTTCATATTACTGGGCCGAAGCCTTTACTGTAAATGGTATGGCCCTTAGGCCCATTTCAATATCACATATAATGTCAATGAAAGAATGCAAGCCCATTTGGGGAGAGTACTCAACCCACCATCCGCTACTCTCCACCCGTACCAACCAATACACCATGTGGGGATTAACTCGACCCACCCCGCCATAACTTTCCACTGGCAGCATAGCTGCTTTATCATATAACTGGAGGCCTAGCCTCTTTTAGTAACTGGGGCAAAAGCCCTTTTTATAACTGGGGCATAAGCCCTTTATCATAACTGGGGCATAAGCCATTTATCATAACTGGGGCATAAGCCCTTTAATAACTGGGGCATAAGCCCTTTAATAACTGGGGCATAAGCCCTTTTGCACTTCCTCCATCCATATAAAAACCCAACCCAATGCATTTATGAACATCTCATGTGCATATCATACATATCATGTGCATATCATACATGTCATGTGCATATCATACATATCATGTTTATCAAAATCCCATGCATTAAGTTCATATATAAACCCTAGGAGTATAATGGTCATTTTTACCTAGGGGCAAAACAGTCATTTTCATGTTATAAGGGTAATCTTGTAATTTTACCAAAAATTAGGGTTTCCATGTTCATTAACGATTACTAACAATTCATGGGTGCAAACAGTGATTCTGGCCCATTTTTAGCGAAATCGAGTTATTGGGCCTAAAACCCTAATGGGCCCTACTTAGCCGATTTTGTCATCTAGGCCCATTTAGCCTATATCCATAACAGTATTAACAGTCTTAACACGTAATTTAATAGATTTTCGTTTTCTACCAATTTTGCCCAAATGGGCCCGAAAGCCTATTGGGCGCTATTTCAGCCCCTCGAGGCCCGACTTACCGTGAACGCCAAAAACACGTCCTTACCGTTTCCATTGTTCCCGATCATCATCTCATTGATTCTAACTAACTAGTGAGCGTTCGCTTGCTCACAAGTCCTCGAAATGCCAGAATTTTGGCATTTCGGCTTTTCGGCATTTATCGCTTTAAGCTATGAAAAAAGGTTCGTTACACACCTGATTTATGATATTCCTTGACGAGATCTCCTATGTGATTTCTCCTATAATCAACCACTTATAGATTAGACCATGTTAATATTAAACCAAATCGAAAACTACCTATTATCATCACTTACACATTCGGCCACCATCCACAATGGCCTTTGGGTTCATACCTTTGCCGAAGTTGATGACTAGATTTAGTCACTCCGATGATCCAAGCTTTTCACACACTCCTCGATCGGTAGCCTTTAATCCTCACTAGCACCAACAAACCAAATAACACCAAAAACCTTTTTAGCCTTAGTCGACAGAGGGGTTTTCAGCTTTTCTTAAACCACAAGATACAAATGGAAAGAAGGTTCGAATACTTACCAAGAGATCTACTCGTTGAAGAATGTTCCAAATACCTTCCTACCCCATATCCGTTGTGAATCCAACTTAAACGTGCGTAGAAAATAGATCTAAATTTTAATTCCTGAATCACTAAAATATGAAGCTTTCGGCTTTTCAGCAAATATTAATCTAAGCTATTACGAGGGTTAGTACACACCTGTTACTGGTTGAAGTTGAAACGTTTCCAAAATCAATCGCCTACGATAACCACCACCTGTCACTGAAACTTAACTAATCCAATATCAATATATGTAAATCCTAAGCACATCAGTCATACGAAACATAAGGGCATATTCGTCATTTTACCATACAGGGGTATTACGGTCACTTTACCCTACAGGGGCTTTACGGTCTTTTTACCTAATAGGGGTATTTTAGTCATTTCATCCTATAAGGGTGTTTTGGTAAATCTACAAACCAAAGGTATTTCAGTAATTTTGTAAACCAATGGTATTTCTATAATTTTTAGAAAGTCAAGGGTATTTCTGTAACTTTGTAAATTAGGGGTATTTTGGTAATTTTACAAATTGAGGGTATTTCGATAATTTCACAAACCAATGGTATTTTGGTAATTTTATAAACTAGGGGTATTTTGGTAATTTTACAAATTGAGGGTATTTCTGTAATTTTACAAACCAAGGGTATTTTAGCAATTTTACAGACTAGGGTATTTTAGTAATTTTGTAAATCAAGGGTAAAACAGGAATTCTGTAAATCAAGGGTAAAATAGTAATTCTATAAATCAAGGGTAAAACGGTACTTCTGTAAATCGAGGGTAAAACAGTAATTCTGTAAGTCGAAGGTAAAACGGTAATTATGTAAATCGGGGGTACTTTGGTAATTTTACAAGTCGAGGGTATTTCAATAATTGGTAAACTAAAGTATTCTAAACATGGATAACAATACTAATGGCTCTAAAGCCCATTCTCGGCCCAAATAGGCCCACACGCTTGTGTGGCACTTTTAGCCCAAATCTAGCCACAAATATTAGATTCACCTAGCCTAGCCCAATATTTACTACACAATCAAACAACTTATCTAATTGGGCATGTAGGCCCATTAGGCCTACATGACCCCTTTCAACCCATCGCGGCCCAAAGTAGCCATCCTACAGCTAGAGTAGTAAGAAATACACACCTGATAGGAGACTGGAGTTAATCCACACTCTGAGCACTCTTAGCCGACGCCCAACCCAAACGAGCACGCCATACAGCAATAGGGATCAGCCAAGAAAGGTACATTTACTCTCCTCATGGTTCCCTCTATTTAAAGCCAGCTTCGCAACCACTCTTATATTAGCTTCCTGATGTGGGATCCCTCAAACATTAGAGTTTAAATTCAACACCAACTCTTGCCGCCCCCTGTTAGCAAAATAAATGCTCTTTGCTTGCCATGGAATTCGAACCTATGCCTCCCCTTAAATGCTCCACACACTACTTGCCACTAAGCCACAAGGCTTTTTGTGTCATATTTTATCCCCAATTAATTATAAGGTCTAAAGGCCAAAGTCCAGGTTCCCTTTAAAAACCCAAAATAAATTGCAAGAGCCAAGGCTTGAACCCAGACTCCCATACAACCTTAATGACGCCACAACCACTAGACTACAAGCTTCCTTGTTTCATTTATTTAACACAATAATTTAAAAACCCTCATCCAAACATCCAGGTTTTTTTCACTTAATACCAAAATTTTTGCTAAAGCCCAAGTTTGAACCCAAGATTTCTCTAACACTTCTCAAAGCCATTAACCACTAAAGCAAACATTTAATTGTGTCATTTCATTGCACAATTAAATACCTATATAAAACCTCCTTACGGACCCACACTCAAGGCCCAATACTTATAGGCCCAAATTCGGGGTGTTACATGTGACTTGGTCATATTTGAAAATATTGATTAAGGTCTTAAATTTCTGAAAGGGTTGGGTTTAGTTCTGACCTTCCAAAAATGTACGTTTTAGGTATCGTATGTAACACTCCAAACCCAGCCCAGACGTTATGGCCGAACCTGATGTGCCACATTGAAGTTAAAAACCCATGTTTCATTTTAGTGCTTTAAAAACCGACTTTTATTAAGCTAACAAAGTGAATAGGAGCTGGGCACCAGGTAGGAATCCGTAACAGAGGAGGTGAGCCATGAAGGCTGCTTAAGTACAAGCTCTTCTAATGGATCCAATCCTAGACATGCCCACAACCATTGCCACACTTTTTTAAATCGAGTTGTAATTTATTTAAGTTGAAATCTTTGATAAATCGGATAATCGTGGCGTGGTGTTATTTTGAAAATAATTATCATTTTGAAAACACGTCCCAAGTCTAGCCCATTTATTAACAAACAGATTAAAGTTATAAAATAATCCCAGAAAAATAATTAAAATGGCCTTATTACAACCAAAACCAAACAATAATATTAATAAGATAAAACTTGTAAAGAAATAAATCGGCTACTTATTGCAATTAAAAGAAACAGAAACAGTAGTGTGGCCATCTCCGAATCCCTCGCAGCTCCAAACCATCTAAGCTTAGGGATTACCTGCACAGTTAGAAATGGGGTGAGTTTACGAAAACTCAGTGTGTAATCCCAATGACAAACAAACAGTGAAAACACAATGTCAGTACAATCTGGGCCAAAGCCCTATTTAGTCTTGGCATATACTGGGCCGAAGCCTTTTGTTTAACGGTTACTGGGCCGAAGCCTTTTCATAAATCATATCACTAGGCCGAAGCCTTTTCATAAATCATATGTCAGTACAATCTGGGCCAAAGCCCTATTTAGTCTTGGCATATACTGGGCCGAAGCCTTTTGTTTAACGGTTACTAGGCCAAAGCCTTTTCATAAACCATATCACTAGGCCGAAGCCTTTTCATAAATCATATCATTGGGCTGAAGCCTTTACTGTAAACGGTATGTCCCTTAGGCCCATTTCAATATCACATGTAATGTCAATGAATGTATGCAAGCCCATTTCAATATCACATGAAATACCAATGAATGTATGCAAGCCCATTTGGGGAGACTACTCAACCCACCATCCGCTACTCTCCACCCGTACCAACCAACACACCATGTGGGGAATAACCCAACCCACCCAAGCAACAAACCACTGGCAACATAGCTGTTTTATCATATATCTGGAGGCCTAGCCTCTTTAATAACTAGGGCAAAGCCCTTTTCGGTAAACTGGGGCAAAGCCCTTTTCAATAAACTGGGGCATAAGCCCTTTTCGGTAAACTGAGGCATAAGCCCTTTTCAATAAACTGGGGCATAAGCCCTTTTCGATAAACTAGGGAATAAGCCCTTTTCAATAAACTGGGGCATAAGCCCTTTTGCACTTCCTCCATCCATTATAAAAACCCAACCCAATGCAACATGTCATGTATGTAGAATGTCATGCCCATATTTGAATTAAACAATCACAGTCAAGTCATTCATATCACCAACATATATTCACAATCAAATCCGTCAACCACACAGTCCAAGTCAATCACTTGCCCACAAGGGCAAAACAGTCATTTTTCACATCATAAGGGTATTTTTGTAATTTTACGAAATATTAGGGTTTTCCATGTTCATTATAATTATCAATATTTCCGAGTGTTTAAACAATGATCATTAACCCACTTTATCAAATTCGGGCTTTTGGGCCCAAAACCCCTAATAGGCCCTACGAATGCTGATTTAGCCTACTTAACCCAAAATTTACAACAATACTAACCGTGTTAACGTGCAACTTTTCCAAATTTCATTTTCTATCAATTCTACGCAAATGGGTCCAAAAGCCCATTGGGCCTAATTTCAGCCCATTGAGGCCTAACTTACCATCGTGCACAAAATTGAGTTCTTACCTGTTCCATCAATCCAAACACCGATCTTATCGTAGTTATCACATCTATACCCAAACGCAACATTACAAGTTCCTGAAATACCAGTATTTTAGCATTTCAGCTTCTCAGCAAATATTAATCTAAGCTATTACGAGGGTTAGTACATACATGTTACGGGTTGAGGTTAAAATGTTTCCAAAATCAATCACCTACGATAACCACCACCTGTCACTCAAACTTAACTAATCCAATATCAATATATGTAAATCCTAAGCACATCAGTCATACGAAACATAAGGGCATATTCTTCATTTTACCATACAGAGGTATTACGGTCACTTTACCCTACAAGGGCTTTACGGTCTCTTTACCTTACAGGGGCTTTACGGTCTTTTTACCTAATAGGGGTATTTTAGTCATTTCATCCTACAAGGGTGTTTTGGTAAATCTACAAACTAAGGGTATTTCAGTAATTTTGTAAACCAATGGTATTTCCATAATTTTTAGAAAGTCAAGGGTATTTCTGTAACTTTGTAAATCAGGGGTATTTTGGTAATTTTACAAATTGAGGGTATTTCGGTAATTTCACAAACTAGTGGTATTTTGGTAATTTTACAAACTAGGGGTATTTTGGGCACCAAGAATTGACTGATCGAGGGTTTGCTAGACCAAGTTTTTCACCATGGGGTGATCCTGTTCTGTTTGTGAAAAAGAAAGATGGCACAATAAGAATGTGTATTGATTACCGACAACTTAATAAAGTGACTGTAAAGAACAAATACCCTCTGCCTAGAATTGATGATTTATTCGATCAATTGAAAGGTGCTACTGTGTTTTCAAAGATAGATCTGAGATCGGGTTATTATCAATTGCGAGTAAAGGACTCTGACATTTCAAAAACTGCTTTCAGATCGAGGTACGGGCATTATGAATTTTTAGTTATGCCTTTTGGTTTAACGAATGCACTTACTGTATTTATGGATTTGATGAATAAAATTTTCAGGCCTTATTTAGATCAATTTGTTATAGTATTTATTGATGACATATTGATTTATTCACGTAATGAATCTAAGCATACTGAACATTTGAAAATAGTATTACAGATTTTGAGAGATAAACAGTTATATGTAAAGTTTAGTAAATGTAAATTGTGTTTGCGAGAAGTTGGTTTTCTGGGTCATATTGTATTAGTTTCCGGTATTCGAGTTGATCCGAGAAAGATTTTAGCTATTCTGGATTGGAAGCCTCCGAGGAATGTATCTCAAGTCTGCAGTTTTCTGGGACTTGCCAGTTACTACAGACGATTTGTAAAAGATTTCTCGATAATTGCAACTCCGTTGATAAAATTGCTTCAGAAGGATGTGAGGTTTGAATGGTCTGAACAATGTCAGAAAAGTTTTGATCGATTAAAAGCTCTGTTAACTGAAGCTCCGATATTGGTACAACCTTAGTCAAGTAAAGAATTCGTTGTTTACAGTGATGCTTCGTTGAATAGACTCGGTTGTGTTTTAATGTAAGAAGGAAAAGTTGTTGCTTATGCTTCGAGACAATTAAAGCCGCATGAGAAGAACTATCCAACACACGACCTCGAGTTAGCTGCCATTGTATTTGCTTTGAAAATCTAGCATCACTATCTGTTTGGTGAGAAATGTCATGTGTTTTCTGATCATAAAAGTCTGAAGTATTTAATGAAGCAAAAAGATTTGAATTTGCGATAGAGAAGATGGTTAGAACTGCTAAACGATTACAAACTTGTGATTGATTATCATCCGGGCAAAGCTAATATTGTTGCTGATGCTTTGAGTAGGAAATCGTTGTCTGCGTTGTGTGCTATGAACGCTAATTTAGCACTGTCTGATGATACTTTGTTTATGCTGAACTGAAAGCAAAACCATTGTTTATACAACAGATCTGTGAAGCTCAGAAATCTGACAATGAATTGATAGCTAAATGAACTCTGTGTGATTCTGAATTTCGGGTTGATGTTAATGATTGTTTGAGATTCAGAAATAGACTTTGTGTTCCGAGAAATCCGGAGTTGATTCAGATGATTTTGAGTGAAGCTCACAACAGTAGATATTCTGTACATCCGAGAAGTATGAAAATGTATAAAAATTTGAAACAACTATATTGGTGGCCGGGAATGAAAAGAGATGTTTCTGACTTTGTTTCCAGATGTTTAATCTGCCAGCAAGTTAAAGCTGAACATCAGGTGCCATCTGGATTATTACAACCGATTATGATTCCAGAGTGGAAATGGGATCGTGTGACCATGGATTTTGTTTCAGGTTTGCCTCTGTCTCCAAAAAAGAAAGATGCAATTTGGGTTGTAGTTGATCGTTTGATGAAATCAGCTCATTTTACTCCAATTCGGTTTGGTTAGTCGCTTGATAAGCTAGCTGAGTTGTATATTTCTAATATTGTGAAATTGCATGGTGTACCATTGTCAAGAGTATCTGATAGAGACCTGAGTTTTACATCGCGATTCTGGAAGAAATTGCAAGATGCTCTGGGTACTAAATTGTATTTCAGCACTGCTTTTCATCCGCAAATAGATGGTCAATCTGAGTGGATTATTCTGATACTCGAGGATATGTTGAGATGTTGCATTCTTGAGTTTGAAGGCACGTGGGAACAACATCTACCTTTGATTGAATTCACTTATAATAATAGTTTTCATTCGAGCATTAAAATGGCACCGTATGAAGCCTTATATGGTAGAAAGTGTAGAACTCTGTTATACTGGTCTGAGCTCAGTGAGAATAAGATTTACAGGTTGATCTGATAAAAGAAACAGGACGAAAAGTGAAAATAATCCGAGATAGTCTGAAAGCTGCCTCTGATCGTCAGAAATCTTATGCGGATTTAAAACAAAAGGATATCGAATATGAGATCAGTGATAAAGTGTTTCTGAAAGTATCTCTGTGGAAGAATCTGTTCCGATTCGGTACAAAGGGTAAGTTGAGCCCGAGGTTCATCGTACCTTATGAAAACATTGAGCAAGTTGGGCCAGTTGCTTATAGATTAAGATTATCGTCTGAGTTAGAAAAGATTCACAATGTATTTCACGTATCGATGCTTCGACGATACAGATCTGATCTTTCGCATGTAATTTCTCCGTCTGATATTGAAATCCATTCTGACATGACTTTTGAAGAAAAGCCAATTCGTATTCTGTCTCATGATATTAAAGAATTACGTAATAAAAGAATTTCGTTAGTCAAAGTACTGTGGCATAGACATGGAGTAGAAGAGGCTACATGGGAGCCTGAAGATGCAATGAAACATCAATATTTGAATCTGTTTAACGGTAAGATTTTCGGGGACGAAAATCCCTGGGGGGAGAATTGTAACAGTCTGGTTTTGACCCTAGTCAGAATAGTGGTTTTGGGACCACAAATTCGAGTCTGAAAAATATTTTAATATTATTTTCTGTGTCTGTGATATGTGAATTTATATCTGTACAATTTCTATGTTTAATTTGTCTGTTTCTGTGCTTAATTCTGAAAAATGATTAAATAGCAAAAAGTGTAAAACTTGAGTACTAGCTGAAAAGCACCTATTTGGCTTGGTCTTTAAAATAAAGGTCCTTGCATGTCAATTGTACCATTTGTTTAAATGGTGGACAATTATGGGCATTAGTGGATGGAAATTCATGTTTTAATAACAAGGGCAAAATGGAAATTGATTAACATGTTAATAGTAATAAAAAACAAAACAAAATGTGGCCATTTTGTTCATCTTTCTCTACCGAAATTAGAAAAGAAGAAAGGGTTTTAAGCTTCATTTCATTCGGCCATGAATATCTATGATTAAGGTACGAATTTTTGTCTATTTTTGATAATTTCTACATTTCTGTGATCGTTGCTTCGTGTTCTTCAAAGCCCATGTTTGAATTTCTATTTCTGTTAAAGATTTCATGAAATGCCATTGTTGATATGATGAGTTTTGTGATGTTTTTGGATGAATTATGAAGGCTTGTTAGATGAGTTATATGTTTTGTTCTTGAATTTTTGATTAAATGAGCTATTTGGGCTAATTTGTGAAAATGAGGTTTTGAATGACTAATTTGTGAATTTAACATGTTGTATGGGCTTATATAGAAGCCATGAAAATTCAGCTAGCCCTTGTTGCAAAGAAATTTTACATATTAGTGATTTTGTGAAAAATGGACTAAATTGTCAAAGTGAGAAAATGCAAGGGTTAAAATGTAAAGTGCCCTAAATATGTGTATATGGATTAAATTGATTGAAATGAATGATTAAATGGTCGAATTTATATTGTATTAGATCAAGAACAAAGAAAATCAGACTTAGATTGAGGGAAGTCCAAAGTAGTCGAATAGTCGACTCATTTTCGTCCGAAATCCGTAGAGGTAAGTCAAACTACACTTATGTGTTAAGTTGATTAAATTCTGTGATTATACAATATTATCTGAATTGGACGACATTGAGAGCCTGATAAAAGAACGTTGGTATTGATCTGAATTATCATGTAAGATCGTGTCTGGGATACAGGCATCGATTTGAAATTTAAGTGTAAGACCACGTCTGGGACATCAGCATCGTATCTGCTTTCGTATAAGATCCTGTCTGGGACAGAGGAATCGATACTGAATTACATGTAAGACCACATCTTAGACATCGTCATCGTACTTGTCTATGAATATTTATTCTGTTTCTGGATTGTCCGATGATAAAGTATGAGATATGAAATGTATAATTCATACAGGTACGTTTGTATCGTACTAGATTTCTAAATAGAAAAGACTATGTTTCTGTTAAGTAAGGAAATATTGTATAAGACGGTTGTGAAATCTAGCCATTTACTATTATTTTTATGTTATAATAGTTGGGAATTTGTATTTGACTTACTAAGCTCTTTGTAGCTTACTCTGTGCGATTTCTGTCTGTTTTACAGTTATCGTAGCTACTGAAGGCTCGGGATAGTCGAGAATTGTCACCACACTATCAAGCTCATTTTTTGGTACCTTTGAAAATGCTAATATTGTTAAGTATGGCATGTATAGGCTAGAATCTCTATGTATTAAGTTTTGAATTGTATATATGTTATGCCATGTCAATTGGCTAGCAAATGTTAAGTTTTGTGCATAGTTTTGATGCATGTTTTGAAATGTGCTATGTTCTAATGTGGTTTGGTCATATTTGAGCATGGAATTGGTTGGAAATGTTGGTAAACTTGTTGCATATTAATGTTTGTAGGATTGGAACCATATGGGGTGGCAAATTGGCTTAACCAAGTTTGCATTGTGCCACACGGCCAAGGAACACGGGCGTGCCTTGTGGCCATGTGAGAAAGTCAATAGCTAGCTAAATTTTACACGGTCATGGCACATGGCCGTGTCTGTTGGCCGTGTTAAAAAGTCAGTTTAAGACCTTTTTTTGGCACGGTTGGACCACATGAGCATGTCTTGTACCCGTGTGAGTCACACGGCCTAGCACACAGGCGTGTGATGTAACACCCCAAACCCGGCCCAGACGTTATGGCCAAATCTGACGTGCCACATTGGATTTGAAAACCCACGTTCCGTTTTAGTTTTTTTGAAACCATATATTTTGTTGAGTTAACAAAGTGTATAGAAGCTGGGCACCAGGTAGGTATCCGAGACAGAGGAGGTGAGCCATGAAGGCTGTTTAAGTACCAAGCTCTTTGATTGGATCCAATCCTATACATGCCCACAACCATAGCCACACTTTGTTATATCGAGTTTAAATTTGTTTAAGTGGACGACTTTGATAAATCGATTAATCGTAGTGTTGAGATATTTTGAAAACAAGTATCGTTTTGCAAACACGTCCTAAGTCTAGCCCATTTGAATAATTATCAACCAGGTTTAAAGTTATTAAAAATAAACTAATCCCGAAAAGAAATAAAAGAGAAGTTAAAATGGCCTTATTACAACCCAAAAATAAATAATAATTAAAGGAAATTTAATGAAAACCAACGCTTATTTAAAAGCCCAAAGACGATCACCGTGGCTACTCTAAATCCCCTCCGGCCCAAGTCCCCATATCTAAGCTCACCTGCAAGGTTAAGGAAAGGGGGGTGAGTTTGGAAACTTAGTGTGCAACAAGCCCCTTTTAGAGCCCAAAATAATAACAGCCTGTTGGGCCTAAGCCCAAATCCAATCTCAAACATGTACTGGGCCATAGCCCTTTTCATATTTCATATTTCATAACACTGGGCCGAAGCCTTTTCATATTTCATATTACTGGGCCGAAGCCTTTACTGTAAATGGTATGGCCCTTAGGCCCATTTCAATATCACATATAATGTCAATGAAAGAATGCAAGCCCATTTGGGGAGAGTACTCAACCCACCATCCGCTACTCTCCACCCGTACCAACCAACACACCATGTGGGGATTAACTCGACCCACCCCGCCATAACTTTCCACTGGCAGCATAGCTGCTTTATCATATAACTGGAGGCCTAGCCTCTTTTAGTAACTGGGGCAAAAGCCCTTTTTATAACTGGGGCATAAGCCCTTTATCATAACTGGGGCATAAGCCATTTATCATAACTGGGGCATAAGCCCTTTAATAACTGGGGCATAAGCCCTTTAATAACTGGGGCATAAGCCCTTTTGCACTTCCTCCATCCATATAAAAACCCAACCCAATGCATTTATGAACATCTCATGTGCATATCATACATATCATGTGCATATCATACATGTCATGTGCATATCATACATATCATGTTTATCAAAATCCCATGCATTAAGTTCATATATAAACCCTAGGAGTATAATGGTCATTTTTACCTAGGGGCAAAACAGTCATTTTCATGTTATAAGGGTAATCTTGTAATTTTACCAAAAATTAGGGTTTCCATGTTCATTAACGATTACTAACAATTCATGGGTGCAAACAGTGATTCTGGCCCATTTTTAGCGAAATCGAGTTATTGGGCCTAAAACCCCTAATGGGCCCTACTTAGCCGATTTTGTCATCTAGGCCCATTTAGCCTATATCCATAACAGCATTAACAGTCTTAACACGTAATTTAACAGATTTCTGTTTTCTACCAATTTTGCCCAAATGGGCCCGAAAGCCTATTGGGCGCTATTTCAGCCCCTCGAGGCTCGACTTACCGTGAACGCCAAAAACACGTCCTTACCGTTTCCATTGTTCCCGATCATCATCTCATCGATTCTAACTAACTAGTGAGCGTTCGCTTGCTCACAAGTCCTCGAAATGCCAGAATTTCAGCATTTCGGCTTTTCGGCATTTATCGCTTTAAGCTATGAAAAAAGGTTCGTTACACACCTGATTTATGATATTCCTTGACGAGATCTCCTATGTGATTTCTCCTATAATCAACCACTTATAGATTAGACCATGTTAATATTAAACCAAATCGAAAACTACCTATTATCATCACTTACACATTCGGCCACCATCCACAATGGCCTTTGGGTTCATACCTTTGCCGAAGTTGATGACTAGATTTAGTCACTCCGATGATCCAAGCTTTTCACACACTCCTCGATCGGTAGCCTTTAATCCTCACTAGCACCAACAAACCAAATAACACCAAAAACCTTTTTAGCCTTAGTCGACAGAGGGGTTTTCAGCTTTTCTTAAACCACAAGATACAAATGGAAAGAAGGTTCGAATACTTACCAAGAGATCTACTCGTTGAAGAATGTTCCAAATACCTTCCTACCCCATATCCGTTGTGAATCCAACTTAAACGTGCGTAGAAAATAGATCTAAATTTTAATTCCTGAATCACTAAAATATGAAGCTTTCGGCTTTTCAGCAAATATTAATCTAAGCTATTACGAGGGTTAGTACACACCTGTTACTGGTTGAAGTTGAAACGTTTCCAAAATCAATCGCCTACGATAACCACCACCTGTCACTGAAACTTAACTAATCCAATATCAATATATGTAAATCCTAAGCACATCAGTCATACGAAACATAAGGGCATATTCGTCATTTTACCATACAGGGGTATTACGGTCACTTTACCCTACAGGGGCTTTACGGTCACTTTACCCTACAGGGGCTTTACGGTCTTTTTACCTAATAGGGGTATTTTAGTCATTTCATCCTACAAGGGTGTTTTGGTAAATCTACAAACCAAAGGTATTTCAGTAATTTTGTAAACCAATGGTATTTCTATAATTTTTAGAAAGTCAAGGGTATTTCTGTAACTTTGTAAATCAGGGGTATTTTGGTAATTTTACAAATTGAGGGTATTTCGATAATTTCACAAACCAATGGTATTTTGGTAATTTTATAAACTAGGGGTATTTTGGTAATTTTACAAATTGAGGGTATTTCTGTAATTTTACAAACCAAGGGTATTTTAGCAATTTTACAGACTAGGGTATTTTAGTAATTTTGTAAATCAAGGGTAAAACAGGAATTCTGTAAATCAAGGGTAAAACAGTAATTCTATAAATCAAGGGTAAAACGGTGCTTCTGTAAATCGAGAGTAAAACAGTAATTCTGTAAGTCGAAGGTAAAACGGTAATTATGTAAATCGGGGGTACTTTGGTAATTTTACAAGTCGAGGGTATTTCAATAATTGGTAAACTAAAGTATTCTAAACATGGATAACAATACTAATGGCTCTAAAGCCCATTCTTGGCCCAAATAGGCCCACACGCTTGTGTGGCACTTTTAGCCCAAATCTAGCCACAAATATTAGATTCACCTAGCCTAGCCCAATATTTACTACACAATCAAACAACTTATCCAATTGGGCATGTAGGCCCATTAGGCCCACATGACCCCTTTCAACCCATCGCGGCCCAAAGTAGCCATCCTACAGCTAGAGTAGTAAGAAATACACACCTGATAGGAGACTGGAGTTAATCCACACTCTGAGCACTCTTAGCCGACGCCCAACCCAAACGAGCACGCCATACAGCAATAGGGATCAGCCAAGAAAGGTACATTTACTCTCCTCATGGTTCCCTCTATTTAAAGCCAGCTTCGCAACCACTCTTATATTAGCTTCCTGATGTGGGATCCCTCAAACATTAGAGTTTAAATTCAACACCAACTCTTGCCGCCCCCTGTTAGCAAAATAAATGCTCTTTGCTTGCCATGGAATTCGAACCTATGCCTCCCCTTAAATGCTCCACACACTACTTGCCACTAAGCCACAAGGCTTTTTGTGTCATATTTTATCCCCAATTAATTATAAGGTCTAAAGGCCAAAGTCCAGGTTCCCTTTAAAAACCCAAAATAAATTGCAAGAGCCAAGGCTTGAACCCAGATTCCCATACAACCTTAATGACGCCACAACCACTAGACTACAAGCTTCCTTGTTTCATTTATTTAACACAATAATTTAAAAACCCTCATCCAAGCATCCAGGTTTTTTTCACTTAATACCAAAATTTTTGCTAAAGCCCAAGTTTGAACCCAAGATTTCTCTAACACTTCTCAAAGCCATTAACCACTAAAGCAAACATTTAATTGTGTCATTTCATTGCACAATTAAATACCTATATAAAACCTCCTTACGGACCCACACTCAAGGCCCAATACTTCTAGGCCCAAATTCGGGGTGTTACATGTGACTTGGTCATATTTGAAAATATTGATTAAGGTCTTAAATTTCTGAAAGGGTTGGGTTTAGTTCTGACCTTCCAAAAATGTACGTTTTAGGTATCGTATGTAACACTCCAAACCCAGCCCAGACGTTATGGCCGAACCTGATGTGCCACATTGAAGTTAAAAACCCATGTTTCATTTTAGTGCTTTAAAAACCGACTTTTATTAAGCTAACAAAGTGAATGGGAGCTGGGCACCAGGTAGGAATCCGTAACAGAGGAGGTGAGCCATGAAGGCTGCTTAAGTACAAGCTCTTCTAATGGATCCAATCCTAGACATGCCCACAACCATTGCCACACTTTTTTAAATCGAGTTGTAATTTATTTAAGTTGAAATCTTTGATAAATCGGATAATCGTGGCGTGGTGTTATTTTGAAAACAATTATCATTTTGAAAACACGTCCTAAGTCTAGCCCATTTATTAACAAACAGATTAAAGTTATAAAATAATCCCAGAAAAATAATTAAAATGGCCTTATTACAACCCAAAACCAAACAATAATATTAATAAGATAAAACTTGTAAAGAAATAAATCGGCTACTTATTGCAATTAAAAGAAACAGAAACAGTAGTGTGGCCATCTCCGAGTCCCTCGCAGCTCCAAACCATCTAAGCTTAGGGATTACCTGCACAGTTAGAAATGGGGTGAGTTTACGAAAACTCAGTGTGTAATCCCAATGACAAACAAACAGTGAAAACACAATGTCAGTACAATCTGGGCCAAAGCCCTATTTAGTCTTGGCATATACTGGGCCGAAGCCTTTTGTTTAACGGTTACTGGGCCGAAGCCTTTTCATAAATCATATCACTAGGCCGAAGCCTTTTCATAAATCATATGTCAGTACAATCTGGGCCAAAGCCCTATTTAGTCTTGGCATATACTGGGCCGAAGCCTTTTGTTTAACGGTTACTGGGCCAAAGCCTTTTCATAAACCATATCACTAGGCCGAAGCCTTTTCATAAATCATATCATTGGGCTGAAGCCTTTACTGTAAACGGTATGTCCCTTAGGCCCATTTCAATATCACATGTAATGTCAATGAATGTATGCAAGCCCATTTCAATATCACATGAAATACGAATGAATGTATGCAAGCCCATTTGGGGAGACTACTCAACCCACCATCCGCTACTCTCCACCCGTACCAACCAACACACCATGTGGGGAATAACTCAACCCACCCAAGCAACAAACCACTTGCAGCATAGCTGTTTTATCATATATCTGGAGGCCTAGCCTCTTTAATAACTAGGGAAAGCCCTTTTCGGTAAACTGGGTCAAAGCCCTTTTCAATAAACTGGGGCATAAGCCCTTTTCGGTAAACTGAGGCATAAGCCCTTTTCAATAAACTGGGGCATAAGCCCTTTTCGATAAACTAGGGAATAAGCCCTTTTCAATAAACTGGGGCATAAGCCCTTTTGCACTTCCTCCATCCATTATAAAAACCCAACCCAATGCAACATGTCATGTATGTAGAATGTCATGCCCATATTTGAATTAAACAATCACAGTCAAGTCATTTATATCACCAACATATATTCACAATCAAATCCGTCAAACACACAGTCCAAGTCAATCACTTGCCCACAAGGGCAAAACAGTCATTTTTCACATCATAAGGGTATTTTTGTAATTTTACGAAATATTAGGGTTTTCCATGTTCATTATAATTATCAATATTTCCGAGTGTTTAAACAATGATCATTAACCCACTTTATCAAATTCGGGCTTTTGGGCCCAAAACCCCTAATAGGCCCTACGAATGCTGATTTAGCCTACTTAACCCAAAATTTACAACAATACTAACCGTGTTAACGTGCAACTTTTCCAAATTTCATTTTCTATCAATTCTACGCAAATGGGTCCAAAAGCCCATTGGGCCTAATTTCAGCCCATTGAGGCCTAACTTACCATCGTGCACAAAATTGAGTTCTTACCTGTTCCATCAATCCAAACACCGATCTTATCGTAGTTATCACATCTATACCCAAACGCAACATTACAAGTTCCTGAAATACCGGTATTTTAGCATTTCAGCTTCTCAGCAAATATTAATCTAAGCTATTACGAGAGTTAGTACATACATGTTACGGGTTGAAGTTGAAATGTTTCCAAAATCAATCACCTACGATAACCACCACCTGTCACTCAAACTTAACTAATCCAATATCAATATATGTAAATCCTAAGCACATCAGTCATACGAAACATAAGGGCATATTCTTCATTTTACCATACAGAGGTATTACGGTCACTTTACCCTACAAGGGCTTTACGGTCTCTTTACCTTACAGGGGCTTTACGGTCTTTTTACCTAATAGGGGTATTTTAGTCATTTCATCCTACAAGGGTGTTTTGGTAAATCTACAAACTAAGGGTATTTCAGTAATTTTGTAAACCAATGGTATTTCCATAATTTTTAGAAAGTCAAGGGTATTTCTGTAACTTTGTAAATCAGGGGTATTTTGGTAATTTTACAAATTGAGGGTATTTCGGTAATTTCACAAACTAGTGGTATTTTGGTAATTTTACAAACTAGGGGTATTTTGGGCACCAAGAATTGACTGATCGAGGGTTTGCTAGACCAAGTTTTTCACCATGGGGTGCTCCTGTTCTGTTTGTGAAAAAGAAAGATGGCACAATGAGAATGTGTATTGATTACCGACAACTTAATAAAGTGACTGTAAAGAACAAATACCATCTGCCTAGAATTGATGATTTATTCGATCAATTGAAAGGTGCTACTGTGTTTTCAAAGATAGATCTGAGATCGGGTTATTATCAATTGCGAGTAAAGGACTCTGACATTTCAAAAACTGCTTTCAGATCGAGGTACGGGCATTATGAATTTTTAGTTATGCCTTTTGGTTTAACGAATGCACTTACTGTATTTATGGATTTGATGAATAAAATTTTCAGGCCTTATTTAGATCAATTTGTTATAGTATTTATTGATGACATATTGATTTATTCACGTAATGAATCTAAGCATACTGAACATTTGAAAATAGTATTACAGATTTTGAGAGATAAACAGTTATATGTAAAGTTTAGTAAATGTAAATTGTGGTTGCGAGAAGTTGGTTTTCTGGGTCATATTGTATTAGTTTTCGGTATTCGAGTTGATCCGAGAAAGATTTTAGCTATTCTGGATTGGAAGCCTCCGAGGAATGTATCTCAAGTCTGCAGTTTTCTGGGACTTGCCAGTTACTACAGACGATTTGTAAAAGATTTCTCGATAATTGCAACTCCGTTGATAAAATTGCTTCAGAAGGATGTGAGGTTTGAATGGTCTGAACAATGTCAGAAAAGTTTTGATCGATTAAAAGCTCTGTTAACTGAAGCTCCGATATTGGTACAACCTTAGTCAAGTAAAGAATTCGTTGTTTACAGTGATGCTTCGTTGAATAGACTCGGTTGTGTTTTAATGTAAGAAGGAAAAGTTGTTGCTTATGCTTCGAGACAATTAAAGCCGCATGAGAAGAACTATCCAACACACGACCTCGAGTTAGCTGCCATTGTATTTGCTTTGAAAATCTAGCATCACTATCTGTTTGGTGAGAAATGTCACGTGTTTTCTGATCATAAAAGTCTGAAGTATTTAATGAAGCAAAAAGATTTGAATTTGCAATAGAGAAGATGGTTAGAACTGCTAAACGATTACAAACTTGTGATTGATTATCATCCGGGCAAAGCTAATGTTGTTGCTGATGCTTTGAGTAGGAAATCGTTGTCTGCGTTGTGTGCTATGAACGCTAATTTAGCACTGTCTGATGATACTTTGTTTATGCTGAACTGAAAGCAAAACCATTGTTTATACAACAGATCTGTGAAGCTCAGAAATCTGACAATGAATTGATAGCTAAATGAACTCTGTGTGATTCTGAATTTCGGGTTGATGTTAATGATTGTTTGAGATTCAGAAATAGACTTTGTGTTCCGAGAAATCCGGAGTTGATTCAGATGATTTTGAGTGAAGCTCACAACAGTAGATATTCTGTACATCCGAGAAGTATGAAAATGTATAAAAATTTGAAACAACTATATTGGTGGCCGGGAATGAAAAGAGATGTTTCTGACTTTGTTTCCAGATGTTTAATCTGCCAGCAAGTTAAAGCTGAACATCAGGTGCCATCTGGATTATTACAACCGATTATGATTCCAGAGTGGAAATGGGATCGTGTGACCATGGATTTTGTTTCAGGTTTGCCTCTGTCTCCAAAAAAGAAAGATGCAATTTGGGTTGTAGTTGATCGTTTGATGAAATCAGCTCATTTTACTCCAATTCGGTTTGGTTAGTCGCTTGATAAGCTAGCTGAGTTGTATATTTCTAATATTGTGAAATTGCATGGTGTACCATTGTCAAGAGTATCTGATAGAGACCTGAGTTTTACATCGCGATTCTGGAAGAAATTGCAAGATGCTCTGGGTACTAAATTGTATTTCAGCACTGCTTTTCATCCGCAAATAGATGGTCAATCTGAGTGGATTATTCTGATACTCGAGGATATGGTGAGATGTTGCATTCTTGAGTTTGAAGGCACGTGGGAACAACATCTACCTTTGATTGAATTCGCTTATAATAATAGTTTTCATTCGAGCATTAAAATGGCACCGTATGAAGCCTTATATGGTCGAAAGTGTAGAACTCTGTTATACTGGTCTGAGCTCAGTGAGAATAAGATTTACGGGTTGATCTGATAAAAGAAACAGAACGAAAAGTGAAAATAATCCGAGATAGTCTGAAAGCTGCCTCTGATCGTCAGAAATCTTATGCGGATTTAAAACAAAAGGATATCGAATATGAGATCAGTGATAAAGTGTTTCTGAAAGTATCTCTGTGGAAGAATCTGTTCCGATTCGGTACAAAGGGTAAGTTGAGCCCGAGGTTCATCGTACCTTATGAAAACATTGAGCAAGTTGGGCCAGTTGCTTATAGATTAAGATTATCGTCTGAGTTAGAAAAGATTCACAATGTATTTCACGTATCGATGCTTCGACGATACAGATCTGATCTTTCGCATGTAATTTCTCCGTCTGATATTGAAATCCATTCTGACATGACTTTTGAAGAAAAGCCAATTCGTATTCTGTCTCGTGATATTAAAGAATTACGTAATAAAAGAATTTCGTTAGTCAAAGTACTGTGGCATAGACATGGAGTAGAAGAGGCTACATGGGAGCCTGAAGATGCAATGAAACATCAATATTTGAATCTGTTTAACGGTAAGATTTTCGGGGACGAAAATCCCTGGGGGGAGAATTGTAACAGTCTGGTTTTGACCCTAGTCAGAATAGTGGTTTTGGGACCACAAATTCGAGTCTGAAAAATATTTTAATATTATTTTCTGTGTCTGTGATATGTGAATTTATATCTGTACAATTTCTATGTTTAATTTGTCTGTTTCTGTGCTTAATTCTGAAAAATGATTAAATAGCGAAAAGTGTAAAACTTGAGTACTAGCTGAAAAGCACCTATTTGGCTTGGTTTTTAAAATAAAGGTCCTTGCATGTCAATTGTACCATTTGTTTAAATGGTGGACAATTATGGGCATTAGTGGATGGAAATTTATGTTTTAATAACAAGGGCAAAATGGAAATTGATTAACATGTTAATAGTAATAAAAAACAAAACAAAATGTGGCCATTTTGTTCATCTTTCTCTACCGAAATTAGAAAAGAAGAAAGGGTTTTAAGCTTCATTTCATTCGGCCATGAATATCTATGATTAAGGTACGAATTTTTGTCTATTTTTGATAATTTCTACATTTCTGTGATCGTTGCTTCGTGTTCTTCAAAGCCCATGTCTGAATTTCTGTTTCTGTTAAAGATTTCATGAAATGCCATTGTTGATATGATGAGTTTTGTGATGTTTTTGGATGAATTATGAAGGCTTGTTAGATGAGTTATATGTTTTGTTCTTGAATTTTTGATTAAATGAGCTATTTGGGCTAATTTGTGAAAATGAGGTTTTGAATGACTAATTTGTGAATTTAACATGTTGTATGGGCTTATATAGAAGCCATGAAAATTCAGCTAGCCCTTGTTGCAAAGAAATTTTACATATTAGTGATTTTGTGAAAAATGGACTAAATTGTCAAAGTGAGAAAATGCAAGGGTTAAAATGTAAAGTGCCCTAAATATGTGTATATGGATTAAATTGAATGAAATGAATGATTAAATGGTCGAATTTATATTGTATTAGATCAAGAACAAAGAAAATCAGACTTAGATTGAGGGAAGTCCAAAGTAGTCGAATAGTCGACTCATTTTCGTCCGAAATCCGTAGAGGTAAGTCAAACTACACTTATGTGTTAAGTTGATTAAATTCTATGATTATACAATATTATCTGAATTGGACGACATTGAGAGCCTGATAAAAGAACGTTGGTATTGATCTGAATTATCATGTAAGATCGTGTCTGGGATACAGGCATCGATTTGAAATTTAAGTGTAAGACCACGTCTGGGACATCAGCATCGTATCTGCTTTCGTATAAGATCCTGTCTGGGACAGAGGAATCGATACTGAATTACATGTAAGACCACATCTTAGACGTCGTCATCGTACTTGTCTATGAATATTTATTCTGTTTCTGGATTGTCCGATGATAAAGTATGAGATATGAAATGTATAATTCATACAGGTACGTTTGTATCGTACTAGATTTCTAAATAGAAAAGACTATGTTTCTGTTAAGTAAGGAAATATTGTATAAGACGGTTGTGAAATCTAGCCATTTACTATTATTTTTATGTTATAATAGTTGGGAATTTGTATTTGACTTACTAAGCTCTTTGTAGCTTACTCTGTGCGATTTCTGTCTGTTTTACAGTTATCGTAGCTACTGAAGGCTCGGGATAGTCGAGAATTGTCACCACACTATCAAGCTCATTTTTTGGTACCTTTGAAAATGCTAATATTGTTAAGTATGGCATGTATAGGCTAGAATCTCTATGTATTAAGTTTTGAATTGTATATATGTTATGCCATGTCAATTGGCTAGCAAATGTTAAGTTTTGTGCATAGTTTTGATGCATGTTTTGAAATGTGATATGTTCTAATGTGTTTTGGTCATATTTAAACATTGAATTGGTTGGAAATGTTGGTATACTTGTTGCATATTAATGTTTGTAGGATTGGAACCATATGGGGTGGAAAATTGGCTTAAACTAAGCTTGCATTGTGCCACACAGCCAGGGAACACGGGCGTGCCTTGTGGCCGTGTGAGAAAGTCAGCAGCTAGCTAAATTTTACACGGTCATGGCACATTGTCGTGTCTGTTGGCCATGTTAAAAAGTCAGTATAAGACTTCTTTTTGGCACGGTTCTACCACATGAGCATGTCTTGTGCCCGTGTGAGTCACACGGCCTAGTCACACGGGCCTGTGACTTGGTCACATTTGAAAATATTGATTAAAGTCTGAAATTTCTAAAAGGGTTGGGTTTAGTTCTAACCTTCCCTAAATGTATGTTTTAGGTCTCGTAGACCATCTTAATGGAGTGGATGAATACTTATGTATTGATATTATATGATATCTGTGAATTTATATATGTACAGTTTCTGTGTTTAATTTGTCTGTTTCTGTGCTTAATTATGAAAAAGGATTAAATCACTAAAAGCGTAAAACTTAAGTGCTAGATGATAAAGCACCTATTTGGCTTGGCTTTTAAAATAAAGGTCCTTGCATGTCAATTGTACTATTTGTTTAAATGGTGGACAATTATGGGCATTAGTGAATGGAAATTCATGTTTTAATAACAAGGGCAAAATGGGAAATTGATTAACATGTTAATGTTAATAAAAAACAAAACAAAATGCGGCGATTTTGTTCATCTTTCTCTACCGAAATTAGAAAAGAAGAAAGGGTTTTAAGCTTCATTTTATTCGGCCATGAATATCTCTAATTAGGGTACGAATTTTTGTCTGTTTTTGATAATTTCTACGTTTCGATGATCGTTGCTTCGTGTTCTTCAAAGCCCATGTCTGAATTTATGTTTCTGTTAAAGATGTCATGAAAAGCCATTGTTGATATCATGAGTTTTGTGATGTTTTTGGATGAATTATGAAAGCTTGTTAAATGAGTTATATGTTTTGTTCTTGAATTTTTGATGAAATGAGCTATTTGGGCTAATTTGTGAAAATGAGGTTTTGAAGGACTAATTTGTGAATTTAACATGTTGTATGGGCTTACATAGAATCCATGAAAATTCAACTAGCCCTTTTTGCAAAGAAATTTTACATATTGGTGATTTTGTAAAAAATGGACTAAATTGTCAAAGTGAGAAAATGTAAGGGTTAAAATGTAAAGTGCCCTAAATATGTGTATGTGGATTAAATTGAATGAAATGAATGATTAAATGGTCGAATTTATATTGTATTAGATCAAGAACAAAGAAAATCGAACTTAGATCGAGGGAAGTCTAAAGTAGTCGAATAGTCGACTCATTTTCGTCCGAAATCCGTACGAGGTAAGTCAAACTACACTTATGTGTTAAGTTGATTAAATTATGTGTTTACAAACTATTATCTGTATTGGGTGGCCTTGAGAGCCTGATAAAAGAACGTTGGTATTGATTTGAATTATCGTGTAAGACCGTGTCTAGGACACAGGCATCGATTTGAAATTTAAGTGTAAGACCATGTTTTGGACATCGGCATCGTATCTGTTTTCGTATAAGATCCTGTCTGGGACAGAGGCATCGATACTGAATTACATGTAAGACCACGTCTTGGACGTCAGCATTGTACTTGTCTATGAATTTTTATTTCATTTCTGGATTGTCCGATGATAAAGTATGAGATATGAAATGTACAATTCATACAGGTACGTTTGTATCGTACTAGATTTCTGAATAAAAAAGACTATGTTTCTGTGAAGTAAGGAAATATTCTAGGAGACGATTGTGAAATCTGGCTATTTACTATTATTTTTATGTTATAATAGTTGGGAATTTGTATTTGACTTACTAAGCTCTTCGTAGCTTACTCTGTGTGATTTCTGTCTGTTTTACAGTTATCGTAGCTACTGAAGGCTCGGGATAGTCGAGGATTGTCACCACACTATCAAGCTCATTTTTTGGTACCTTTGAAAGTGTTAATATTGTTAAGTATGGCATGTATAGGCTAGAATCTCTATGTATTAAGTTTTGAATTGTATATATGTTATGCCATGTTAATTGGCTAGCAAATGTTAAGTTTTGTGCATAGTTTTGATGCATGTTTTGAAATGTGATATGTTCTAATGTGTTTTGGTCATATTTAAACATTGAATTGGTTGGAAATGTTGGTATACTTGTTGCATATTAATGTTTGTAGGATTGGAACCATATGGGGTGGAAAATTGGCTTAAACTAAGCTTGCATTGTGCCACACAGCCAGGGAACACGGGCGTGCCTTGTGGCCGTGTGAGAAAGTCAGCAGCTAGCTAAATTTTACACGGTCATGGCACATTGTCGTGTCTGTTGGCCATGTTAAAAAGTCAGTATAAGACTTCTTTTTGGCACGGTTCTACCACATGAGCATGTCTTGTGCCCGTGTGAGTCACACGGCCTAGTCACACGGGCCTGTGACTTGGTCACATTTGAAAATATTGATTAAAGTCTGAAATTTCTAAAAGGGTTGGGTTTAGTTCTAACCTTCCCTAAATGTATGTTTTAGGTCTCGTAGACCATCTTAATGGAGTGGATGAATACTTATGTATTGATATTATATGATATCTGTGAATCTGTGTTACTCCAAAATGCTCTGTTTGTCCGGTGACTCCCCTTTCCTATTCCGGCGACGGTTACGGGATAGGGGTGTTATACTATCAAACTGAACAAACTGTTGTATCATTTGTATTGTGTTAGGTTTCAGTTCAAAATTATTTGCAGCAATAGCAGGCGTAACTATACTCGATTCAATTCCTGTTAAATTAGGTTTAGCATAATCATACATAGTACAAGGAGCAGGATTTTGATTTACTGGATCAGCAGCAATCGCAGGAGGTAGAAGATTTTCTTGATTTTTAGCCATCTCTTCGGTTGTGGTGTGAATATCATTCTCTCACTTTTCCTCTATGTATCTCAAGCTTCACTTTATTTCTCTTCAGTTTCTACGAGCTGTGCTTTCGATCTCACTATCAAAAAGTAATGGTCCCGACGGGTTTCTTCTAGTCATAAACTATAAAAACCTGCCAGAAGTAAATAGAAGAAAATTTAGTAATATAAACAAAATTAAAATAAAATTTAACTTGCAATAAAATAAATGGCTAAAGTAATAAAAATTAAGAGTTCCTAATATCTTAGTTCCTCGGCAACAGTGCCAAAAACATGATGTGCGTGATAAGTTTTATATTTATGATTGATCGTACTTGAAAACTAACTATTATCATGATAAAGGTAAGCGTACCTATCGAACAGTAGTATAGCTTATAGCAAGACCAGAATGTCGAACCCACAGGAGCTAAAAGTACTAGTATTAACCTTTTTTATTATCTAGCCTAAAAATAAAGGGATTTGCTTTATCTAAACTAATTAAATAAACTAAGAATGCACCGAAAGTAAATTGGGGAAATACTTTTGGGCAAACTGATTGATTTAGACAATACCCAAGGAAGAATCCACCTAGACTTCACTTGTTATTTGACTCTGAGCTAGACAATTTATTCACTTGACTTTATCCGTAGAAATCCCTAATTTGTATTATTATCTCTCTCGAGACTAACAACGTCTAACCCTAGGTTGATTAATTGAAATCTCTTTCTAATTAAAACCCCTAGTGTTGCATTAAATTAGTCTATAGATTCCCTTATTAGGTTTGATCCTCATCCGACAGATTTATGTCGCCCTATGTCTAGGGGTGCAATCAACTCCACTTAATTATGCTAGATCTACTCTTAGACAGGGACTTTTGCTCCTCTGAATAAGCACATCAATACTTGAATCAATATCCTGGAATATTAAAGCAAGAATTAAGAACACATAATTAAGAACAAATCAAGTATTTATCATATAATTCAGAAAATAATAACAAATTCTGTCTTAGGTTTCATCTCCCTTATTTAGGGGATTTAGTTCATATGTGTAAAAGAAAACATCTCAAAAGAATAATAATAACAAAGCATAAAGATACCCAAAAACCCCTGAAAAAAATTTAAGGGAGATCTTCAGTCTTGAAGGAGAATCCGACTTCTGAGATGGATCAATCAGCTTTCTTCGAGTAATTCCTTGCCTCTCACTCCATGTGTCCCCTTTAGGTGCCTCATCGGGTGTTTATATAGACTTTAGAATGCTTCAAAACCCTCAAAAGTGGTCTTTTCTGAGTAAAACTAGACTTGGGCTCGACAGGGACACGCCCGTGTGATATGCCCGCATGAGGTGGCTTAGGCCGTGTTAGAGTCTACTAAATAGACACAGGCATGTGGTCTACCCGTGTCAGGAAGTCCAAGCCGTGTTGATTTCCCATGTTGACCCATTTTCTCCATTTTTGGCCCGTTTCTCACTCTTTTGACTCTTTTATGCTCACCTAAGTATAAATCATGAAATTAAAGGATTAGGAGCATCAAATTCCACGAATCTAATGATAATTCATCCAAAAATGTGCTTAAGCATGGGATAAAATATGTAAAAATTACAACTTGTCAGAACCACACTTAAAACATGCTTTACTCTTCAGTCTACATTCACTGTAATGTGGTCTTTTACAGTACTTGTACTCTGGCCTATTATCATTGACACTACACACACTCGCTACAAATGTAGCCTGAGGCTTTAGACTCAAACACCGATTACCTCTATCTCTACTAGAATACCCACTGAAGATATGGAGCTGTTGTGATGTTCTTTTGGTCTCTTCGATGAAGACTAATATGACTTCCTAGTCGATCTGTTTCTCGAGTCTCTAGTGTCGAAATCAACATTTCTTTTATCTTTACTAAGCTCTTTTGCTTTATGTGCCTGATCAACTAAGACAAGAATTTCTTTCAGCTCAAGAATTCTTACTAGAAGCTTTATATTTTCATTTAACCCTTTCTTAAATGTTTTAACACATGGTAGTCTCGGTTGGAATGCATTCCCGGGCATATTTACCAAGTTTGAGAAACTCTTGTTCATATTCTGACACAGACATATGGCCCTATTTGAGCTCAAGAAATTCTTTACGTTTCTGATCCACAAATCTCTAACTAATATATTTCTTTTGGAACTCAGTTTGGAAGAATTCCTAAGTTATACGCTCTCTCAGGGCAACTAAAATCAACGTGTTCCACCACTGGTAAGTTGACTCTTTCAACAAATATACCACACACTTAACATATTCAGCCTGTGAACAAGATAGTTTGTCAAAGACCCTAATTGTTGTCTCTAACCAGAATTCTACACTCTCTAGATCATCTTCAGCACTACCTCTGAATTCTTCATCCTCGTACTAATGAATCTTATCAATCGGTGGCTTATTATCTCGTAAAGTTTCCAAACCTCGAGGAATAACGAGGATCGATAGGGGAACTGAAGATGGTAGAGGCTGTTGAGCAACTGGGTTCGTCCGTATGAACTCAGTAAACCAGTCGTTCATCATCTAAAAGAAGACTTCTTTAGCCTCTCCTTCCCGACCCTCAGATATAGGCCTTGTACCCCTCAATGCTACTTCGTAAATAGAGGCTTGAGTGTTACTCTCAACTTCATCGGAGTCAGCTTGGTTGGTTGTCATTGCTATAAGAAAACATGTTTTAAAACAGTCAGGAGATATCACACTATCACGGGTTATATAATGGCATGTATAGCTAGACTCACACATAATACATGAGATCTGAGAATTGACTAAACTGTAGCTCTGATACTAATAAATGTAACATCGCTAACCTGTATCTGTGGCTGAAATAGGGTTACGAAGCATTACCGAAGTTGTCATTTCAAAACGAACAAAATTTAAAAACATTTCAATTCATGTTATTAAGAAAATAAAAATCAAACCATAACATGTGTATCTTCCCTTATTCAAGCCCTTGAGGCTCTAAAAACACATTAGAAACAAGTCGGGACTAAATCAGAAACATATAGAATTATTCAAAAAATAAGGAAAATTTTCAAAACTACAAGGGAAGGATCAGCAAATGCTTCAATTAGTGTTGCTATGAAAGTATGAAAAGGTATGAGTTGATGATGGTTGAGATATGCTTAGCTATATGCTTAAAAATATCAATGCTTATAAGTAGTGTGAACATATGCTATGATGTTTTAAGATGATCTGTTGCTTAGGCTAATGCCAAGTCATGTTGGATTGTCTCAAATTGTTTTATGCTTATAAATTGAAATGACAAGGTTTATTTTTTTTGAATTACAAACTTATTAAGTATTACATGCTTACTTTGTGTTAATTTTTTTTATGTTTCTAGATATCAGAAGCTCATTCGATTTGGAATTTTTCAGAGATTTCATAACACTATCCATCGATTATATCAGTATATTTTGAAGATTTTGAGTCATGGTTATAATGGCATGTACAGGTGTTTTATTTGAAGATTTCATAACACTATCCATCGATTATATCATCATTTTAGCCAACACAATATCAAGTTACCAACTACACAAGATACCACATATTATACGTTTCTGATACAATATTATGGTTGATGATCTAGTTGGTATGATGTATAATATGTGGTATCTTGTGTAGTTGGTAACTTGATATTGTGTTGGCTAAAATGATGGTATGGGAACGATATAATATGAGTTGGTGAATGATGTAAAGGGGATAGACCACAATGTTGGAATGACTTGAATAGGTAACTTGACAGTGACCATCTTTTGAGCAATGTGGTAAGGTATAGGTTAGTTGTATATATGGCTATTTTGTATTGATTATGTATATATATTTGGTTTATGAGTATCGTGGCAAATATAGTATTGGGATAATCCAATTAGTAGTTTAGTTGTGGATTGAATTGGTTAGGTGTTTAAGTAAATTTGTTTTGTTGTATTGAGGTGTCATTTTGGCATATTGGTTGAATGGTTATATGTTAGGTTGATTAAGCTTGGATATCCATATGCAAAGTGAGTTTTGAATGCTTAATTTTAGGTGCAATTGGCTTGTGCATGGATTGTGAGTTTGGGTGAGAAAAATGGCTTAGGAATTGCCTATTTTTCGTCCACATGGGCAGAGACATGGGCACGTGTCTCAGCCATTTGTCCCCTGTAACTTTCAAAGGGTTGCAAGTCAGGTTGTTACACGGCTTAGCAGGCGTCCTGGCACATGGGCGTGTGGGGTTATCTCGAAGGGTACACGGCGTGGCACACAGGCGTGTGGCTTGGCTATGTGTCCCTATTTTGAATGCCCACATGGTCGAAGACACGGGCGTACTCACACGGCCTGGCCACATGGCTATGTGACCCCTACAGTTTGAAAAATTTGAAATTTTTTCGAAAAATTTCATATGTTTCTAATTTAGTCTCAAATTGTTTCCAATGTCTGTTTTGGGCCTCGAGGGGTCGTATAGTGGACTGTATGAATGTTTTTTATTGATATTACAATGATTTAACTTGTGATTTGTTTATGGTTGTAAATTGTTAATTTTTGGACGTTATGATTCGGTAATCCTCTGTAGCCCTAATCTGGCGACATACGGGCTAGGGGTGTTACGTTATTGTTGTCCAAGCCCACAATAATACTCGACTAAAGACTTCTTAAGAATAATCATATCATTCTCAGGACATTATTATAAAATATTTTATTTATATACACAGAAAATAAACTGAAATAATAATGGCTATGCCTTATATTAATAAACAAGGTAAAATAAGTATGTTATTACAATCACCTCATGATTGGTCTTTGGGCATACTCTAACACTTCCATTATTTCCATTAGTGTTGTTTCAAAATATTGAATTGAATTAGTTGAATACAATGTCAAATAATATTTTGGTTGGGAATTTTATTTCCCACCCCATGAGCTAGATCTCACAGGGTTGGGATTAGTTTATGAAACCTTAAACTATTTTTATGGATGCAATATATATCTAATTTACTTTATTGTTTCATTTGATTATTCTTATTTCTTAATTAAAATGGAAACGATCTCTAGACATAGAATATTGTTCGTATACTTATAAACTAATTCTAATTCCGAAAGGGTTGGATTGGTTGGATTAAAAGTGTGACAACCCGAATTAGGGCCTAATCAAAATAGTGGTTTCGTGACCACAAATCCGAGATAAAAATAATTGTTTTATAATTATTTTTGGGTTTATGATATGATTTCAGGATTTCGTGAAATTTTCGTGATGAAATTCTATGCATTGAGCGCTTAAGTTGAGATTAGGGACTAAACTGAAGAAATTGTAAAACTCATGTTTTAGAAGTTTAGTATCAAATTTCTTTGGGATATTAACTAGGAGGTCTTAAATAGGAATTTGACCAATTCCTAAGTTATGGACAAAAGTTGGACATGGAGGGAATTTTTGGAAAGTTTAGTAGTAAGGGCATTTTGGTCATTTGTATATTAAATGAAATAAAATAGGAAAAATAACACAAAATTGGTCATCATCTTCACTAGTTGCTGCCGAAATTTGCTCTCCTCCATAGCTAGGGTTTCTTCAACTTTCAAGCTTTATAGTAAGTGATTTCAAGCCCCGTTTTTAACGTTCTTCACATTTTTGAAATCCTCGTAGCTCGATTTACCTATTTCTACCATTATTTCGAGTTAGGGTTTATGTTTAAAAATTTACCCATGAATGATAGGCATGTATTTTGTTGTTTGATGGTAGAATATGAATGTTTAAAGTTAGGATAACGATCTTTTCTAAGCGATTTTAGCGAAAACGAGCAAAACAGCATAATCGATAAAAATACATATTGTTCATAACTATGTGTTAGAGCAAGAATTTTATGTTGCCATAGAAGAGAAAAATGATCAATAGGTTATTAAACATAAGAATAAGGGCTGAAATTAAATTTCCGAGCCTTGGGGAAAAATCGTAATTTTGTAAAAGTTAGGGGAAAAATGTAATTTTTGTATAATGTGATTTTTGGATTAAAATAAATAGTTCGAGTGTTAAATGAGCTAAATATGTTGTTATAGATCAAGAAAGGCGTGAAATCGACCTCGAATGGGGGAAGGAGAAAGTTTTGGACTAAATTGCAAAATTCTCATATTTTGCACCGAGGTATGTTTGTATGTAAATAACACATTAATTCCATTTACATTCTTATATTTCAGCCTATTATATATATATACTAGCTGATGTTGAAGTATAAATCGACTATTGGAAGAATGGAAATAAGTAATAGAGAGAGAGATCCTAGTTGAACATTCGGAAAGATCGAATAAAATAGAGGGAGCGTAGCTAGGTCACATGTATGGTACTGAGTGCACATCATGTGTACAAGAAAGCTACGAGATACTATGTAGTAGCTAGGTCACATGTGTGGTACGGGATGTATCCCATGTAGATAAGAGAGCTACGGGAGAGATAAATGCCGCTAGGTCGCATGCGTGATTCCAAGTGAAGAACACCATGTAGACAAGAGAGCTACTTGGCTAGGTCGCATGAGTGGTACTAAGTGTTTACCATTTGTACAAGAGAGTCGAATTAAATGAAATATGATGGTGGGGCTGTGTGCTGAAACCATCAAGTATGGAGGATTAATCCGAATTGTTCAACGAGATGGCTTTATGGTAACATTGTAATCATGGGCCTATACTCGCGATGTGTGAAATGTGGTGAAAATGATTTGTGATATATATATAAGTTAAAATGAGGTTAGTACAAAGAATGTGTGAAAGAGTGAAATTAGCACTAAAACTGTTTTGGACAGTAGCAGTGATGTTATTTTGAAAAATCACAAAAAATATATGGAATTTAATTAGAGATTGAATGAAATGTGAAATTAAAGCTTAATGAGTCTATTTTCATATAAAAGAAACAGAGCAAGCAAAAGAATTCTATATTTTGAGATATTTACAATTGTGTGACTTGTTTTGGATGACTATGTGATCCCCTGTTCCAACTTTGAAAAATCATTAAACATTGTACAAAACACAATAAGAAATATAGTTTATATGCATAAATTCCTTATTGAGTCTAGTTTTAAATGAAATAGGTTTCATGGTTATTTGAATTCTTTACTGATAGAAATTCAATTCGAAGTGAACAGAGGTCAGATCAGTTGAACAGGGGAAACTTAAACTAATAAACTGTACTAATTGGCTGAATAAAAAATTCTAAAAAAACTTTTGTAAGAAGATTTATGAGTCTAAATTCAGGGAAATTTTACGGATTTTAATTTTGAGTTTCGTAACTCGAGTTATGATTTATTTAGTGATCATGATGCAGGAGGGACAGCTTGATCAAACCGGAGTAAATAGTAAAATTAAAAATATGATATAATTGAGTTATGTTGTAAACATATTAGATTCCTTATTTGTTATTTATATACTTACTTACTAAGCTATAAGCTTACTTTCTTTTCTCTCCTTTACCTTATAGTGTCATCCAGCTAGCAAAGGAGTTAGAGATCGTTGAAGATCCGCCCGCACTATCAATACTCTTGGTATTTGAACTCAACATTTTGAAATATGGCATGTATAGCAAACTTAGTTATTTTGTTACGTGTCATAATTGTCTAGTTTTAAAATACTAATTATAGTATCAAACAAATTATTTTGTACGAAGTCTTTGAAATTGGTTTGTATTGTTAATGGTATATGTTATAATGATTCATGATCAAATTGCACGCCATATTTTTGTTTGGGTTTTATTTAATAGTATATACTATAATTTGTTAATACCTCGTACCCTATTCCGGCGACGGATATAGGTAAGGAGTGTTACAATTAGTGGTATCAGAGCTATGGTTTAGTCAGTTCTCGGACTAAAGTGTATGTAAAAGTCTAACTATACATGCCATAAAAATATTGTGATAGTGTGGTGACTCCTGATTATTCTAAACTGTGTTTTGTTTTAATATAGTAATGGATTCTGAAGGAACTGCGGCTGATGATGCTGTTAGTAATGTGCCAGCCGCACAAGGGACCGCGCATATGGAAAGTAGACCTGAGACATTGAGATAGGGAGATGAGGCTCGGGATGCCTTTCTCCAAATGATGAACAATTGGTATACTAAGTTTATTCGAGCAAATCCAAATGCTCAACCTCCTCCACCCCCTCCCATACCTCAGACGATTCCTGTAGCTGCTCAAGGCATAGATTTGGTAAGAATGAACAAGCCTCCGGTTGACAAGATTCGAAAACAAGGGGCAGAAGAGTTTAGAGCAAAGATCGATGATGATCCCGAGAAAACGTGGTTCTGGCTTGAAAATTCTACCCGTGTATTTGATGAGCTCTCATGCACACCCGAGGAGTGCTTAAAGTGTGCTGTATCACCTTTGAGAGATTCGGCCAACCACTGGTGGAAGACTTTGGTAGTAGTGGTGCCAAAAGAAAGAGTTACTTGGGATTTTTTCCAGCAAGAATTCAAAAAGAAATACATAAGTCAGCAATTTATTGATCAAAAACGAAAGGATTTCCTTGAATTGAAGCAGGGCAAGATGTCTGTGGCAGAGTATGAACGCGAATTTGTAAGACTCAGCAAGTATGCCCAGGAATGTGTGTCCACCGAGGCCATTATGTACAAAAGGTTTGAGGATGGGCTAAATGAGGACATTAAAGTGCTTGTGGGAATTTTGGAGTTGAAAGAATTTGTAGTATTGGTTGACCGAGCTCTTAAAGCTGAAAAATTGAACAAAGAAAGAAGAAAAGCTGCTATTGAGGCTCGAGATGCCAGAAAAAGGTTGATAAGCAAGTCATTTCAATCTCAATCAAAGAGGTCCAAAGAGACAAACCCTCGAATGACAGTTTCAACTGGGGATTCACACAGAGATTGTGGTAGAGCATATTCGGGGTCTAAAGCTCAAGCTACTTCGGTGGCAAGTGTGGGTAATGTGAGACCTAGAAAGCCCGAGTGTCAGCATTGTGGCAGGCAACATTATGGTGAGTGTTGGGGAAATGAGCGAGCTTGTTTCAGGTGCGGTTCTCGTGAGCATTTTATTAGAGACTATCCGGAGAAAGTTAAAGAAGAAAGATTTCAGAGTGCTAGACAGAATACCACTGCTAGCAGAGGTAGACCACCGAGAAATACTGGAGGTGGGACTAGCAGTAAAACTACGATGAAAGATTTAGCGGTAAGATCAGAAACTAGAGCTCCTGCTAGAGCTTATGCTATACGTGCCCGAGAGGATGCATCATCTCCCGATGTCATTACTGGTACATTTTCTCTCTATGATACTATTGTTATTGCATTGATTGATCCCGGGTCCACTCATTCCTATATTTGCATGAATTTAGTATCTAATAAAAAGTTGCCTGTTGAGTTTACTGAGTTTACAATTAAAGTGTCGAACCCCTTAGGCCAAAAGGTGCCAGTTGACAAGGTTTGCACGAATTGCCCATTAATGATTCAAGGTCACTGTTTTCTGGCTAATCTGATGTTGTTACCATTTGATGAGTTTGACGTTATTTTGGGAATGGACTGGTTGACATTGTATGATGCCAAGGTAGATTGTAAACAAAAAACACTAGAGTTGAAATGTGAAAATGGAGAAATTCTGTAGGTTGAAATAGATGAATCAAATAAATTGCCTAAGGTGATTTCGCACATGTCTGCACATAAATACATGAGGAAAGGGTGTGAAGCTTATCTGGCTTATGTAATGAATACTGAGTTACCTCAACTGAATTTTGAATCAGTACTGATAGTCTGTGAGTTTCCAGATGTATTTCCAGAGGAATTGCCTGGGTTGCCTCCGAACAGAGAGATAGAGTTTGCCATTGATTTGTTGCCGGGTACTGCACCGATCTCGATTGCTTCATATAGAATGGCTCCAAACAAATTAAAAGAATTGAAGGCTCATTTGCAAGAGTTAACAGATAAGGGATTTGTGAGACCGAGTTTCTCTCCCTGGGGTGCTCCTATATTGTTCGTAAAGAAGAAGGATGGTTCAATTAGACTTTGCATTGATTACCGTAAGCTTAATATGGTGACTATATGTGACAGCCCTAAATTGACCCTAGTCAGAAAGTGGTTTCGGGACCGCTAAACCGAGTCACCGAAGTATTTGAGTATAATATTTATTGTCTAAATTATGTGAATATGAGTGTGTGAAAGTTTTGAGCTTCGATTTGGTCAATTGCATGTGAATTTAGTTAATAGGACTTATGTGTGACACTTTGAAATGTGATGGGTTAATCTATAAGGATCTATTAGTGCATGTTATGAAAATAATGGGTTTGCATATCAAATTTCCACCTATGACAAGTAGTGGCCGGCCATGCTATGGGTTAAAATGTATTATAAACATTTTATGTTAGTGTTTTATGTTAGAAATAATAAAATAAAGAACATGGGTAATAAAATAATAGTGGTTAGTAGGGGAGAAACAAAAAATTAGCTAGGTTGCTCCTCCATTGCCGTGAATTGAAGGAAGAAGAAGAGGGGAAGTTCTTTAGATTAAGGTATGTTCAATGTTTCTTTTGGAGGTTTACACATCCTTTGGAGGGTTAGCCTACTTCTATTTATCTCATGGATGAAATTGGGGTTGTTGGAGAGTTAGGATTCGGCTAAGAGGCTTCAAAATTTTAGTTGATGCCTTGATACTACTAGCATGTTAGCTATATGGATGTGTTAAGTTACTTGAAATGTTAGATAAATTTGAACTCCCTACCAAATTCTTTAGGCAACCCATGTTAGAAATTTCGGTATTGAGATGTCTAGATCTTTCGGCCATTGTAGCTATGGAGGAATAAAGTTTTTGTTTCTTGTTAAATTGGATGAATCTTGTTGTATGAGTGTTTGAACAAACTATGATTAAATGGATGCATAGATTCAAAGTGGGAAGAATTGGCTATTATATTTGATGCTAATGCCGAATATGAAGATGATGAACTTGAATAAATAATATTCAGCTAGCATGATAAGTTATGAAATATTAAGTAGATGATATAATTGGTAGGTGAAGTGGCTAATAGGGATTTTTAATGAAATTATGCCAAGGCCGAATGTATCATGAAGTAAATAAAAATGCTAAATGTGCATTATGTGCTTATATGTGTATTCGGCCAGGGAAGTTTGATATGAAGCTTTGATAGGTTTGAGAGATGAATGACCGAATGAGCTATAGGTTATATATGGATGAATTTTATGCATATGTGTGTGTGTGGCATTAGTAGTTAATGGCATTCGGCATTGTTTAATTAAAATTAGAAATGAATGCTTGAAAGTTAAATAGGTCGCTCTAATGACCAAATATGCTAAAAGCTAATATATGGACAAATGATACGAATGAATTGGTTTTGAAATGTATATGGTTGCTGTATGTATGTGTTTGATTGAGAAGTAAATTTGTTTGACTTAGCTCAAGAGCTTAGAGGATCAAAGTTGGATAAGGGAAAGGAAAAAGTGATCGAATAGCCGTTGAAATCGTTCGACAACATCCGAGGTAAGTCTTTGAGTAATGAAATTTAGCTCACGTTTTAATAAGGCAATTATTTGTCTATGAGCATAATAATTAACTCGTGACTTGACGATTTTACTTGAATTACATGGTAAAATAAATAAGTAAGGTATTTACTTGTAGCCGGATGGTTATAGAAATCTTGTGGATTAACCAAAAGGGATTATGTTATTTGTGTGGGATTAATGAATCGATCGATGTATGGTTAGTAAACATGCTGTAATTGTATTCGAGTATCAGGAATGATATCCAGATGTGATATGATATATATATGCATATACGTGTCAATGCTAATCGGGGTCTAAATCCGAGCTTGGTCTCGAAGGGCTTTTGAGCCGGTGCTAAGAGTCGGACTTTATTCCGAAGGATGTTGCACCAGCATAATATTTGAGGGTGAAAAACCGTAAGTGTTCTTATGAGAAATCATATAATACATGCTGGAATAATTTTAATCACATGCGCTACTTACTGTAAGACAACCGGGTAAGTAATTTACCCTTGTTAAGAATGTGAATATATTTCAATTATGACTTTGAAATTTGATGGGAATGCTTAGCACATTATTTAAATCGTCTGAACGTTTATGATCTGATTATGATGTATGAGTTCCGAATATGAGAGTTCAATGTCATAGTTATGAATGTGCGTGCATATGCATGAAATGGACAGGGACATTTGAGATGAGAGCATTCGGTTGTGGATTGGAGTTGGCCGGATAAATTGGTTTCACCTTTGTGATATTAATGATAAAAGTGATATCTCGGTTATGTTTCTATTCGGCCAAGGGATGAACAAATAAACTTAATATTATTATGCCATTCCTTTAAATGATTTCATTGCTTAAAACTTACTAAGCATCGAAATGCTTATTCTCTGCTTTAATTCTCTGTTTTATAGATTTTGCTCTTCAGCTATCGGACTCGGGATTGTCGAAGTCGAAGTCGTCCACACTATCTAAGCCACTTTTAGGTACTCTTTTATTTCAATTTTGAAAAACGGCATGTATAGGGCTGACCCTTGTTTTTAATTAAGTACCCTTTTGTGATGTGTATTCGTATAGCCATGCGAAAATGGCTCGTATATTTCGAAGTATAACATTATGGTCTTGTGATATGGTTATTAAGTGGTGTGGAAATGTTTGGTAATGACTAGCCATTAGAATGGCCAATCATGGTCCTATTGGTGCTACGTACGTCATGGCTAATCGGGATTACCCTTGATAATAATGTATGTCAATTTGCTAGTTGATTCATGGAAAACTATGAAATAGGTGAAATCTGCCTTAAAATAGATGCTGACAGCAGCAGTGATGTGAGTTTGAAAAATCACTAAAAATAGTAGAAATGTAATTAAATAATTAATAAATTATGTAAATGAATCTTGATGAGTCTATTTTAATATGGAAGAAACGAAACGACCATATGAGCCGTATTTTATGATATGTTTAAGTTTTCGTGAAATAGGGCCAGAACGATTACTGGATCCCCTGTTCTGACTTTGAAAATTTACCATAAATTAACCAGAGACAATTAAAAGTCATGCTTCATATTTATAGATTAATTTTTGAGTCTAGTTTCATTAGAAACAAACGGCATAAGTATTGAAGCTCTGTATAGGGAGATATCTAAGTCGTAATGCATGAAGGTCAGAGTAGTCGAACCCTGAAACAGGAGAGAATTTAACTAATAAACTGTACTAATTGGATTGACCAAAAATTCTAGAAAAACATTTTGTAGATGGACATATAAGTCTAGTTTCAAGGAAAATTTACGGAACCAGTTTTCGAGTTTTGGAACTCGAGATATGATTTTTAAGGTGACAGTGACGCAGTTAACCAGCTTGTCTGGAAATTTTAAAATAAACTGTGTAAGTAAATGAATTAAGTCCGTTAGCACCTCGTGTTCGACTCCGGCAACGGTCTCGAGTACGGGGTGTTACACTATAAAGAACAAGTACCCATTTCCAAGGATTGATGATTTATTCGATCAGTTAAAGGGGGCCATAGTGTTTTCAAAGATCGATTTGAGGTCTGGTTACTACCAGTTGAGAGTTAAGGAGTTGGATGTGCCGAAAATCGCCTTTAGGACAAGGTATGGACATTGTGAGTTTCTTGTGATGTCTTTCGGCTTAACAAATGCTCCAGCCATATTTATGGACTAGATGAACTGGATCTTTCGGCCATATTTGGATAAGTTTGTAGTAGTGTTTATAGATGACATTCTAATTTATTCTCGGGATGAGTCTGAACATGCTGAACACTTGAGAACCATATTGCAGATCTTGAGAGAAAAGAAACTATTTGCTAAGTTTAGTAAAAGCGAGTTCTGGCTTCGTGAAGTCAGATTTTTGGGGCATATAGTCTCAGGTGATGGTATTCGAGTGGATCCGAGCAAGATTTCCGCGATCGTTGATTGGAAACCGCCAAAGAATGTATCCGAGGTTAGAAGCTTTTTAGGCTTGGCCGGGTATTATAGACGTTTTGTTGAGGGATTTTCGATGATTGCCTCTCCTATGACTAAGTTGTTGCAAAAGAATGTTAAGTTTGAATGGACTGATAAATGTCAGCAGAGTTTTGAAAAGTTGAAAGCACGATTGACTGAAGCACCAATTTTAGTACAGCCCGAGCCAGGGAAGGAGTTCGTAATTTATAGTGATGCATCATTGACAGGCCTTGGATGTGTGTTGATGCAAGAGGGTAAAGTGGTAGCTTATGCTTCGAGACAGTTAAAACCGCATGAGAAGAACTATCCTACACATGATTTGGAATTGGCCGCTATTGTCTTTGCCTTGAAGATTTGGCGACATTATTTGTATGGTGAAAAATGCCGAATTTTTACTGATCACAAAAGTTTGAAGTATTTGATGAATCAAAAGGATTTGAATCTGTGACAGCAGAGATGGCTTGAATTATTAAAGGATTATGAGCTAGTGATTGATTATCATCCGAGAAAAGCAAATGTAGTTGCTGATGCCTTGAGCAGGAAATTTCTTTTTACTTTGAAAGCCATGAATACGGGGTTAGCATTGTCTGATGATGGGTCAATCTTAGCAGAGATGAGGGCTAAACCGTTATTTCTCCAGCTAATTTGTGATGCTCAAAAGAACGATAGTGAGTTGCGAACCAAGAGAACTCAATGCGAATCAAGATACGACTTAGATTTTCAAGTTGGACCAGACGACTGTTTGATGTTTCGAGACAGGATATGTGTACCAAAAAATGATGAATTGATTCAGAAAATATTACATGAGGCGCATAGTGGCTATTTATCAGTTCGCTCTGGTAGCACAAAAATGTATAATGATTTAAAGAAGTTGTATTGGTGGCCAGGTATGAAAAGGGGCATTTCTGAATTTGTAACCGAGTGTTTGATCTGTCAACAAGTAAAAGCTGAACATCAAGTGCCTTCAGGACTACTTCAACCGGTAATGGTGCCTGAGTGGAAATGGGACAAGATTACCATGGATTTTGTAACCGGTTTGCCTTTGACTCCTAAAAAGAAGGATGCTATCTGGGTAGTGGTTGATAGGTTAACAAAGTTAGCCCACTTTATACCAATACGTATCAATTACTCACTTGATAAATTAGCTGAATTATATATTGCTGAAATTGTGAGGTTGCACGGAGTACCTATGTCTATAATATCAAATAGAGATCTGAGGTTTACCTCGAGATTTTGGAAAAAGTTACAAGAAGCTTTGGGTACAAAATTGAACTTTAATACCGCATTTCATCCACAAACAGATGGTCAGTCGCAAAGAGTAATCCAGGTACTCGAGGATATGCTTAGATGCTGTGTCTTAGAATTTGGAGGTAGTTGGGAGAAATATCTATCTTTGATTGAATTTGCCTACAAACAGTTATCAGTCAAGTATACAAATGGCACCGTACGAAGCCTTGTATGGTCGCAAGTGTCGGACTCCTTTATATTGGACCGAACTTAGTCAGAAACAGATTCACGGAGTTGATCTAGTTAAAGAAACCGAAGAGAAAGTAAAAGTAATTCGGGATTGCTTGAAAGCTGCTTCAGATCAACAAAATTCATATGCAGATTTAAAAAGAAAAGAGATTGAATTTTAGGTGGGTGATAAACTGTTCTTGAAGGTGTCACCATGGAAAAAGATTCTGAGATTTAGCCGAAAAGGCAAGTTGAGTCCGCGTTTTATTGGGCCGTACGAGAATACTGAAAGGATTGGACCAGTGGCATATCAGTTGGCCTTAACGGCAGAGTTAGAAAGAATTCATAACGTGTTTCATGTATCAATGTTACGACGTTATCGTTCTGATCCTTTACATGTGATTTCTCCAACAGAAATTGAGATTCAACCGGATATGACCTATGAGGAGGAACCAATAAAGATTTTGGCTCGGGAAATTAAACAGTTAAGAAATAAAAGTATAGCCTTAGTGAAAGTATTGTGGCACAGACATGGGATAGAAAATGCTATGTGGGAACCTGAGGAAGCTATGAGGAAACAGTACCTGAACTTCTTTACCGGTAAGATTTTCGGGGACGAAAATCTCTAAAGGGGGGAGAATTGTGACAACCCGAATTAGGGCCTAATCAGAATAGTGGTTTCGTGACCACAAATTCGAGATAGAAATAATTGTTTTATAATTGTTTTGGGGTTTATGATATGATTTCATGATTTCGTGAAAATTTCGTGATGAAATTCTATGCATTGAACACTTAAGTTGAGATTAGGGACTAAACCGAATAAATTGTAAAACTCGTGTTTTAGAAGTTTTTAGCATGAAATTGCTTTGAGATATTAACTAGGAGGTCTTAAATAGCAATTTGACCAATTCCTAAGTTATGGAAAAAAGTTGGACATGGAGGGAATTTTTGGAAAGTTTAGTAGTAAGGGCATTTTGGTCATTTGTATATTAAATGAAATAAAATGGGAAAAATAACACAAAATTGGTCATCATCTTCACTAGTTGCTGCCGAAATTTGCTCTCCTCCATAGCTAGGGTTTCTTCAACTTTCAAGCTTCATAGTAAGTGATTTCAAGCCCCGTTTTTAATGTTCTTCACATTTTTGAAATCCTCGTAGCTCGGTTTACCTATTTCTACCATTATTTCGAGTTAGGGTTTATGTTTAAAAATTTACCCATGAATGATAGGCATGTATTTTGTTGTTTGATGGTAGAATATGAATGTTTTAAGTTAGGAAAAGGATCTTTTCTAAGCGATTTTTAGCGAAAACGAGCAAAACGGCATAATCGATAAAAATACCTATTGTTCATAACTATGTGTTAGAGTGAGAATTTGATGTTACAATAGAAGAGAAAAATGATCAGTAGGTCATTAAACATAATAATAAGGGCTGAAATTAAATTTTCGAGCCTTGGGGCAAAATCGTAATTTTGTAAAAGTTAGGGGGCAAAAATTTAATTTTTGTATAATGTGATTTTTGGATTAAAATAAATAGTTCGAGTGTTAAATGAGCTAAATATGTTGTTATAGATCAAGAAAGGCATGGAATCGACCTCGAACGGGGGAAGGATGAAGTTTTGGACTAAATTGCAAAATTCCCATATTTTGCACCGAGGTAAGTTTTTATGTAAATAACACATTAATTTCATTTACATTCTTATATTTTAGCCTATTATATATATATACTAGCTGATGTTGAAGTATAAATCGACTATTGGAAGAATGGAAATAAGTAATAGAGAGAGAGATCCCGGTTGAACATCCGGAAAGATCGAATAAAATAGAGGGAGCGTAGCTAGGTCACATGTATGGTGTTGAGTGAACATCATGTGTACAAGAAAGCTACGAGATACTATGTAGTAGCTAGGTCACATGTGTGATACGGGATGTATCCCATGTAGACAAGAGAGCTACGGGAGAGATAAATGCAGCTAGGTCGCATGCGTGATTCCAAGTGAAGAACACCATGTAGACAAGAGAGCTACGAAACAAATTGGCTAGGTCGCATGAGTGGTACTAAGTGTTCACCATGTGTACAAGAGAGCCGAATTAAATGAAATATGATGGTGGGGCTGTGTGCTGAAACCATCAAGTATGGAGGATTAATCCGAATTGTTCAACGGGATGGCTTTGTGGTAACATTGTAATCATGGGCCTATACTCGCAATGTGTGAAATGTGGTGAAAATGATTTGTGATATATATATAAGTTAAAATGAGGTTAGTACAAAGAATGTGTGAAAGAGTGAAATTAGCACTAAAACTGTTTTGGACAGTAGTAGTGAAGTGATTTTGAAAAATCACCAAAATAGAAGGAATTTAATTAGAGGTCTAATGAGATGTGAAATTAAAGCTTAATGAATCTATTTTCATATAAAAGAAACATAGAAAGCAAAGGAATTCTATATTTTGAGATATTTACAATTGTGTGTGACTTGTTCAGGATGACTATGTGATCCCCTGTTCCAACTTTGAAAAATCATTAAAAATTGTACATACACAATAAGAAATATAGTTTATATGAATAAATTCCTTATTGGGTCTAGTTTTAAATGAAATAGGTTTCATGGTTATTTAAATTGTTTACTGAGAGAAATTCAATTCGTAGTGAATAGAGGTCAGATCAGTTGAGCTGTGTAACAGGGGAAACTTAAACTAATAAACTGTACTAATTGGATGAATAAAAAATTCTAAAAAAAATTCAGTAAGAATATTTATGAGTCTAGATTCAGGGAAATTTTACGGATTTGAATTTTGATTTTCCTAACTCGAGTTATGATTTATTTAGTGATCATAACGCAGGAGGGACAGCTTGATCAAACCGGAGTAAATAGTAAAATTAAAAATATGATATAATTGAGTTATGTTGTAAACATATTAGATTCCTTATTTGTTATTTATTTACTTACTTACTAAGCTATAAGCTTACTATCTTTTCTCTCCTTTGTCTTATAGTGTCATCCAGCTAGCACAGGAGTTAGAGATCGTTGAAGATCTGCCTGCACTATCAATACTCTTGGTATTTGAACTCAACATTTTGAAATATGGCATGTGTAGCAGACTTAGTTATTTTGTTACGTGTCATAATTGTGTAGGTTTAAAATACTAATTATAGTATCAAACTAATCATTTTATACGAAGCCTTTGAATTTGGTTTGTATTGTTAATGGCATATGTTATAATGATTCATGATCAAATTGCACGCCATATTTTTGTTTGGGTTCTATTTAATAGTATATACTATAATTTGTTAATACCTCGTACCCTGTTCCGGTGACGGATACAGGTAAGGGGTGTTACAAAAAGTAAATGAAATGAGTAAATATTTGATAGACACTTGTAGTCGACTCTAGAGTCACAATCATACAGAAGAAACCCATGCAAGATACATAAAGATCCTATAGACATTATCAAGGTAACTTGATGTTTTGCACTCACGAGGGCAAGTCATTTTAGAACTCTTCTATGCAGTAAAGTCGATACGATTTTCCCAAGGCATTATTGACAGTCAAGGTCAATTTTGTGTAATCCCGACCTTTTGAATCAACATCACTCTATCCATATTCTTTGTTGTAGTATCTTTGTCACAATATTTTTAGTTGATTATTTATTTGTTTACATTAGATTTGGATAATCACTCTTGTTATTGTCATTACATTTCTGCTTTCAATTTTGCCATAGCATTTTATTCATCAGTCTTGCCATAGCGTTAACCAGATTATAATAACATAACCACTTTTGGGCCTCAATCCAATCCTCATTGGAACGATACTCACTCATCACTTTGTTAATTGAACCGACGCGTATTGTAACACTCTAACCCATATCCGTCACTAAAATAGGGTTACAAAGCATTACCATAAAATCATAACATAAAAACATACATTTCCAGACATTAAAATAAACATAGCATAATCCATTCATATACATGCATATTGTCCCTTGATTGAGCCCTTGATGCCTTGAAATACTTTAGAAACTAATCAGGACTAAATCAAAAACAATTGAAACATTAAGGAAAAAATTAGAAATTTTAAACTATAAGGGCCACACGGCCGTGTGACTCACACGGCTAAGACACAAGCCCGTGTCTCAGGCTGTGTAACAATTGAAATAGTTACACACGACCGTGTCCCAGCACGTGTCCATGCCTGTGTAACTCTCTGAGTTGGGTCACATGGCCAAGCTAGACACCCGTGTGCCAGGTCGTGTAACACTCGAAATAGCCTCAGACGCCCGTGTGCCAAGTCATGTTTTATGCCTTGTAACTACCTAACTTGCAACCTTTAAAACCTACAGGGGACACGACCATGTTACGTAGCCGTGTCACACACAACTGAGACATACGCCCATGTCTTAGGCTGTGTGGACAAGAAATTGGCCAAAATCAAGCCATTTGCTTCACCCACTTTAAGTATGTACCTAAACATAATTTGCATATATGGCCAAGGCATCAAAACATAACCAAACATGCATAAAATGACCAATTCACTATGCCATTAATCCATCCCACCAATATGCCAATAAGGCACCTCAATCACAATTCATCAATCATATTTAATCTTATGCATAATTAGCCATATCTCATTTATACCCAACTAGCTCATTTCTATCTGAAAGCATAACCTAACTTGACCACATTGTAACCATACCATAACTTACCAATTTCGTCATTAAAACATGCATCAAATTAACCCTATAAACAACCAACCACAAGGTATCAAAAGTACCAAAAGTACCACAAATTCAAAGCAACATTTACATGCCATAAATAACAACTAGCCATTAAACATAAGTCCACCAATAGATGCCAGTATAACCTTGGCCAAAACATCCAAAACTACCAATATATTTGTTGGATAGTGTGATAGGTCTTTGATGAGCTTCCAAAATGATCGAGCTTCCGATAATCTAGAAAACATAGGAAACAAAACTACATAAGCATATAATGGTTAGTAAGTTCGTAAAACATGAACAAAACATACCATTTCATTGTATAACATTAAAATTAAGCATGATATAATCCGACAACAACCGGTGCACAAGCCTAAGCATAAAAAACAACACATGTTAGTTCTTTAACACATAACTTAATTAAATTATCACATGGTAAGATAAATTTACATGAACATAGTACCATTGAATTCATACTTTCCATAAGCACAAATATACATTCCTTTAAGATTATCATTTCATACCTTTCCATAGGTTCATAACTTAGTTGATTGGAAAACTTACCTTTCCTTCCCTTGACATGCCTATTGAACCATTTAGAATAATATCAGATACGCGGGAAAGCTCACAAAAATTGTACTGAACATATGGTTGAAACCATTCCTTTTCCTTTTCCTTTACATCGTCCCTCGCCCGAGCCAGAAAATAGGTTTGGTCACGAGTTGACGGTTGGAATGTAAGCTACCCGATGCCGCTCAAACAAGTTGACAAGCATCCCTAAAAAATGTAGGACCTCAGCCATCGGTAGGACGTTGAAGACCAGCACCCAAAAGATGGTAACCCTAATGACATGTCAGTTGTATCCTATATATTCCTAAGGCTCAAACGGGGCTCGATAATTTTCGAAACATCGTTGGATTTCCATCATTTGTTTACGTGATAAATAGCACTATAAGATATATATCAAAAGAACATTAAAACTTTATTTAAACATAAGAACTTACCTCGATTACAAAGACATCGAAACAAGATCAACTAATCCGAAGCTTTAGCTTTTCCTCGATCTAGATCCGTACGAGGTTTATCTTGATCTAAATAATTAAATTCGGTCCATTTAATACTCATACTACTCCAAAATTCATAATTTTGTAAAATTACATTTTTGCCCTTAATATTTTAACTTCTTTATAATTTAGGACTTGGACAGTGTTGGAATTAGATGCTTTTAAACGCTTCCAGTGGATTTTTTTTGTGTGGCAGGAACAGAGTTTGGAACAAGCAATTAAAGGAGTGAAGTTTTGTTTGGGCAAGTGCAGATAGTTTGCCAGCACAGATGCCACGGCAATGTCGAGAAGACCAAGTCGACATTTTTCGCGCAAGAGTGCCAATTTACATTCAAACTTGTACCAGATAAATCCCCCTAAAAAAGAAGAAGATAACCTCGAGCTGCTAGCTAACCCTAGCCTAATCTATCTAAAAAAGCTAATGAAGGGGATGTAACGCCCCAAAATATAGGATCTTTAATTTTGCATGTTTTGATACAAGTTGTATGTTTGGGTTGATGGCTAAGTGTTTGGCGTATGTAAGAGAAGCCTGGGTTCAAGCCCTGGCTATTGCAAAAAATTTAAATCTTAGCTCTTTTAACAACCTTGACACTGGCACTTAGGCTTTATGAATAATTGTGTTTGGGTAACAACACAAAAAGCCTTGTGGCTTGGTGGCAAGTGGCATGACGTGGTAACTGGGAGAACTTGGGTTCGAATCTCGTGGCAGGCATGGGATGATTATTTTGCTACTTGGGTCAACAAGAGTTTGAAGTGGTTTCAAACTCTGTTGTGTAAGAGTTTGAACTGGTCATGGGGCGGTTAGGGAGGATTTCAAGGAGGGATAAGGGGTGAGATTGAGGGAGATTTTCAAGGAGTTTGAAGTGTGAGAGAAGTGTAGCTGAAAGTAGGAGTCTCTGTGGTACCTATTCGGTCATGGGCAAGGGGGAGTGCCGAATTGGTTTTCTTTCGGTGTTTTTTTCCTCTAATTGTTTTTCGACACTTGGTGTGCAAGTGGGTGTCGAATTCTCCCTCTCCTATTTCGGGATTTTGTACCTTTTGGCATTTTTGGTATCTTTTTCCCTAGTGCCGATTCTCTCTTCTTTTCTAAGCCTTGGCTGAATACTGATCTTCTCTATATCCCATTCTCCTTTCCTCCTTTTCACACACTCTTCTTTGGCTGAATCCTTACTGTCAAACTTAGCATCCCCTTCTACTTTTATTTCATTCGTGACCAAATACAACTTTGCTTTTCCCTCTTTATTTGGATTTTTTCTTGGTTTCTTTGTTAGTCAAACCTTGCCTTGTTCCCTCGAACCCATTCTCATCTTCCTCAACTGTTTACAATGGCTAAATTTTGGTTCAATGAGTCACTCGGTTCTCTTCTCTCACTCAAGTGTTTGTGTTTGGCCGAATACTGTAAGATCGATTCGTTTCATGCTTTGTAATAACAAAAATTTTCGAGTTTTCTCAAGCAATAGAAACTAAATGGGTTTTAACTTAAAAAGGGTTTTCACCAACAAGTTGAAGACTTGGAAGGCACCTCAATGCTACACCTCAGATTCGGTCATAACGTCTAGGCCGAGTTTTGGGTGTTACAGGGGACCTCACAAAGGGTGAGAAAAAAAAGTGAGAGAGATCCTTAGGTTTGAATAAGGGTCCGGCTATGGAAACAACAGGAAGTTGAAGGCAGTCCTTCTTAGCCATCATATGACACTATACTGCGGAAGTGTGGATTGGGCTAGCGAAAGTTGCTTTCCAAAGTTTTTTCGTTATTTCCATTAGTGTTCCTTTGAAAGATTGAATTGAAGTAATTGAACGCAATGTCAGATAATATTTTGGTTCGGAATTTTATTTCCCAACCCATGAGCTAAATCTCATAAGGTTGGTATTATTTTTGATGAAACCTTAAACTATTTTTATTGATGTAATATATATCTAATTTAATTTACTATTTCATTTGATTGTTCTTATTTCTTACTTAAAATGCAAACAATCTCTAGACATAGGAGACTATTCGCACACTTATAAACTGATTCTGATTTCGAGAGGGTTGGATTGGTTGGAATAAAATTAAATGAAATGACCAAGTATACGATAGACACTTGTAGTTGATTCTAGACATAGAGTCACGATCATACAGAAGGAACCGATGCAAGATGCCTCAAAAGCCTATAGACACGAATAATGTAACTTAAGGTTTTTCACTCACGAGAGGTAGGTCATTTTAGAACTTTTTTGTGCAATAAAGTAGATACGATTTTGCCAGGGCATTATTGACAATCAGGGTCGATTCTGGGTAATCTCGACCTTTCGAATCAACATCATTCTATCCTTATTCTTTGTCCTAGTATCTTTGTCACTTCATATTTAGTTGCTTATTTCTTTGTTTACATTCTATTCGGATAATCACTCTTGTTATTGCCATTACATTTCTACTTTCACTTTTTCCATAACATCTTATTCATTAGTCTTGCCATAACATTAACTAGATTATAATAACTTGACCACTTTTGTGCCTCAATCCAATGCTCATGGGAACGATACTCACTTATCACTTTATTACTTGAACCGAAGTGTATACTTGCACAAAGGCGCATATTATTTTACACGCAAAAATAAGATACCTTTTTGGCCTAACCTAGGGAAACGTATTCCCTTTTCGCCTCACTCCTTGGTACAAGTCTACTCAACATGATACCTTTTGGTCTCCCCTGTGTAAATATTCTACTATGTTTGTTAGTCCTAATATACTCAGTTCTCTTGAATAAATAGTCAATTCTAGATAAATATTTACTTAGTTAATTAATTAGGCTTAACATTTTCATCATGTGAGATATGTATAAAGCACAATTTTATTCTATTATTAAGACAAACATTCACTTAACAAAGTTAATGAAAGAAAAAAAAGAATAAGAAAATAGAATACTTATTGATTTGATCGATATAAAAGTGCAGTTCCAAAACCATCTCCGTTCGCAATCGTCTAAGTTTAGAGTAGGAATCTTCCAATTAAGCAAACATCAAAGGAAACTAAAAAATATTGAAAGTCTAAATCAACAGTATGAAATCTGATCAGAGGCCCCCTAATCTATTGTGCTTAGTTACTATTTATAGTTCATTTGTATTTTGACCTAATTAGGTTAATTAAAGACGACTAAAAATGTTAATTCAGGTTATGCTAATTGAAACAACTTTAGTTGTAAACTGGGCCTCGTCGAACTAGTGTCGCGACATCTTAGTTGGATGTTGTAACATTGAAGACGATTCATTGACTCATTGGCTGAAATTGATATCATGCACACTTAATCAACCTGTTAGACTTCCCTTAGGCCCAGATTGGCCTAGAAGGTCATAAAACACAGAAAAGAATGTTCATTTTATTAGCTTTAGCAAAAAGGAATACTGAAACAAAAAGCTAACTAAAATGATATTAGATCACTAGAAAACACAATCATTAAGTGTGATGAATAACATAATTTTCCACTGTAACACCCTTAACCCTATTCTGTCGCCGAAATAGGATTACAAGGTATTACTGGACAATCACAGCATAATTCATACATATATACATTCATAATCAAAATCCATTCAACACATTCATATTACCCCTTATAAGGCTTTACGAGACCTTAAAACATGCTTAGTAGTGGTTCGGGACTAAACTGATAACAATTGCAAACTTTAGAAAACTTAGAAATTTTTCAAACATATAGGGGTCACACGCCCGTGTGAACCGACCGTGTGCCTCACATGATCGCCAGGCATAGCCATGTCATAGGCCGTATGAAAATAGGGCAAACATACTGACTTGTACCACACGGCTGAAGAGACGCCCGTGGTAAAATTTGTGAGGTTACTGACTTAGGTCACACGGCCAGCCACACGCCCATGTGCCAGCCCTTGTGCCATACACAACTAGTAGACACTCCCGTGTGTCTAGGCCGTGTCAAAACTGTAGGGTATACAAACTTTAAATTGAAGGGTACACTAGGGGACACACGACCGTGTAACATAACCATTTGCCACACACAGCTGAGACACACGCCCGTGTCTCTGCCCATCTGGACAAAATTAGGCCATTTGCAAAGCCAATTTGTCACCCTTTTCTCATACTCACCTAGCCAACAAAATGGAACCATTTCATAACATTTTTAGACAGCCAAAACACACCAATTCAATCACATATCATGCTATCTATCATCAACCAGTTCAATTACTAAATTTCATTTATAAAACATACCAAATTATCATGCCAAAACTATCATAATTCACCTAATTCCAAATACATTAACTCATCAACTTACCGTCAATTTTCAAGTCATTTAATATACCATATCATCATCTCAAAAGAAACCACAATGTGCCAACTTCCAAGGATTAGCACATCAATTAACAACTAACCAAAATAACTAACACATAACCACACCAAATAAGTCAACTTATGAGGCATTATATACATCACATATATATAACACTTACCAAACACAATTCAAGCCAACTTTAATGGTAATACATACCAACATTTACAAGCCAAATCTCATGGCTAATATCATAGTTCAAAACATACCAAAATGACACTAGCCTATACATGTCATATACCATATATACAAAGCTTCAAAAGTACCAACAAGCAGTTGATAGTGTGATGATGGTTCCCGATGATCCCCAATGTTTGAGCTAGCTTCGATGATCTATAAAACATGAAAAGAACACACAAAGTAAGCTTTAAAAGCTTAGTAAGCCATATACAAATAAAGTCAAGATATGAACATTTGCATATTAATTCAAACGTGCTAAGCATAACAAATCATATACAAGTTCACAAACCTTTCACCTTGAACACATATTTTATATCTTAAACAAATTCATCATATACTTCACCTTTCAATACTTATATAAATCTCATACGTACCTAAGTCATTTAACTCATTTACACATCCTTTCTCAACTTGGCTTTGCCTGTTGAACCATTCGGAATAGTTAAGGATACATCGGAAATCATATAAGCTCGTACAATGCCATATCCCAGATATAGTCTTACATGTCAACACATATCGATGCCACTGTCCCAGACAGGGTCTTACACGAAATCGATTAACGATGCCAATGTCCCAGACATGGTCTTACACGTAATCTGAATACAATGCCAATGTCCCAGACATGGTCTTACATGTAATCACATCTTGATAACTTAATGTCATGACATTCGTATCCTATACTATTCCTAAGGTTCGTACGAGAATTTCAGATGTCGTAACTTCATCGATTCTTACTCGTAAGTACTCATTCAACGTTCAAAGAAATTCCATAACAAATAAACATATATAATTTAATTTAAAGACATCCATTTGCATATGTACTTACCTCGTACAAAAACGAACGGATCGAAATGACTATTCAACAACTTTCGATTTCCCCCGATCCAATTTTGATTTCTTCCTTTCTTAATCTAAATCAATTTAAATTTCACTTATTCAATTACATATTCATTCAATTTCAATCAAAAACACATAAATGGTCATTTTGCACTTTAGCCCCTAATATTTCATATTTTTTCAATTTAGTCCCTATTTCAAAACAACTCAAAATACACAAAATTTCAACATGCTCATGTTAGGCTGAATTTTTTGTAAGTCCCTAGCAGCTCATATTTAACATTTTTTTACACTTTTAACCCTTGAATTTGCAAATTCAACAATTTAATCCTTCTTTGACTTTGTTTTCAAAAATCACTTTACAAAACATAATAATCTATCAACAATTACTCATTTTCCATCATCAACATTCAAAAACATCAATCTATCATCAACGGAAATTCACAAATTCATCAAAAAACTCAGAAATTGGTGTATGGGCTAGCTAGTACTCAAAGCAACGATCACAAAAACATAGAAATCATCAAAAACCAAACAAAAATCACATACCAATTGAGCCTTGCAAGTGTCAAACCCTAGAAAGCATCCAACCTTTCTTATTTTCTTTGATTTTTGGTCACTAAAAGAAAGATGAACACAAATTATATTTTTTTTGTTTTAAACATTATAATGGCCATTTTACAAATTTAACCTTAATGAAATAAACATTTAAACGTATAATGAATGCCCAAAAATGTCCATTAACCTTATCAATGACATAATAACAACATAAGGACCTTGTGTTTAATAAACAATAGCAAATAAACACTTTTAACAAATAGCATGCAACTTTTGCATTTTACGAGATTTAGTCCTTTTGTCAAATTAGCCGCCTAAACGATAAAATTAGCACACGAAACTTTCACACATACATAATCACATGATGTTAACACATAAAATAATATTAAAATAAAATTATAACCTCGGATTTGTGGTTCCAAAACCACTGTTTCGATTTTGCTAAAATTGGGCTGTTACATCCACAACGAATTGTGGAAGATCAATGTGGTGTTAGAATTGGATGTATATTTGTATCTATGTGTGATTTAAGAATATATCATATCGGTGTTGTCGTAAGAGTATGATAGTTGGCGTACAGATGAGCATCAAATGGTAGTGGCAACCACAAGAATCAAATGGTTTTGTAATGCCCCAAATCTTCAATAATTTAATTTGCATGTTTTGTTGTATGTGGCTTGCTTGTTTTATTGGCTAAGGGAGTTCTAAGAGGTGTGAGAAGTCCTGGGTTCAAGCCTAGGATCTAGAATTTTTTTTAATGATTAGCCCTTGTTTACTGCTGGTAGACGCTAAAGTTAAGGAGAGCGTTGCAAGACATGAAGGGCGTATTGGTCAAGTGGCAAAGGGCATGTGGAGTGTTCTTGTGGTCTGAGGTTCAAGGCTTAGCAATGCATTTAAGTATTTTATTTTGCTAGGTGTCTTGGAAGTGTCCCAAGTTGACTGAAATTGTTGGGGCTTAAATGGGTTGTTGAGGAGTGTGTGTTGAAGGAAGTTGTGGGCGGATAGGGGGAGTGATTTTAGGAGTGATGGAGGAGTAAGTTGGGGAGATTTTTTAGGGATTGGGATAGTGATTGATTGGAGATAATGGAGGAGCTGAATGAGGGGGAGCTAGTAGTGCCGTATTGAAAAAAGAGACCATTTGGGTAAAAAAATTGGTTACATTGTTTTGGTAGTGCCGAATTGACTCTTTTGGGAATCTTTTCTTTGGAGAACCGATTAGTGCTTAGGGATTGTGGGTGTTTTTCTTTTCTTTTGTCGCTGAGGACCTCTAGTGTGTATTATTTCTCCTATTCTTTTCCTTATTGGTCGATTATCCTTGGTCCCTTTTTCTCACATTCTTTTGCTTTGGTTTTTAACCTTGTTTGGGGAACCAATTCTTTCTTTCTTTGCTCTTGCTCTCCGACTTGTCGTTATCAATTGCTCTCTGTTTCTCCTTGGCTGAATACCATTGTGTCCCTATCTCTCAAGTGTTTGGTTTAGCCTGGTGTGACCGATTATGTTCTTCTTTCTTGTTCTCAATATTTCTTTTCTTTTACCTTGTTCTTGGCCAAATATCTCATCCTCTCCCTTTATCTCTCTCTTTTGTTTCAGCTTTGGGGTGGGTGCTCTCAACTTCTCTTCTATTCTTATTTCTTTTCTTTTGACTTTCCCTCTTTGCACTTTATGGGGTCAGTTGAACCTTCAATGGTGGGTGTTAGTTCGGTTGTTTGTTTCCTTTATTCCCAGTTAACAGTTTTTCTTTCTAATATTCCCTATTCTTGATCATTGCTGTCAGTGGTGACTGCACCATCCTGTATTTTGATGGGCCGATTGTTGCTACCCTCTATT